>NC_134696.1:49056452-49415827 GCF_050947455.1 Rhinoderma darwinii
ATTAACTCTTCATCAGCACTGATGAACTGAATTGTCTTTTGCTGAAAGTTGTATCTCTTGTTGTGTCATCAGTATTTAATTGCAATTTTCATAAAAAAGACATGTTTAGCTGACACTCTTAATATATTTGTAATATATTAATAATCTATTAAAATTGAATAATTTATTCATTATTTAATCTGTTTTATGTGCAGTTTCTATACTACATGTGTGTTTGTATTATATGTGCTGAATGTGCATGGCTGCATGTCAAAGTTATCAAACTGTCATCAGTGACGTCATCGAAGATTCCAAAACTTCTTGGGTTGGGTGATGAGGATGAAGAAACATTTTCAAGTTGGGTATGAATAGTGTCTGATGTCATCAAGGAAGACAGAAAAGTTCACTGTGGCAGAAAAGCACACAGATCCTTCAATATCTTGAATCCAGGTTATTTCCACTAGTTCCATGAACATCCTGATTCTTCTTCAGGCAAACAGGATTGGATGGTATAGAACTCGTGGCATGAAATGGTCTCATTTCTATTTTTTGTATTAATCATTTATTGTGTCAATTTTCATTCTTTGATTTACAGGAGCCCTTGATGAACTTCCACCAGATGGTAAGTGTTCTTCACAAAGGTAAATATCTAATACTGTCAGACTGCTGAAAGATATAGTCAACATGAACATCTGAAGAAATCCAGAAATATCAAAGCGTGAAGAAGTTCTGGGGATTGGATTTTTTTATTTTTTTTTTTAAATGAATGCAATCAAATAATGTTGAAGAGAACCAAGATAATGAGTACTATTCAAGACCCTACTATACTTGAAACCATAGATATTTCCATTTTATATATAACTACAGCAAAAGGGAACATCTACAATCAAACTGAGACATACTAACAAGAAAGATCTAACGGAATAAGACCAGATTTTTTTTCCTGCAGTCAAATCTACCAGGCTTGTTATCGTACAACTGCAACTATCAAAATGAAGGACGAGAAAACAATGAAAAAATTCTGCATACAAAACTGACCTTGTGAAGTCATTATTTCTGAAACATGAGGGCATTATCTTCAATGGACTCAACGTCACTATTGAAATAGGCAAAAAAACTAACTATTTAATGGTACCTCATAGTTATATAGTGGGTAGAAAAAGTCTATCAAGTTCAACTTTTTATACTTACAAACCAGAGGAGGTCAAAAGCCATCCTTGAACAGCATAGACCCATTTACTATACAGTGTAAAGAATCCTTCCTGATCCCTACTAGCAATAGGACAGATTCCCAGATCAGCATTCTATGTAATTAATACCCATAACCCTGTATACTGTATTACTCAAGCAAAATATTTAACCCTTGTTTAAATGTATCCATTCTGTCGGCCAATACCAAATCATGTGGGAGCAGGTTCCATAATTCATTCATATTTTGAGATTAAACCTCTCTTCATTTAACCCCAGAGAATGACCTTGTGTTCTCTACGAGGTACGCAAATCACAAACATTGTGATAGGGGCCATAGTGGTTATAATTTGTAGTCGGGTACATTATTTAAAACATATTATACATAGATTAGAGGTTGGAAAACCCCCTCCAAGCAATAAATGACAATATTATAATTATATTATATAACCCTTTCTTGATACAATCTGCTAAGTGCTGCTCTCCTTTTGGCTTTGAAATACTAGGTCCCATTTTCTTGTTTTCTTATAACAGATTTAATTCATAATTGTATTGAAAAAATAATTATGGTTGTTTGCTAACTTATAATATTGTTATTGTCTTGATTATAGACACAAATCCTGAAGAACGTGCCCCTGAACTAATAGGATTATTTATTAAGGCACCAGAAAATTTATCAGTGGAAAATGGTAGGTATGAAACAAAAGGTATCATTGAATATAAGAATGTATCCATGTGTCATGCCCCGCCCCTCATGCCCTGCACTAGGCATAACATAATGCATCCATTAGGCCCAGAAAACATTGATGAACACTCCCCCAGTTTATTTTTATGTCGGACATCCCTCTAGTCGGAACAGAATCTCAGATAGATCAAATTCTGTGCAATTCCACACCAAAAATGAACTATATTTAACATATATGCCCTTATTGCAGTGCTTTACTATTATATGCATACACAATATTTACAATATACAATCATTCATGTACATGAAGAAATTTATGGAGATATAGCAATTGTAGAGTTCTACTATTTGGCAAATGTTTATTAATGTTCATTAACAGGAAGAAACAGAATGAGTTCAAAGCAGCATTCATTTTCAAGATTTTACCATTTTGCCAAATGAAACAGGAGAGGATTTTTAGTGTAAAAAAAGTTTTAGCGTATTTAGCCTTTCTTAGCACACGTTTGTTATACGGCTATAGCTTTTTTATTTGTTGGGCTAGCGACGTAATGTTTGCAATGTTTTTTTCGTAGACAATGCGGGTTTATTTTTTTATCATTTTTATACACATCCTCTTTGCTCTTTTAGAATTTTTAGGCTTATATGTATTTTGAAAATAATAGTAAAAAAATATGCTTTTTTACTTTTTAGCTAATTTTTCTGGTAATAATATAGTTTTACCCTAAAATAGCCCTTTTATTTGTGATCATCCTTGTCTACCGTAAATTTTGATATATTGCATGTCTATTTTAGCGTAATTAGTTCAAGGATAGCATTACGAAAATCATTGGCAGGGGAACGTTTTTTTGGGGTTGGTACTTCATGTGTATTAGGTTATGTGCACTTTATTTTACTTTTATTTTTTTATTATTATGGTCTGTCCCTCAAAAGATCAGAAAAGACCTCTGGGGGACTTCATTTATTTATTTTCTTTTACACCATGTTTTTCCATTGCAACTGGACCTGGACATCCCCCAATAGCTGCCTCCACAGTATAATGCCCCGCATATAGTAAAATGTTCCTATAGCTGCCACCATATCAGGCCTCCTCCCATATCCAGTATAATGCCCCATAGTGCCTAATAGAAAAATAATAACATAATTACTTAACTTTTCCTGTTCCCACAACGGGTGGAGGATCCTTTTCCTTCAGTCTGTGCTGTGAGTGATTCGGCGCAGACAGGAGCGATGACGTTACTACATCGTGACTGCTGGGCTACTGCTACAGTAGCCTATGGCAGAGCAGGGAGATATCTGTCATAGTGTTCAATAGCATCTGCGTCCAAAGCATCTGCGGGCTCAGGACGTCTGGCGGCACGGGACCCCGTAGCAGTCGCTATGGCTGATACAGCTGTAGTTATGCCACTGTCAATATCTATCTATAGATGAGCATAATTTACAAAGAATAACTCAGTTGAAGATAAAATGTTTCTTTTTAACTTTTTTTTTTTTATACAGGGAAGGATATTATTTTAAATGCAAGTGTTGATGCGAGCCAGCTGACCGTGAAGCCATCAATTAAGTGGTTTAAAGGAAAATGGCTGGAACTGGGCAGCAAAAGTGGAACTCGATTCCAATTTAAGGAAACTATTGAGAAAGAGAAGAAGGTGAGATGTGAGGCACGGGAGTGAAACCATTATTATAGGACAGTGTTGTAGCTAGGGTCTCCTGCACCCAAGGCAATGATTCAGTTTGGCGCCCCCCAACTTCTTTCCCGAAATCTCCTTCCCCCTCGCCATGTTTGCTCTCTCTACAAATCAATGAGGTGATAATGCCACTGTACCCTCTGTAGATAAAGCAACAGTGCTCTCTGTAGATAGTGCCACACAGCCCCTTATAGATAGTGCCCCCCTGGAGATAGTGCCCCACACCCTTGTAGATAGTTTCACACATACGCCCTTGTAGATAGTGCCACACACATCTACTTGTAGATAGTGCCACACACATCCTTGTAGATAGTGC
Organism: Rhinoderma darwinii; assembly: GCF_050947455.1. NCBI lineage: Eukaryota > Metazoa > Chordata > Amphibia > Anura > Rhinodermatidae > Rhinoderma > Rhinoderma darwinii. The sequence goes on from NC_134696.1 coordinate 49,060,306, forward strand.
CACACACCCTTGTAGATAGCACCACACACACACCCTGTAGATAGCCCCACATGAACACCACTGTAGATTGTGAAACACACACGCCCTTTAGATAGCGCCACACACACCCTCTTGTAGATAGTGCCACTCATACACCCCCTGTAGATAGCGCCACACACACCCTCTTGTAGAAAGCGCCACACACAATGCTCTGGCAGGGGGATTCTTCTCCTGGAGTAGCCCCTGACGTAACTGTCCTGTGGACGCAGATACAATTAAATATGGCAGATGCCGGGACACGTTCTGGCCAATAATTTTCTGGGACTGTCTATGTAAATTCGGGATATTCCCGACATATTCGGGACTGTTGGCAAGTATGCTGGTTACAGTGCTCTCTGTAGAAAGTGCCACACAGGCCCTTATAGATAGTGCCCTACACACCCTTGTAGGTAGTGCCACACCTACCCTTGTAGATAGTGCCACACACCCTTGTAGATAGTGTTACACATACACCCTTGTAGATAGTGCCACACACCGACATGTAGATAGTGCCACACACCCCCTCCTGTAGATAGCCTCACATGTATCCCCCGGTAGATAGAGCCACATGCACCCACCTGTAGATAGTGCCACACCCCCCTGTAGATAGTGCCACACCCACCCTCTTGGAAGTAGCTCCACACACACCCCCTGTTGTTAGAGCCACACACACCCTCTTGTAGATAGCGGCACACACAATCCTTGTAGCTGCTTTGGCTAGGGCTTCTGCTCCTAGAGGAGCCCCTGACGTTACTGTCCATATATGGACAGTGACATCACAGGCTCCTTCTAGGAGCAGAATCCCTGGCCAGTGAGTAGGCAACGCTGTGGCTGGGGATTCTGCTCCAGAAGGAGCCCCTGACGTCACTGTCCTGAGGACGCACATACAAATGAATATGGCAGTTGCCAGGACATGTCCGGGACAATAATTTTCCGGGACTGTCTCTCTAAATTCAGGACAGTCCCGGCATATTCGGGTCTGTTGGCAAGTATGTGCTGGTTACAGTGCTCTCTGTAGATAGTGCCACACAGCCTCTTATAGATAGTGTCCCACACACCATTGTAGGTAGTGCCACACACACCCTTGTAGATAGTGTCACACATAGACCCTTGCAGATAGTGTAAAACACACCCTTGTAGAAAGTGTCACACACACACACACACACACACACACACACACACACACACATCCTTCTGTAGATAGCACCACACACACCAACTGTACATAGTCCCACACGCATCTCACTGTAGATAGAGCCACACGCACCCGACTGTACATAGCGCCACACACACCCTTTTGTGGATAGCGCCACACACACCCTGTAGATAGTGTGACAGACCATGTGGGGAGGTTGTGGATGGGGTCTATATTTCCCCAAGATTTCTGTCTTCTGCTATCTGAAAACAACCAGGGACTAAATTCAGTAGAGAATGTGGTTCTCCCTCTGCAATAGGTTTTATCTAAAACCAGGAAAAGGGCCTGGTTGTTGGAGTGGGGAGAGATGGGTGGGCCCCCACTACTTCCTCACAGTCCTGGTCTTGGGCTGTCTAGCTATTAATCAGGGGTCAGGTGTGATAGCCCTTTAAAAAGGCTGCAGTTCAGTCACACTCTCTCTCAGCCTTGGGAGAGGAGCTTGTGAGAGCAAACCGACAGCATTAATAACAGGTTGTATGGTCTGCATGGTTTATGGTGCCAGGCATTAGGCCTGCACTGTGTTAGTTAGGATACCTGACTGTATAGTTAGTGCCGGACATGCATAGAGTTTTCATTTTGTTTGTTTTCTTTTTATTCATGTACAACCTGTAAATAAAACTGGCTGAGGCCAGTAGTACCACATCTTTGCTGTGCGGACTGAAATTTACTGGCGTGTTTGATACCGAGTGCCCGTCTACCCCAGGAGACGACTGTCCTGCTACCTCATTCCCTTACAATAGCGACACACACCCTCTTGTAGATAGCGCCACACACAACCCCCGTAGCTGCTCTGGCCAGGGATTCTGCTCCTGGAGGAGCCCCTGACGTCATTGTCCATATATGGACAGTGACGTCATCGGCTCCCTCTAGGAGCAGAATCATTGGCCATTGCATCAGCAACGCTCTGACCAGTGATTCCACTCCAGAAGGGGCCCCTGACGTCACTGTCCTGAGGACGCACGTACAATGGAATATAGTCGTTTCCGGGACACGTCTGGGACAATAATTTTTCGGGACTGTCCCCTGTAAATTCGGGACAGTCCCGGCATATTCGGGACTGTTGGCAAGTATGCTGGTTAGAAACCAAAGATTGATGGACTTTGGTCAAAAAGAGGGGCTGTCCTGCCAGAGGGGAAACAGATGGGTTTATCAGATACTGATGTCATGTCTTTTTACAGATATACCATTTTGAACTGAAGATTCTTAAAGCAATTGTAGCAGATGCAGGTGGATACAGATGTGAAGTGGTTGCCAAAGACAAATGTGATAGCGTTTCTTTTAATATTGATGTGGAAGGTATGAATTTTTTAAAATAAATATATGTATAATGTGTGTGTTAAGTATTACATTGATCATATGCCCATTCGCCATGAATTTATTTTTATGCTATTGTATTATCATGGGCACTAAGTCATTTTAAAACTAACTTCGGATCCCACTTTGTACATAGAAAGAATGTAGTCCACAATGATTCCTGTTTCTGCACCTTTTATCCTGTCATTCTACTTTTTTGTTAAGCTGAATTATTTATTGTGCTATCTTTGCTGGCTTTATACTGTCTAGTGCTGTCTAAAACAAGCTTGTGCAGCATTGAGAAGCAGTCTATTGTACAACTGATAGGAATTATTTTTACTACTTCAGTACATAGAGAGAACGTAGACAAGGAACCAGTTGGTTACTAGGCAACCTAAATTAAGGGAAGGGATGCAAGAAAATGAACATAGATTCTGCACAAAAATATATTACTAACTGAAATATGTGTATTCAGTTAGGTAATAGGTTTTAAAGTGAACCTGTCACTAGGTCAAATAAGTTGTACTGGTTAATTGACCTGAATAGCGCTGTCTCCCTGATTCCAGAGCCATTTTTTTTTCTTTCCTGGATCCCTCGGTTCCAGAGATATGGCTCACTGTTGTGTTGGCTCCCTATATGATAATTTGCTGTAGTTAGCCAACAGGGCGTGAACTAGCCTCAAACTGCCTCGCGCTGATTGGTCAGCATTAGAGGCAGGGAAGCTAGCTCCACCCTGTTAGCTAACTACAGCAAATTAGCATGTAGGGAGCCAACACAACAGTGGATCATAACTCTAGAAGGGGGGGGTCTAGGAAAGAAAAAAAACAGCACTGGTATGAGTTCAACTTATATGACCTAGTGATAGGTCCTTTTTAACCTCTTAACGACCAGGCCTAATTTGGTCTTAAAGACACACAATCTTTTTAGGTTTTTTTAACGTCATTCCAAAAGCCATAACTTTTTATTTTTTTGTTGAGGTAGCTGATGGAGGGCTTGTTTTTTGCAGGATGAGTTGTGTTTTTCACTATTTCAGGGAACATATATATGTGTTTTAAATTTACGCAATGAGGCGTGAATAACATATTTATTTTATTATATCGTTTGGTCCAATTATGGTGATCCCAAATATGTACATGTTTTACTATTTTTGCACAATAAAAACACTTTAAAACAAAAATTATTTGTTTTTATGTCACCGCATTCCAAGAGCCAGAACTTGATTTTTCCACCAATGTAGCCGTATGTGAGTTTGTTTTTTGCGGGAAGAGATGTTGTTTTCACTGGTACCATTTTGGGATACATGGGACCTATTGATCCACTTTTATAATTTTTTGGAGGGGATGGAAAAAAAAAGCAACTGAATCATTTTTTTTATTATTGAAAAAAAATGTTTTTTGTTTTATTTTTATTTTTTTACTATGCAGATTTTTTTTTATAAGCTTTATTTCACTGTATTTAATGATTTGTTTTAGTCCCACTTGGGGACTTCACAAAGCGATCAGTATACTGAAGCATTACTGCCTATCAGTGAAATACCAGCAGGGGTCGGTCTAATAAGCATACAGCCATGTCAGGTCTCGGGCTTTAGTTAGGTGACAGCGGGAGTACCCTCCCTTTGTAAAAAAAAACATAATTGCAGCTATCACTATTGACCGCGGCATTTAAGGGGTTAAAGAGGCTCTGTCACCACATTATAAGTGCCCTATCTCCTATATAAGGAGATCGTCGCTATAATGTAGATGACAGTAATGCTTTTTATTTCGAAAAACGATCTATCTTAAACCACTTTATGAGCGATTTTTAGCTTTATGCTAATTAGTTTCTTCATTCCCAAGTGGGCGTGTTTTGCTTTAGGCCAAGTGGGCGTTGTACAGAGGGGTGTATGACGCTGACCAATCAGCGTCATGCACTTCTCTCCATTCATTTACATTACACTGCACTAGCGATATAGTTATATCGTTATGTGCAGCTACATACACACACTATAACATTACTGCAGTGTCCTGATAATGAATATACATCACTACCAGCCGGGACGTGATGTTTATTCAGAATTCTGACACTTCTGAATCTTTTCTGTGAGATTCCAGCAAGGCAAGCGTAGATTATGATGTAACCTGTCATCCTTGCTGGAATCTCACAGAACGGATTCTGAATAAACATGACGTCCAGGCTGGTAGTGATGTATATTCATTATCAGGACACTACAGTAATGTTAGTCTTTGTGTATGTGGCTGCACATAGCGATATAACTATATCGCTAGTGCAGTGTAAATGAATGGAGAGAAGTGCATGACGCTGATTGGTCAGCGTCATACACTCCTCTGTACAATGCCCACTTGGTCTAAAGTAAAACACGCCCACTTCATTAGCCTAAAGCTAAAAATCGCTCATAAAGTGGTTTAAAATAGATCATTTTTCGAAATAAAAAGCATTACTGTTACCTACATTATAGCGCCGATCTTCTTATATAGGAGATAGGGCACTTATAATGTGGTGACAGAGCCTCTTTAAACAGCCAAGATCTGGGTTATTGCTGATCCCAACTATTGCAGCAGGAGCGCGGTAATGCAGCTCAGCCCATTTAAAGGGTAACTAAACATTCAACAAACTTCTGACATGACATGTCAGAAGTTTTGATTGGTGGGGGTCCGAACACTGAGAATCCCACAATCGGTAAAACGAAGCAGCAGAAGTGCTCGTGTGAACGCTCAGCCGCTTTGTTTCTGTTCGGCTTTATACGGAAAGCAGATGTAGCGGAGTACGGGCTTATAGACTTTCTATTGAGTCCGTACACCATTAAATTGAGTTCTGGAAAAAGCTGAACAGAAACGAAGTGGCTGAGCGCTCACACAAGGCCTTCTGCAGCTTTGTTTTAGCAAATGGTGGGGTCTCAGTGTTCGTACCCCCACCAATCAAAACTTCTGACATGTCACTATGACATGTCAGAAGTTTGTTGAACCTTTAGTTCCCATTTAAGTGAACAGGACTGAGTTAAGATGAACTGCAGTAGCAGGCACAGCCAAACTCATATGGATGTTGCTATGCCATGTACTTCAATAAAGGAGCCAGGGGCAATGCTGCCACTTTGTTTTGCTTTGTTTTGTTTTGGGAGTACTGGGGGTGGGACCCCCACCAATCATACATTGATGGCCTATCCTAAAGATAGGCCATCAACTGAAAATGTCCGGAAAACCCTATAAACAAATATGTCATACTTATTCAATTATTAATTTTTTGCACTTTATTATTTTCCAATAAACCACTCACGGTATTTGTTGTAAACTTCTTTTAGCGGCAGGAGAAGACGACAATATCTTGCAATCCTTCAAAAGGACGTAAGCCAGCTATACATTTTACATAGATTTTATATTATTTATAAGCTTCTTTATTTTGTAAATATGACATATTTTTTATTGTCTTTAATCACATCTAGAGGTGAACAAACAAAGGATGAGCATGCTGGTGAACTCGACTTCAGTGCACTGCTCAAAAAAAGGTAACCAAAGACATCTGTGGATACACACATACTGTAGATGAAGTAATACTCCCATGACAAGCACATTTCCTGTGAATGCTGTGTTTTAAATTAACAATATGTTACCTAAACTTATTGATTTGAAGACTTAGGCCCTGTTCACACAGAGTTTTTTGAAGGCGGGAAAATCTGCCTCAAAACTCCTATGTCACATTTTTCGTTGCGTTTTTTTGGCCACGGGCAAAAAACGGGCAATAAACTAAGCAAAAACCGTTTTCTCTGCCTCCCATTGATGTCAATGGGAGGTCAGAGACCGAAACGCCTAGAGAAAGGTCGGCCGGGGGTATGTCCTGCTGTCAACTGTATCTGAATCCTCAGGACGCAGATATAGTTGAACCCAATGCTGAAGCAAGGATCCGTCAGCTCCCTGCTTCAGCATTAGTTTAGAGCAGGGGGAGCTCCTCCGCTCACCAAGGCTCCCTGGGCACAGCTACTTTAATAGCTGAGCCCGGGGATGCCCTTGACGTCACTGTTCATATATGATTCCGCTTCTAGGAGCGGAATCCCTGGCCTATGCTGAGGATTCCACTCCTAGAGGGAGTCCCAATGGTGCTATCTATGGGGGGTGTATCGCTATCTACAGGTGGTGGCGCTATCTTGAAGGGGGTGTGGCACTATCTACAGAGGGCACTGTGGTAGTATATACAGAGGGCACTGTGGCAGTATATACAGAGGGCAGTGTGGCAGTATATACGGAGGGAACTGTGGCAGCATCCACAGAGGACACTGTGGCAATATCTACAAAGGGCAGTGTGGCAGTATCTACAGAGGGCTCTGTGGCAATATCTACAGAGGGCATTGTGGCACTATCTAAGAAGGGGCTGCCCAATCTTGATATTCTTGTGTCTGCCAAACGCTGCCAACTGAGCCGCCAGACTGCATTTAGCGACACTTAAACTGGAAAACTGTATTGTTAAAATAAGCACATGGAGTAAACTTGAAAATTTCCGATAAGTTTAAACCTAGCAGTATTATTATAGTAATGTTGTTGTAGAAATGTAGTATTGTTATAGTAATGTAGTACTATGGTAATGTAGTATTATTATAGTATTGTAGTATTGTTACAGTAAAGTAGTATTATTATAGTAATGTAGTATTGTTATAGTAATGTAGTATTATTATAGTAATGTAGTATTGTTATAGTAATGTAGTATTGTTATAGTAATGTATTATTATTATAGTAATGTAGTATTGTTATAGTAATGTAGTATTGTTATAGTAATGTATTATTATTATAGTAATGTAGTATTGTTATAGTAAAGTAGTATTGTTATAGTAGTGTAGTATTATAGTAATGTAATATTGTTAAAGTAATGTAGTATTGTTATAGTAATGTATTATTATTATTATAGTAATGTAGTATTGTTACAGTAAAGTAGTATTGTTATAGTAGTGTAGTATTATAGTAATGTAATATTGTTAAAGTAATGTAGTATTGTTATAGTAATATAGTGTTATAGTAGTTCAAATAACTAATTGATTAACAATAATTTTGTATTGTATCAAATTTGAAAGTAATACGGCCGGTCAACTTGACATTTTTTCAATGTGCGGCCCATTTACCCTGCCTAGTTTGAGACCCCTGGTCTAGACGATGCATATCTTGAGATCATTTCTATGTAATGGCTGGTCCTCAAATGGCCACATTCAATGCCAAGGACATGTAGCTTTGACCATTACAGAATACATTTAAAGAGATAAATAATTATATATACTATTTAAAGGGGTTGTCTGGTTTAGAAAACCCATTTTCAAATACCCCTATTAGAGCATCCTGAATGAAAAGAGTCAAATATTCATAAAGGCCATCAACTAGCTGGACTGCAGAATGTCTCTCCCTCTCTCTGGAGAACCTATCAAGTCCATTGGTTTTAATGAAGACCATGTAATGCTTCATTTTTCCTCTGGTGGCGCTGCAAGACCATTTAACACGTGTAGCCAGGTTTCCCTGTAGATTAAGGGTATGTTCACACGAGGGCGTCCGTTACGGCTGAAATTACGGGGATGTTTCAGCCTGAAAACATCCCCGTAATTTAAGCCGTAACGGCATGTGCAGGCGCTTGAACGCCGCGTCAATTACGGGCGTAATTGGCGCTGCTATTCATTGGAGTCAATGAATAACTGCTCCAATTACGGCCAAAGAAGTGACAGGTCACTTCTTTGACGCGGGCGTCTATTTACGCGCCATCATTTGACAGCGGCGCGTAAATTACGCCTCGTGTGAACAGACAAACGTCTGCCCATTGCTTTCAATGGGCAGATGTTTGTCAGCGCTATTGAGGCGCTATTTTCGGACGTAATTCGGGGCAAAAACGCCCGAATTACGTCCGTAAATAGGCCGTGTGAACATACCCTAAAACTGATCACTGGGGTTTCCATCAGTGGGACACCCTATGATCAGCCTATTTTTAAAGAGGGACTGTGAATAAATTGGGATTGTCCAAAATGGACAACCTTTTTACTTGTCCTAAGTTTAATTTTGCATATTGGCATCAATGTCAATGTGATCATGAATGTTTAATAACAGACTCCACTTGTTGACTCTATATTGCATAGATTATTACTAATTCTTTCAGTGTATTTTCTGAAATTATATGATACTACATGCTCTACTGGTGCTTCTTTGGTACTGAATAGTAATAATAACTATTTAGTTTGTTTGCCATTTACATAGCCATATGTGTGTTGTTTTGTTATATTCAAGTTTTCAGGGTATGTGGTGCCCGCCGGGGATCATTAGTTGGCTATCATTAGCATTGTTGGTGTTATGTAATATAGATACTTTAGTTAGGTAATATTATGATGAAGCAGATACTTGATCATCTGCCAATCCTGGATTAAAGAGATCTGGTGTAAACCAAACAATGCACATCATCCCTTCCCTATCATCCCAAGTATCAAGGATTTTGGCATCGTCATCCGGAGTTGGATTATTAAGTCATAAAAACATTTGTCTTTCTGGCTAACACTATTACGGTTCACAGTATAAAACAGATTATAAAGTAATGTGGTAAGATAAACCTGGATACCTTGTGTAATAAAATACAGTAGAATGAAGTAGCAGAAGGCTAGTGGTGTATATCCATTCCATAGTTTTTCCTAATATATTATTTTGGATAATTTCTGTGGATCAAATCATTGCTATATTAACTATTATAACTTTCAATACCATTACATGTGCGACAAATATTTAGCTTAAATGCTGTTATTGCGTCTGCAGCTTCTACCTCTTGGGGTAGGGCATTCTATAGTTTGACTACTCTAAGGGCAAAGCCCCACGTGGCGGAATTGCTCTTGAATTCCGCTGCGGACACTCCGCAGCGTTAATCCGCAGCGGACCCGTTTCTCCATTGCCTTCCACTTTTTAGTAGGCTTTGTTTAGACGAGGCGGAAAATTCCGCTCCGGAGCATAGGCTGCGGTGCGGAATTTGGTGTCCGCAGCATACAATGGATGTTGCGGACCAGTGGCGGACTGGTTGCGGACTCATTGCGGAAGTTCTCCATTGACTTCAATGGAGATTCTAAATTCCGCAATGAAGTCCACAGATGTCATGCACATGTTGTGTGCTGCGGATGCGTATTGCTTTTAACATGACATTTCTTCATTCTGGCTGGACCTATGTATTTCTAGGTCTACAGCCAGACTGAGTAAGGCAATGGGGCTCCCGTAATTACGAGTGACTATGTGTGTGCACCCGTAATTACGGGAGCGTTGCTAGGCGACGTCAGTAAATAGTCACTGTCCAGGGTGCTGAAAGAGTTAAGCGATCGGCAGTAACTGTTTCTGCACCCTGGACAGTGACTACCGATCCCAATATACAGCAACCTGTAAAAAAAAAAAGAAGTTCATACTTACCGAGAACTCCCTGCTTCTTTCTCCAGTCCGGCTTCCCAGGATGACGTTTCAGTCTAACTGACGGCTGCAGCCAATCACAGGCTGCAGCGGTCACATGGACTGCCGCATCATCCAGGGAGGTCGGGCTGGATGCCGAAAGAGGGACGCGTCACCAAGACAACGGCCAGTAAGTATGAAATTCTTTTACTTTCACTAGGGAAAGTGCTGTCCCTTCTCTCTATCCTGCACTGATAGAGAGAAGGGAAGTACTTTCACCGCAATACGCAGCAGCCAGTCCGCATCAATTTACTGCACATTTTGGGCAGATCCGCGACAGAATCTGCAACGCAGATTCGGACAGTTGCGGAGGAAAACCGCCACGTGGGGCCATGCCCTAACTGTAAAGAACTCTTTCCTATATTTATGTCTAAATCACCTTTCCTCCAGAATATTCCGTTGTCCTTCGCACAGTCCTTTGTACAGTTCTTGGAAAGAAGGATCTGTTAATTGCAAAGATGTAGGGTGCAGAAAAGTCTCTATGAGTGACGTTCAGCAATGCATGTTTGGTTGTTTGATGTATCCAATTCTCGACCCATGTATGGACAGCAGTTTGCAGATTATTTTCAGGGATATATATTGAGATCTGAAGCAGGATTACCCTCTTCTGACCTATAGTTTATGCGATGTTCGCTTACTCTATAACTCTATTACACAGTCATGCACATGATATATTGTTCTATTTGCAGAGTGGAAGAAAAGAAAAAGGAAGAAGAACCAGAGGGAATTCCTCCTGATGTCTGGGAAATACTTAAAAAAGCAAAGCCAAGCGAGTATGAAAAAATTTGCTTTCAATATGGTGTAACAGACCTTAGAGGCATGCTGAAACGCCTGAAGAAGGTGAAAGTAGAAATCAAAAAAAGTGAAGGTAATGTCTGAAAAGAGATCCATGTCTGGTTTTTTAAGGCGGACAGACTTGTTATGAAGCTTTTAATCCATATCTCGTATTTTTGAGAATTTTCCTTTATTGCTCCAACGCATCTAAAATTCATCTAACTTTGCATATAGTTCTCAACCTAAAGTATCCTACCGTTTTGTGCATACATCTCCAATGCAGGCCTATGTATCCTTATGGTTACAGATTACTAACAAACCTGTGTGCCATCCTGGGTTATTAACCCCTTCCCGCCGCAGCCCTTTTTCAGATTTTCATTTTCGTTTTTTCCTCCCCACCTTCCAAAAGCCATAACATCTTTATTTTTCCCTCGATATAGTACTATGAGGGCTTGATTTTTGCGGGACGAGTTGTAGTTTTTCGTAGCACCATTTATTTTGCCAAATAATGTACTAGAAAACGGGAAAAAAATAATTTGTGGGGTCAAAAATGAAAAAAACAGCGATTCCTCCATGGTTTTTCGCGCGCCGTTTTTACGAAATTCCCTGTGCAATTAAAACAACATGTTAACTTTATTCTGTGGGTCAATACGACTACAGCAATACCAAATATATGAAGTTTTTTCAATATTTTACTACTTTTACAAGTAAAAACCTAAGTGTAAAAAAGAAAATTTATTTTGTGTCGCCAAATTCCGAGAGCTATAACGTTTTTATTTTTCCATCGATTAAGTGGTATGAGGGCTTATTTTTTGCGGGATAAGCTGTAGTTTTTAATACCATTGTGGTGTACATGCGACGGTTTAATCACCTTTTATTTCATTTTTTGTGGGAGATTAGGTGACCAAAAAATAGATTATTAATATTTATTTTTTACGGCGTTCACCGTGCGGGTTAAATAATGATATATTGTAATAGTTCAGACTTTTATGGACGCGGCGATACCAATTATGTTTATTTATTTATTTATTTTTTTTACTATGCTCTAGGGGGAAAATAGGAAAAGTTTTTTTTTTTGAACTTTTCATATATATATATTTTTTTTACACAAAAAAAACTACTTTATTTAACTCCTTTTTACTTTTTTTTATTAGTCCCCCTAGGGGACTTCAACCCGCGATCGTTAGATCGCTTGCACGATATACTGCAATACTAATGTATTGCAGTATATCGTGATTCTGACAGGCTTCTATTAAGTCCTGCCGGAGGCAAGGCTTAATAGGTGCACAAAGACGGCGGACCTGGGGGGCTTCATTAGGCCCCCAGGCAGCCATAGCAACCATCCCCCCACCGCGCGACTGCGTTGCGGGTTGGAGCAATGAGCTGTTAGAGGGGGTCGCCCCCCTCTTTCTAACGATTTAAATGTTGCGGTCGCTATTGACCGCAGCATTTAATGAGTTAAACGAGTGGGATCGTGCTCGAGCGCAATCCCGCTCGTTACTCTCAAGTGTCGGCTGTAACATACAGCCGACACCGGCATCGTATAGAGCGGGTTCACTCCATGAGCCTGCTCCATACTTCCCCTACCCGACTTTGGCGTATGGATATGTTAAATGTCGGGAAGGGGTTAAATAGCCTCTGCCTCTTTTCATGTTAAGGGGAGGTCGACTTCAGCTTCCTCTGCAGATAACAACTAATTGTGAGGCAGGTTTAGAAGGAACAACGACTTTAACCCCTTATTGACCAGCCTATTTTAGGCCCTAATGATCAAGCTATTTTTTAAAAAAAATTATAACTTTTATATTTTTCCGTCGACATAACTGTATGACGACTTTTTATTTTGCGGGATTATTTGTACTTTTTAATGGCACCATTTTGGGTACATATCATTTTTTGATTAACTTTGGGGGGCTGACTTTTTTGGGGGTAATGGAACAAAATAGCAATGTTGCCATTGTTTTTTTGCGCTTTTTTTTTTAATGGTATTAACCTTGCAGTTTAAATTACATATTAACTTAATTGTTTGGGGCATTACGGTCACGGCGATACCATATATTTGTACTTTTATTTATTTTTTACACTTTTACTAAATAAAACTACTTTTTATGGAAAAAAAATGTTTTTTTGTTTTTTTTACTGTAATTCTTATTAATAATTTTTATTTCACATTTATTACTTATTGTTTTATTCCCACTAGTGGACTTTACTGTGTGATCTTTAGATCGCAGCTATAATAATTGCTTGTCAGGGTATGTTCACACTGTGTTTTCAGGCGTATTTCGGGGCGTTTACGCCTCTAAAAATGCCTGAAAAATTGGAAGCTGAATGTCTACAAGCATCTGCCTATTGAAATCAATGGGAAAAACCGCATTTAGTTCATACGGGCCATTTTTTTTACGCCGCTGTTTTAAAAAACGAAGCGTAAAAAGATGCTCCGTAAAAAGAAGTGCATGTCACTTCTTGAGGCGTTTTTTGGAGCTGATTTTTCATTGAACACTATGAAAAATGCCTCAAAAGAAGCCTCAAAAGAAGCTCCAAATTAAGGTCCTGTTCACACAAAGTTTTTTGAAGAGTTTTTTGACGCGGAAATCGCGCTGCAAAACTCGTCAAAAACGGCCCTAAAATACTTCCCATTGATTTCAATGGGAGGCGGAGGCGTATTTTTCCCGCGAGCGGTAAAACCGTCTCGCGGGAGAAAGGAGGGACATGAACTATCTTTGGGCGTTTACGCCTCTGACCTCCCATTGACATCAATATGAAGGCAGAGAAAGTGTATTTTGCGGCGTTTTATGCCCGCGGCGCCCAATGGCCATGGGCGAAAAACGCCGTGAAAATCGGCGTGCAGGGAGAGGAAAATCTGGAAAACTTCCAAGCAGAATTTTGAGGCCGAAATTCCACCTGCTAAAAACTCAGTGTGAACATAGCCTTAAAAGAAGCTTCATTTTCAGCTTCAAAAACGCCTGAAAACAGCTCCGTAACTTTCAGCCGTTTTTGACTCAGCATGTGCACATACCCTTAGTGTAAAACTGGCAGGCAATCTATTAGAACGTGCCTCTGGCATATATGCCCAGGGCAGACCTGGGGGCCTTTATCAGGCCCCCGGCTGCCATGGCACCCCATCGGAGGCCCGCGATTGCATTTGCGGGCTGCATATGGGTGACAGAGGGAGCTCTCTCCCTCTGTAAATTATTTATATGCTGCAGTCGCTATTGACTGCAGCATTTAACGGTTAAAAGGCTGCGTTCTAAGTAAACTTCGATCACGGCCGTTGGAGCAGGAGCCCAGCTGTCATAAGACAGCCGTGCCCAGGCTCCAGCCTGGACGGGACACGTGCAGGACTTAGACTGGGCCGCCGTGAAAGGCGACGGCCTAGCCTGTGGCCCCTTAATGACCGCCGCGTATTGGTGGTCACTAAGGGGTCCAGGCACTGTGTTTGGTATACATATTTATTTGTTTTTAGGATTTAAAACCTCACTTTAATCAATATGAATAGAAATTGTCATAAATAAAATTATTTCACATTTCTTCTTTCACATTTTCAGCATTTACTAAGAGACTGGACCAGTGTTATTCCATAGACAAGGGTCAGAGGATTAAAATGATAGTGGAGGTTGCAAACCCTGATATTTCTGTAAAATGGTTTAAGAATGGGCAAGAGATTCGTCCCAGTGCCAAGTAAGTGACATTGAATCCTTGTTCTTTTTACCAGTATGACATACCTCTTACTTTAGCTAAAACCAGTGTCATGTAAGGCCACCGCTGAATAAAGTCATCAACTAGATGTCGTATTTGGATATACACCAGGCAGAAGAATCGTCTTTTATCAAACAAAGCCTTTGATGTAGGTGAAATTATTTGCAAAAGACCCTTTTTGATAATGCTCACTCTACCAATGGTATTATGGTAAACAAGAGAAAAGAAGAGTCCATACATATCAACATATGAAAAAATTAAACATCTTTATTGATAACATAAAATACATTAAATGACAAAGACAGAGAATCTAAAATAAATCCTTGTAAGGATCACAGATGTATACATTGAGTATACATTACTGTAATTGTGTATACCATCAGTGTTTTAAAAATATATATATATATATATATACTCAATGTATACATCTGTGATCCTTACAAGGATTTATTTTAGATTCTCTGTCTTTGTCATTTAATGTATTTTATGTTATCAATAAAGATGTTTAATTTTTTCATATGTTGATATGTATGGACTCTTCTTTTCTCTTTTTTATCATATATTGTTAGAGTCCTTATCTCTAATTATTCATATGGGTGGTTGAGTGTTGTCTCCCACCTTTATACGTATTTGTCCTGTGAGACATCCTGTCTAATCAATGGTATTATGGGCCTAACTCCAATTCATGGGGCACCATAGAAAAGCCAAGAGTAGGACCCCAGATTTTTGTCTACATTTATATATATCTGTCAATATCTGATCTCGGCACAATACAAAACCCACATAATAAAGTTAGACAACAGAAAATTGCCATTGTGTTTTATATCCACAAAAGGGAAAAATATTTCAGAAACTGAGTGGGCCCCTTCAGCTATGGCTAAAGCCAATGACTCCATCTTTGCCTTTTATATATACACTGATCAGCCATAATAGTAAAACCACCTGCCAAATATTGTTTACAGTAGGTCCTCCTCAAGCCGCCAAAACAGCTCTGACCTGTTGAGGCATGGACTTCACAAGACCTCTTAAGGTGTCCTCGAGTATCTGGCTGTAATGTGTGCCTGGGGCTGTGAATGTGATTGTACTTTCATTTATTTAATTTCTTAGCAGGTTCAAAACCAAGCTTGTCTCTGTAAAAGTTGGTCTGAGAAGCAGTTCTATGTAATTTATGGTGTTTCTGCCTAGTGGCCAAACAATAGTATTTAATATTGTGCTGTTGTGTGTTATGGAGGTAGGACCTGTGGTCACATGAAGCATGATGTGCAGGTCCTCAAGTTAGTGTGATACTGAAGATGCTTTTGTTGGAAAGCTGTGGTGGTGTATCCCTGGTGGCAGGGAGGTGCGGTCCTGACGCCATTACTAAGGTGTCAGGTTTCTTACACTGAACTCTGCAGTTTTTAGGACTTTTAGGTATGCCGCGTTTACATGTTCAGGAGGTGAGCCAACTGGAGCTAACAGGAGTAAGTGCCCTTGATGCCAAACGCTGTTGGGTGTATGAATGTAGTGAGGGAAGCAGGAACCTATCAGTGAACAGGTCGCAAATTGTGATGTAGCAGAGCAGAGGAGGGCAAGAGTGAGCAAGAGATATTGTGACGTGAATGGGGTCTGAGCGACTCAGACCGCGTTAGTGTAACAAGTGCCACATGATCGGAGTGACAGACTGAAGGAAGCTGAACGCCGTGGTCCTGAGCGGAAGTTGCGAGAAGTAAGCTACAACTGATTGGCTAAAGAAGGCCACCACTGAAAAGAAAGTGTCAGAGACGCGAGAAGATACCGTGCAGTGTGAGAGAACGATCCTATCTCTACTTATGCCATCTGTGCGCATCGTGCTGACTAGCCACTGCCAGAGACTGTGAAAGGACATTTAAAGAGGAAGTCACCACAGTCAACCATTGTAAATAGTTGTTTGCAAGAGACTGCAACTGAGATTCCCAGCACATGCGAAAGATTCTCGAACAGATTGAGATCTTGGGAATTTGGTGGCCAAGTCAACACAGTAAACTTTTTGTTATTTTTATTAACCCCTTCCTGCTCCTTGACGTACTATTCCTAAACAATATTTGCAGTGTGACAGGGTGCCTTATCCAGGGGCGTAGCTAGGGGAGGTAGGCGGGGCAAGTGCCCCAGGGCGCAACTAAGAGGGAAGGTGTGGGCGCCAGGGCCGCATGAGGGCTGCCTGGCCGCATGACGGCAGCCTGCTGCCTCTCTGAGGAAGCAGCAACTCCACTAAAACCAGCCGCCGCCACCCCCTTCTGCACTATAGGCGATTAATGGCCGGGTACGTTCCGTGCCTTGCCATTCTGCGCCTTTCACCGACTCAAGCGGCTTGATTACTTCTTTGCGCCGCTTACGTCATTGAATGGCGCTGATTGACAGGGCCTTTCATATATGGAGCACTATAGGGGAGCTATATGTGAGGCACTATATACAGGGGGCTATATACAGGGGTGGGCTATATGTGGAGCACTATAGGGGAGCTATATGTGAGGCACTATATACAGGGTGGGCTATATGTGGAGCACTCTTTATAGGGGGAGATATATGCAGGGCACTATCTACAGGGGGGGCTAAATGTTGGACACTATATACCGGGTTGGGTTATATCTACAGGGGGAGCTATATACAGGGGTGCGCTATATATGGACCACTATAGGGGAGCTACAGTGAAGCAAATAAGTATTTGATCCCTTGCTGATTTTGTAAGTTTGCCCACTGTCAAAGACATGAACAGTCTAGAATTTTTAGGATAGGTTAATTTTACCAGTGAGAGATAGATTATATAAAAAAAAAAAAAGAAAATCACATAGTCAAAATTATATATATTTATTTGCATTGTGCACAGAGAAATAAGTATTTGATCCCTTTGGCAAACAAGACTTAATACTTGGTGGCAAAACCCTTGTTGGCAAGCACAGCAGTCACACGTTTTTTGTAGTTGATGATGAGGTTTGCACACATGTTAGATGGAATTTTGGCCCACTCCTCTTTGCAGATCATCTGTAAATCATTAAGATTTCGAAGCTGTCGCTTGGCCACTCAGATCTTCAGCTCCCTCCCTAAGTTTTCGATGGGATTAAGGTCTGGAGACTGGCTAGGCCACTCCATGAACTTAATGTGCTTCTTTTTGAGCCACTCCTTTGTTGCCTTGGCTGTATGTTTCGGGTCATTGTCGTGCTGGAAGACCCAGCCACGAGCCATTTTTAATGTCCTGGTGGAGGGAAGGAGGATTTGACGGTACATGGCTCCATCCATTCTCCCATTGACGCGGTGAAGTAGTCCTGTGCCCTTAGCAGAGAAACACCCCCAAAACATAATGTTTCCACCTCCATGCTTGACAGTGGGGACGGTGTTCTTTGGGTCATAGGCAGCATTTCTCTTCCTCCAAACACGGCGAGTTGAGTTAATGCCAAAGAGCTCAATTTTAGTCTCATCTGACCACAGCACCTTCTCCCAATCACTCTCAGAATCATCCAGATGTTCATTTGCAAACTTCAGACGGGCCTGTACATGTGCCTTCTTGAGCAGGGGGACCTTGCGGGCACTGCAGGATTTTAATCCATTACGGCGTAATGTGTTACCAATGGTTTTCTTGGTGACTGTGGTCCCAGCTGCCTTGAGATCATTAACAACTTCCCCCCGTGTAGTTTTCGGCTGAGCTCTCACCTTGCTCAGGATCAAGGATACCCCACGAGGTGAGATTTAGCATGGAGCCCCAGATCGATGTTGATTGACAGTCATTTTGTATGTCTTCCATTTTCTTACTATTGCACCAACAGTTGTCTCCTTCTCACCCAGCGTCTTACTTATGGTTTTGTAGCCCATTCCAGCCTTGTGCAGGTCTATGATCTTGTCCCTGACATCCTTAGAAAGCTCTTTGGTCTTGCCCATGTTGTAGAGGTTAGAGTCAGACTGATTAATTGAGTCTGTGGACAGGAGTCTTTTATACAGGTGACCATTTAAGACAGCTGTCTTTAATGCAGGCACCAAGTTGATTTGGAGCGTGTAACTGGTCTGGAGGAGGCTGAACTCTTAATGGTTGATAGGGGATCAAATACTTATTTCTCTGTGCACAATGCAAATAAATATATATAATTTTGAGTGTGATTTTCTTTTTTTTTTTAATATATAATCTATCTCTCACTGGTAAAATTAACCTAGCCTAAAAATTCTAGACTGTTCATGACTTTGACAGTGGGCAAACTTACAAAATAAGCAAGGGATCAAATACTTAATTCCTTCACTGTATATGTGAGGCACTATTTACAGGGGTGGGATATCTGTGGAGCACTATTTATAGGGAGAGATATATGTAGGACACTATCTACGGGGGTGGGCTATATGTTTGACACTGTATACAGGGGTGGGCTATATCTACAGGGGGAGCTATCTATAGGGATGGGCTATATATGGAGCACAATTTATAGGGGGAGATATATGTAGGGCACTATCTAAAGGGGTGGGCTATATGTTGGACACTACATACAGGGGTGGGCTATATGTGGAGCACTATCTACAGGGGGCTATATGCGGGGCACTATCTACAGGAGGAGCTACATGTGGGCAATATTTTCAGAGGGGGTTATATAGGAGGCACTATATACAGGGATGGGCTTAATGTGGAGCACTATAGGGGGAGCTATATGTGAGGCACTATATATAGGGGGCTATATACAAGGGTGGGCTATATATGGAGCACTATAGGGGAGCAATATGTGAGGCACTATAAACAGTGGCACTATTTATAGGGGAGATGTATGTAGGGCACTATCTACAGGGGTGGGCTATATCTACAGGGGGAGCTATATATAGGGGTGTGCTATATCTGGAGTACTATAGGAGGAGCTATATGTGAGGCACTATATACAGGGGTGGGCTATATGTGGAGCACTATTTATAGGGGGAGATATATGTAGGACACTATCTACAGGAGTGGTCTATATGTTGGACACTATATACAGGAATGGGCTATATGTCGAGAACTATCTACAGGGGGCTATATGTGGGGCACTATCTACAGGAGGGGCTACATGTGGGGCACTATTTTCAGAGGGGGCTATATGTGAGGCACTATATACAGGGGAAGCTATATGTGGGGCACTATGTACAGGGGGGCTATATGTGACACTATCTACAGGGGGATGTATGTGGGCCAATATTTACAAGGGGCTCTATGGGGGTCACTATCTACAGGGGAATTTATGTAGGGCCCTATCTACAGAGGGCTCTATGGGGGCACTATCTACAGGGCGCACTGTGTGTGTGTGTGTGTGTGTGTGTGTGTGTGACACAGTGAGTGGTGCTATTATAAATAGAGGTGCAGTATATGGCACTATTATATTTAGGGGCATAGTGTCTGGCCCCATGAGAACTATCTGTGTTTATAGGTGCAGAAATGGGTTGTGGCTGGGAGAAGTTGTCATAGAGGTCTGGATCGGATGGAGAAGAAAAGAGAAAAAGAACAACTAGAATCTGACGTCACCTGCAAGTCACTTAATGTAAATGTTTATTCTGCCTCTAATCAGCACTGTAGTCACTGTATGATCTGCAGCAAGATGATGGGTGGTATGATATTTTTTTTTTTTTGTGAAACAGCATCTCCCAGCATATCCTTACCATTGTTTGGCGCAACCAAGATTGCACTAAATTGAGCTGTATTCGTGCTGGTGTTGTATTTATGTACTGGGCTTTGTTCTGGTGTGGTATATATGTACTGCACTTTGTTCTGGTGCTGTATATATGTAATGAGCTTTGTTATGGTGCTGTATATATGTAGTTAGTTTTGTTCTGGTGCTGTAAATATCTAATGAGCTTTGTTCTGGTGTCGTATATATGTAATGAGCTTTGTTTTGGTGCTATAATATGTTCTGATCTTGGTTCCGGTGCTGTATATAAATTGAGCTTTGTTCTGGTGTTGTATATATGTAATGAGCTTGGTTCTGGTGCTGTATATATGAAATGAGATTTGTTCTGGTGCTGTATATATGTTCTGAGCTTTGTTCTGGTGCTGTATATACATTGAGCTTGTTCTGGTGCTGTATATATGAAATTAGCTTTGTTCTGGTGTTGTATATATGTACTGAGCATGGTTCTAGTGCTGTATATATGTAATGAATAAGCTTTGTTCTGGTGTTGTATATAGAACTATATTGCTTGTAAAATGTGCTTGAGTTACATAAAAAAAAATGTGGAAAAAAAATGACACCTCATTAATTGATAGAGAAAACAAACATGGCGAGGGGGAAGGAGATGTCGGGAAAGAGGTTCGGGGGGGCGCCACACTGAACCTTTGCCCCAGGTCTGGAGAACCTAGGTACGCCTCTGCCTTATCCGGCTAAAAAGAGGCCACTGTCATTAGGAAATACTGTTGCCATGAAGGGGCATACTTGGTCTGCAACAATGTTTATATAGGTGGTATGTGTCAAAATAAAATCCATGGGCTAACTTGCTCTCTCCCTGTTGTCAGCTCACCAGTTGTTCTTCCTTGGACGACTTTTTCTAGATACTAACCACTGTATACTGGAATCACCCTACAAGACCTGCTGTTTTAGAGATGCTCTGATCCAGTCGTCTAGCCATTTAGCCATTACAATTTGGACCTTGTCAAAGTCGCTCAGATCCTTATGCTTGCCAATTATTCCTGCTTCCAACACAACAACTTCAAGAACTGACTGTTTACTTGCTGCCTAATATATCCCACCTATTGACTAGTGCCATTGTAATTAGATAATCGGTTTTATTCACTTCACTTGTCAGAGGTTTTAATGTTATATATGTTACATATGGTTTTAATGGTGTGTGTGTGTGTGTGTGTGTGTGTGTGTGTGTGTGTTGTGTACAATCATGTTATTAGACCACATAATCTTCCGTGTCTTTCAGGTATTTGTTTGAGAATGTTGGCCTAAAAAGAATAATGACCATCAACAAATGTACCCTGGCAGATGATGCCCAATATGAGTGTATTATTGGTGATGAGAAATGTGCTACAGAGCTCTTTGTCAAGGGTGAGAACTAAAATGTTAAACTAATTCTGTGATACATACGAAAATGGTGAATTACCATGTTTGTTCACATCTACATACATAGTCGTAGTAATGAAAAGTACTAGCTTTAGTTGTAGGTTCCTTGAAGGAAATGTTATTTCTTTAATAAATCAATGTTATATTTCATTTTCAACAACTTTTTAATTGTTTTTTATTTTTTTTTAATTTACTTTTTGAGATACAGCTTTTATGTATCCTGAATCAGTGAAAGCCAAATGCGTCAGTTCTGCAGGACTGACGGCTACGGTGAACGCTAGTCCTGCGTGTCTCTGACACACAGTATCCAGCTATTATCAATCACATCTAAGTTCAGGAACCTATGGGTGACATGCAACTATTAGGCATTCGACACAGCCTATGTTTGTTGTGTGCATAGGAAGGTTTACCCGGCATATTCGTCAAAAGTAGACAAAACATGATGAGAACATAGCCTGAGATGAAAAAGCAAAGAAGGGAAGATAGTATACATTTCACCTCAAGTTGTCTTCTTCTAAAAGGTACATGTTCTTGAGTTCCTTGAAACTGAAATAGAGATATTTCTATTATTACTATACAGCCACATTTTCCAAGCCCTTTAAGGCTCTGTTCATATCCGCGCTAGGGTTCCGTTCCGACGGAACGGGACCCTGACTGACACAAACAAAAACCAAAGGTTTCCGTTTCCATCACCATTGATTTCAATGGTGACGGATCTGGTGCCAATTGTTTCTGTTTGTCTCAGGTTCCGTCATTTTGCTGGAATCAATAGCGTAGTCGACTACGCTATTGATTCCCGGAAAACGACGGAACCCTTACACAACTGTGACAAACGGAAACCGTTGTCACCGAATACGTCACCATTGGAATCAGTGGTGATGGAAACGAAAATCTTTGGTTTTCTGAAAGCAGAAAATACTGGGGATTTTGAAATCCATAGCAGGCTCATTCTCATGGGGAGAAAAAGTTCTGCATGTAACACATTTTGCCGCAGATTTTTTTGTGGTTTTGTATTTGAATGTGCAGAAAATTTGATGTGGAAATTGTACGCAACGTCTGGACACTCCTATAGAGTTGGTTGGCACTCTCATCAAGAGAGTGGCTTTTATAGATATATATATATATATATATATATATATATATATATATATATATTGTGTGACTTTAAAATCTTGTATTTAGAGCCTCCTGTCACAATTCTGAAACCGCTTGAAGACCAGCAAGTGTTCGTAGGAGACAAAGTTGAAATGGAAGTGGAGGTGTCAGAAGAAGGAGCTCTAGTCATGTGGTATGTTTTCCCCATGTTTTTTAAGCAGTGTAGGCTGTTAATACAATAAACAGCACTTATGTAATTAAAGGCATGGTGTCGCCCCAAAAACATGTTTTTTTTTTAAAATTTAAACATTTAGTGTGTGGGTGATTAAACATTGTTCAAATTTTTTTTATTTTTTTCGCGAGTCAGGAAATATTATAAATTTTTTCAAATTTATAATACTACCCATTTTTGGTCACTAGATGGAGCTGTTTGGAGCTAGTTCCCAAAATTGCAGCATTGCAACATTGGGTTAAAAGCTATCGCTCTAGTGAGCTCTCAGCATCCCCCCCTCCTTTATCCTGGCTAGTGCCGGGATAAACGAGGGGTTTGAAAGGTTTAACCTCCTACACTGTGTGTCGCCATTTTTTGAGGTAACCCACAGTGTAGTAGGTTTACATGCAGTAGTAAACACACACAAACACTAACATACATTGAAATCGCTTACCTGCTCCTGCCGCCGCGGCCCGTCCGCTCCCTTTGCTGCCGCTGTTCCATGTGCACTTGTCCGGAAGCCGCGACCGGAAGTAGTAATATTACTGTCCAGCCGCGACTTCCGGTCCACAGGAAAATGGCGCCGGACGGCGCCAATTTCGAATAGGACTGTGTGGGAGCGGCGCATGCGCAGTTCCCACACAGACGCCGTACACGGCAGTCAATGGGACGGGAGCCGTTCGCAGTCCCTATGGGACTGTGGCTGCCGTATTCCATGTCTGTGTGTGTCGTTAATCGACACACACAGAAATGGAACAAAAAATGGCAGCCCCCATAGGGAAGAAAAAGTGTGAAAATAAGAAACAGTAAAACACAAACACACAAATGTAAATAAACGTTTATATTAAGGCACTAACATCTTTAACATATAAAAAAATTATTTGTGATGACACTGTTCCTTTAAGGTGTTTTGCATGAATGGAATAAAAACATGAGAAGAACATATACAACCCATCCTCTTAACTAAGTCACTTATTTAATCCCTTTTTTCTCAAGGATGAAAGATGGTGTTGAGCTGACTCGGGAGGAGACATTCAAATATCGTTTCAAGAAAGATGTGAAAAAACACATTTTGATAATTAATGAGTCCACAATAGAAGATTCTGGACGCTACCAAGTAATGACCAATGGTGGAAAGTGTGAAGCTGACCTTATTGTTGAAGGTATGGGTCACATGCCTATATAGGAGCAATAGCTGTAATATTAGAATTCAAAATTATATACAATCTCCTGGAAAATCTCATCTAA
This sequence comes from Rhinoderma darwinii, assembly GCF_050947455.1. Classification (NCBI taxonomy): domain Eukaryota; kingdom Metazoa; phylum Chordata; class Amphibia; order Anura; family Rhinodermatidae; genus Rhinoderma; species Rhinoderma darwinii. The sequence continues at coordinate 49,084,279 of NC_134696.1, forward strand.
ATTATTCCTAATTCCAGAGAAACAGCTTGAAGTGATACAAGACATTGCTGATCTAACGGTGAAGGCCTCAGACCAAGCCATCTTTAAATGTGAAGTGTCTGATGAGAAAGTGACTGGTAAATGGTATAAAAATGGCGTGGAGATCCGACCAAGCAAGCGCATCACCATGACTCACAAGGGCAGGTAAATTATGTTTGGAATATGACTTTTTACAGAAGTCAAAAAATAAAACAAAAACAGCCAGGTAAATGACATCATGACACAATGACATACAAAAAATAATTTTTTCATCACAGCTTTATAAACTAACCAAACAATTACTTAAAGTGAACCTGTCGCTAGATTTTAAGACAATAAAACAACAGCATCCTAAACGTGCCCCTCTCAAAACTGTCCATTTTAGCATTTTGTCTAAAAAGTAGTTATAAATGACCAGAGAAGAGTCCAGAAATTCATACTGAGCTATGCACATATGCCCCTCAGCAACTCAAGCAGCCGCTACTGTGTCCCTATGACAACTCATGGAGATTCAGCCTTTTCATAGGGACATTTTGTAGGTCCAAATCACCATCAACATAAATATCTTTATACTAACTTCCTCGAATAGTGTCAGTTATGTGTGTACTTGTAAGGACATTGATGTATATAGTTATTCAGTTTCTTTTACATCCATAATTATCTAGCCTATATTATAAAGTTATAGATATAGTGTGATTATTTATCTTCAACATACCTCTGGGGCATTGCCTATGTATTTATATACACAGTTGAGTCACATTATTATGACCACCTCCTACTTTCGATGTCGGCAGCGCGTAGCCCATGAAGTAAGTGATGTGGCGTTGCTGGCTTGGTGGGTATATAAGGTGTGCGATAGGCTGTCTGAACACATATCACTCGTTGTTGCCATGAGTCAAAGGGGCGATTTATCATAGTTGCAAAAAGGGATGATTATTGGCTTTCGGGCCAGGGGTGTCAGTATTTCTCAAACAGCGCAGTTTGTGAACTGTTCACGTGTTGCTGTGGTGAAAGTGTATCGTGGAGAGGACAAATGGCACCATTGGGAATAACCGCCATGGAAAGTGCAGAGCACCACGTGCCATTGATGTGAGAGGTGAACGTCGGCTGCGAAAGTGTGCGAGGGACGAACAACAAACTACAGTGGAGCAGCTCACCATGAAAATCAACCAGAGGGATACAAGACTTGTGTCTAAAACAACAGTTTAGCGAACCTTACTGTGTATGGGGCTCCAAAGCAGACGGATGGTCACTGCTCCTATGCTAACAAGGAGCACTGGAAAAAAAGGCTTCAATTTGCATGGCAGTATAGGAAATGGACCACCGATGATTAGCAAAGGGTTGCCTTCTTGATGAGTCACGTTTTCTGCCTCGTTGAACGGATGGACAGAGAAACATAAGAGAACAAACACCCTGCAACCATGACTGGAAGAACAAAATCTGGTGGCGGCAGATTATGGTCTGGGGAATTTTTCATGGCATTCTTTAGGCCCACTCATCCATGTGGAAGGCACTCTGATCCGATTTGTGTATGAATCCATCGTTGCAGATCATGTCCACCCATACATGCTGTTTGTCTTCCCTGGGGCAGATGGAATCTCCCAGCAAGACGATGCGACATGTCACATGGCTAGAAATGTCCGACAGTGGTTGGAAGAGCATGACCAAGACTTCCAAGTACCGTATTTTTCGGACTATAAGACGAACCTGACTATCAGATGCACCCAGGTTTTACTTTTACTACTTTTACAAAGCAAAAACAATTTGTTAAAAAAAATTATTTGTTTTGTTTCACCATATTCTGAGAGCCATTTTTAGGTACATACGATTTTTTTTATCACTTTTTATTGCATTCCATTTTCACATAGTGCTTGGGGAAAATTAGGAAAATATTTTTTTTTTAACTGAATATTTTTGTACACTCCTGAAAATGTATCTAACTTTTTATTTTATTTTACACATTTTATTAGTTCCCCTAGGGAACTTGAACCAGCGATCATTAGATCACTGGTACAATACACTGCAATACATGGATGAGTTACAGAAACAGCATAACTCGTTGAGCTACACTGTTTCCGTAACTCCCATAGTCGTGAATGGCAGTTACAGAAGCAGCGTAGCATGCTACGCTGTTTCCGTAACTACTATTCGCTTCTATGGGAGTTACGGAAGCAGCGTAGCTCAGCGAGGTACGCTGTTTCCGTAACTCGACAATCTACGCAGTTTTCGGAGTTACGGAAACGTAGCTCAACGAGCACTTGGCTGTTTACATAACTTCCGACCACGTGACCAGGAAGTGGCCAGGAGACAGTGGAGCCATATAAGATAGAACAGGGCTTAGGGAGCCCCGTTCTAGAGATAGGTGATGGTCCCAGAGGTGGGACCCGCATCTATCTGACATTTATGACATATCCTGTGGATATATCATAAATGTCCTTCATGGGAAGACCCTATAAATGCTGCAGTCGCTATTGACCACGGCATTTAACTAGTTAAACGGCCAGGAACAGCGCCATCGCTGTTCCTAGCCATTAGAGCAGCGTGTCAGATGCTGACACCTGCAGTATCAGCAGCTCCACTCCAAACATCATCTCTTTCCCGCTCCATGATGTGCCGGCAAATCATGGGTCGGGAACGGGTTAAGTAAGAAGCGGTCAGGGGGCCCGGCGCTGCCGGGTCCCTTGACTGCCGACTATCAGATGCAGGGGCTTTTTAGCAAGATTTATTCTTGATAAAAACTGCATCTTATAGTCCGAAAAATATGATACTTCCCTGGCCCCCTAATTCTCAAGACTTGAACCCAATTGAGCATCTGTGGGATCACCTCAATCATCTTGTTTGCTCCATGGATCCTCCCCAACGCACCCTCCAGCAAATGTGGGATCCACTGCAGTCAGCACAGCTCCAGATACCTGAGACAATCTACCAGCACCTTATTGAGTCACTCCCAGCCCGTCTAGCTGCTGTCCGTGCTGCACACGGCGGTTACTCTGGATATTGGCTGGTCGTCATAACAATGTGACTCGACTGTGAATAATACTGGTGTTACTGACCTGTGTTACCAGGGTCCGATTAAAGTTGGTAGGTGTCTGTGCAGTACCTTCTATTGACACCCCCTGCTTTATGGTTTACCTTATAGTGCCCGTATAATACTATCATACAGTGCCAATATAATACTGCCAGACAATTCTCTAAACAACACTCTCCAAACAATACACTAGTGAATGTAGCTGCCTTTCCATAGCTTTGGGCATCAAGTGTGGGATCAGGGATGCAAGCTATAAGTGCCCAGGCTATCAGGCACAATGGTAACACCTTCAGTAGTGAGAGGGAGGCACCCTGTGCGACAGCACTGATTGCACACCCTTAAGGCAGGCCCTGGGTGTTACCCACATTGTTTCACTTTGCTGTGATTGAAGAAACCTTGCCAATTATTTACATACCCAAAATGATCCTATACCCTTCATTATCAGCCAAAAATAATTGTATATTACAATATATAGACTAGATACAATTGTAGCAAACTCTCAGCTGTGAGAAGTATTATGTCTGTACATGTTTTCAGCCCCTTAGTGTGAAGAGAAAGGTTCACATTTACTGACAGCAAGCAGAAATACTGTATTTAAATGTTGAAAAGTTTTAACCCCAAATATAACAGAAAGTTGCAGAACATTTCGTTATGCAACGATTAAGCTTTTTTTTTATATATATAATTTTATATATATATAGAAAAAAACTGGAAACCCACTTTAAATAAAGTATGAAGTTATAAGACATATGCATTTATCATTGCAGGATTCACAAGTTGGTGATTGATGATGTGAGGCCAGAAGATGAGGCTGACTACACTTTTGTTCCTGATGGATTCGCTTTGACTCTTTCTGCTAAGCTTAATTTCCTTGGTAAATTAATAATCAACTTGAAATATTTTTTTTTAAATTGATTTTTTACAGGGACCTTGTTAAATGCCACTCCAGCTATTGGGATAACATACGCTTTCCGCCAGATAAGGTCAGGGCTACACTAAGACTTTTTGTAGCGCTACTTTAACTCTTGAGTGACAGCTGCAGTCCACAAGATTGCATGCAACTCAATGTATTCATTTGCACTGCAGCTGTAGCTAAATAGTTCAACTCAATCAGTAGCAAGTCTTAGTGTAGCCCTAGCGTAAGGCCTAGTGGTACTTTTACACTGGCACAATTTGGCTGGAACAAAGAGACAGCTAGTTGATCGGCGCTTGTTTGTTCCTTTCACAAGGAGCTAGTATGGGGGCGAGCGCGCGTTACTCCCCAGACATTTCTATCATGTCGGCAGCAAGACTCCCTGTTTACACAGGGCAATTATCGGGAATGAGCGTTCTGTGAACGCTCGTTTGTACAATAATTGGCCAATGTAAAAGTGCCTTAAGGCTACATTCACAGGGGGCATGCTTGTTGCATATTTTCTGTAGCAGATTCAATCTTGTTAGATTTACTGCAAATTGTGTTGCAGATTTTCACAGGGTTCTGCTTGCGGACAAAGTCCGCACCATGTAAATCCAGCCTAAAGCTGGCAATACACATTAGGTGTATGTCGACCGTACCCGCCAATTTCGGTGGAACCGGCCGACCATCTAATATATAAGGCGGTGTCCCAACTCTCCCCCAGCGGCAGATGTTGGGGGAGAGAAGGGTCGGAATGTTGAACTATTAACAAGCCCGATCCTTTTGTTTGCTAGAAGATAAGCCGCGGCCAGAGGTGTATGGCTCTCTCCCTTTCCCTATTGAAAACACATGCATGCTCAGCCTAGCTGAGAGGGCATGTGTATGAAGGACTCAAGAGGAATAGCTGTTGGCTAAACGATCTTTCTAAAGTGTTTGGACAGCTTTAGTCCTCATGTACAGTGTAGTGCCATGTGTACGGAGGCTGTTTAAAAGCAGACACAGCCTTTTTGACTCCATACTACAGAGGCATAAGGCGCTCCATGTGGCAGCATACAGTGCATCCGTATGGTGCCATATTATTAAGATATTCTCTCCTAAAAGCAAGGCTTATTGGTGGGAGTAGCTCGGTAATGTGACATCTGATGGGACATGGCACAATTTTTTCGGTTGGATTCCATAAATATTCAACAGCCAAAAACTCTGTGTGCCCCTGTATGAAATGAGAAACATATAGTGGCTTAGTCGCGGCTCTGAGGCTGTAAGAAACCGTGATATGGTAGAGTGCATGAGGCCTGAGACTGTCAATGGACAACAACATTAAAATGAGTTGACAGTGATTATAAAGGACTGAAAGGAACACTACAGACAAATTGTATACATTGTGTTATGCCTAGTGCCATGCATGACAATAGGATTCATGGAAACAATGAGAAAATCACAAGTTCCTATGAAAACTTCTCCCTGCAGCTTAAATCCTGACAGGATAATATATTATTGTTTCTTTTCAGAGATCAAAGTTGAGTATGTCCCACGTCAAGGTAAGTGACAGCAAGATAAGTAAATCTATATGTAATGAGTCTTCTGTGTAAGGGCTGCAAAGAGTAACCTGTAACCTAAATTATATTTCTCTAGAACCACCCAAAATCCACCTTGATTGCTCTGGCGGTGAACATGTTAACACCATTATTGTTGTGGCTGGAAACAAATTGCGTTTTGATGTTCCAATCACTGGAGAACCTGCACCAACGGTTTCTTGGTTCCGAGGAGACAAGGCAAGTTGAAAGCAGTGGCTATTAATGCAGATGTAAAAAACATGAATGACCAGTCACAAGTCGTGTCTATATTGCTAAAAAGTCATAACCAAACTGAGCATGTCTGACAATGTACAATATACGCTGATGTGCCCATAAACTTTAATGGTCAACTGTATGCCAAAGGGGTGTTTTTTTTGGGCAGACATTTCGTCAGTATATGTCTGGATCCTGCGACCCCAATTGTAATAAGTAGTACTATGTCATCACATACTGATTGGTTGGGGTCCAGCTACCAGAAAACCTCCTAATCCCCAAAATGAAGGGACTCTCTGCACAGCACCGCTCCTTTCCATGCAGTATGCAGAGAAATGCTATACAGCCTCATTAATTTGAATGGAGCTGTGTTGTAGTTCCCTGCTCAGCGAGTGGTAGGGCCCACGGTCTGTGCAGAGATTGCCTAACTTTTTTCTTCCTCTTTGTTTTCAGGATCGACAGGGTTCCTAGAGGTCAGACCTCCACCTATCATGAAGTGATAACATATCCTAAAGATATGCCATCACTTCTTAAGAAGCGAATGCCCATTTAATGGAACATTGTTCTACAAAAGAACATTCTGAACTAAACATTGAATCAAAGGACTTGATAATGATAAAATACAGTTCTAAAAATCGATTCAACTTTTTGTTTCATTTGATCGCAGTTGTCATTTAAAGGCTATATCCGCCTTTTACAATTTAGATATAGATATATTGTCTATCTGACAATAAATTATTTATTCAAATAAGTGACGGCTGTCATTGGAAACTGTCGACATGCTTGTTGTCAGACACACCCCTAGCAGCTCCTATAATGCAGGGGGACAATCAGTTTTTCCTACATCAGATCACTGTACACTGCCTCGTATAAAGGCTACACAGTGCAATATATTCAATGAAATCTCTGTACAGACATTGAGCCATCAAGAAATGCTGGGTGATTTCGGCTCTGAAGCTTGCAGAATTGTGAATGCAGCTGTGAACTATAATACAGACTGTAACGCAGGATCAGTGAAAGAGAAAGAAAGCAACGTATTACAAAGTAACTCAACTTTTATGTAAATTGTTGGAAATGTCGATGTATGCAATTTATTTATTGATTTATTTTCTAACAGGAGTTCACTGACAAAGAAGGACGAGTGCACATTGAGCTTAAGACAGAGCTTAGCAGCTTTGTGATTGAAGGGGCTGAGAGGTCTGATGAGGGCACATACAACATTGTGGTGACCAACCCAGTTGGAGAGGACAAGGCCAGCCTGATCATCAAAGTAGTGGGTAAACTGAACTTTACCTTTTATTTTTTCAACTGTTTGTACAAAGACTTTTTGAAATAACTACCTGATTTGATACATTAATCATTTTTATATTTAAGATGTGCCTGACCCTCCAGAGAACGTTCGTATTACCAGTGTTGGTGAGGATTGGGCTAGTGTTATATGGGACCCCCCATTATATGATGGTGGAAAGGAGGTAACAGGTGAGCAAAAATAGTATAAAAAAGTTACAGGACATTAATTTCTATATTAATAACTTTTACATTTCCTCTATCTCAATCAGAACTGATTTATTCATTTGACTTCTTCATATTTTAGGATACCTCATTGAAAGAAAAAAGAAAGGCAGTCAGAGGTGGATGAAGATGAACTTTGAAGTCTATACAGAGACTTCATATCAATCAGTAAAGATGATTGAAGGCATCATGTATGAAATTAGGGTGTTTGCGGTGAATGCCATTGGTATATCTCAGCAAGCCAACACATCCAAACCATTTATGCCAATAGGTAAGTGTCTTTGGGGATCATGATATTCACATCTATGCTGTCCTATCCTAAATGTACAATTATGTCAATGTACATGGAATAAATCAATATGGCAGTAGCCCCATAGATTAAAATAAATCCAGTGGCCATAACATGGAATCCATATTATGACTGCATCACCCGGACTCCCGGGGTTATACTGAACAAAACTTAGGTCACCATAGGTTCTGTGGTGATCTATGTTCAGTAGAACCTCAACAGGTCCAGATGTTGTGGCCATGTTATGGTTGTGGGAAACCGGTCTAACAGACGGTGTCACTAAACTAAGTTATGTAAACATCTTATATCAGAGTTCCCCAACATTTTGATGGTCACAAGCCACTTTCAAGTACAATAGATGGCGTTGAGCCACAAAATACATTAAAAGGGTGAAAAATAAAAAGGCAGATAAAAGATATGGCTTATTGATAATCTCCTTCCCCCTAATGTTAACAGCTAGTGATATTGTTTTTTTCTCCAGTAACAAGTTCTAGCAATGCTATAACATAGTGCTCTTTAATACACAATAGTATCTGTAGCTGCCAAAAACTGGTGGTGCCTTCAGAGATACTGGTGGAGGAGCACGGTCTTATATGATAAAGAGCATTGGTTTATAAAATGTCATCACTACCTTGAACAAAAGACATATACACTTTTTTTTATATAGTAGAATTCCTAAAGAACTGCCAAATATCCTGTTCATAAAATCTAATAGATAATCCAAGCACACCACACCACTTGGTGAAAAAATAAATAAAAATATTGGTTGGTTACCTAGAGCTCTATGAATCTCGAAGACAGTAACTAATGAATCTCGAAGACAGAAGAAAGTAACATATATTGGGTTAGAAGTGCCCTTTATTTCAATGGGTCACACCACTTTCATATCAAGTTTAATTTCTAATCTCCACTAACAGAAACCCATATGACCAAAATAGTTACATCAATGAACACTTTTTATTTACCGTATTAATGAATAGGGACTTTTTATGGGTAATATTGGTAAAGGAAAATTGTGATTCCACAATGGCCATCAATTGGAACAGGTGAAGTATGGCAATAGTGTGATGTCCCATTGTAACAAACTACGCGTTCAAGACAGAATCGATCTCTTCAGTAGGTCTATAAACTGAATTGAAATATACAGGTCCATAAATATACAGTGTATTTATACACAGAAAAGTAGTAGAAGTTTTGAAAGGTACGGCCTAAGGTCAAGGGGTAACACAAACATTTTTTATGTCATGCCGTGGAGTGGTTTTAAGACTAATAATATTCTTTTTCTTAGCTCCAACTAGTTTACCCCTAAACTTAACGGTTGAGGATGTCACAGATACAACCTGCACTCTGAAGTGGAGACCACCAGATCGTATTGGAGCTGGAGGAATTGATGGTTATTTGATTGAATACCGCAAGGAGGGAGGTAAGTCTCTGGTGATTTCCTAATATAAATAGAGAGATAAATATTCTTAAAACATTTTTTTAACTTAAATTTAGTAGCAATGTTACAAAATGATGTAAACATAAGATATTCATCATTAGGCCCATTTGGTCTGCACAACAATTATGTCAACTGGATTTTTTATGAACACGTCAGCACTATATGTATTCTTATACATTTTTTCATATATATTTCATGCAATGTCTCTCTAGTGCCACAGAACAGCAATAAATTCCATCTGTATATGGAAGAAGGTGGATAAACAAATATTTCAAAGGAAACTCTTAGAAACACAAAGGGGGGAATTTATCAACCCTCCTGCGACAGTTTTCTGGCATAGAAAATTGCAAATGGGCCCAAAAGTCACAATTTGCATTGCAAATTGCAACTTTTGGACTTTTTACGACATCCTCACAACATCTGTGAAATGGGGGAGTGGCTTAACAAAATGGGACCGGACCACCGCAGCCAAATTTATAATTTACGCAAGAAAACTGTCGAAAGATTCCACTCTTTGGGGCGTAGCAAGGGAGAAGCCTAATACATTGCTCCCCCCGATTAGCCTACCACTCACATTAGACTAGACCGCCTTGAGCAAAAAAATAAACCTCACTGCTTCTCTTCACTTCTCCCCTCTGGCTCTCCTCAGCAAGCTGCGGCTCTTGCTTGGTACCGATGTCACTCCTATAGACAAGGGACAACAATGCAAGGTCCTTCCTGGTGAACGCACCATAAACTCCAACACTAACAGGCAGGAGAATCGATGTGATATAAAATAACATAGATTTTTATCATGGATCAAAATGTAAAAAAATAAAACATAAAGAAAAACGACAAGCCAAGACGTTATTTGCTAAGCATGTGAATATACCCTTACTGCCACTTCTCCAGTTTCAAGCTAGGGTACCCACACTAGAAGAAATATTTCCAAGGGCCCACTCTACATCTATACAGAACATGTATATGTCCACTTATCATTAATAATATCTAATAAGTTATTTGTGAAGTAACTTGTAAGAAAAATGGATCCTTGTTGGCAAGTGATTGGCTCCAAAGTCAGCTCCAAATGGAGTTGTCTTCTGCTGGACCTTTGGAACCATTTATTGTGGGCCGGAGGATCCACTAGTGGGCCAATTATTCTGGAAATATATAATCAAATAGAAAGACACATATTTCACTGTTTATTGCAAGTTAGTTTTGCTTGCACTTAACAGTAAGGCCTCATGCACACGACCGTAGCCATGTTTACACAGTGATTTTCGGGTCGGCCGGCAGTGGAGTGTCACCCGCGAGACGCTCGCCAATCGCGGGCCGTGCACATGGCCGCGTCCATTATTTTCTATGAGCCTGGACCGCAGAACACGGCTGTAATAAGATATATCCGTTCTTTCTGAAGTCCAGGCTCCTGGGCCATGCACGGACCGTGGAAACCACGGTCGTGTGCATGGGCCCATAGAAATGAATGGGGCCGCAATTCTCCCGTGGATTTTCGAGGGAATTGCGGCCGCAAAAGCACGTTCGTGTGCATGGGGCCTAATGGTAGATACTAATTTCTGAGTTTCCATATGGGGATAAAGGTCACAGGTAACTTGTGACAATCACAACAGTTCCAACTATGTTAGAATTCTTGAAACTGTTACTTGACTATTTCCCTCATAGAGAAAGATTGAGGTTGTGGTAACTTACGATTTTACAGCGACATACCCACGACCAGAAGCTGCCATGGAGATCTATCCTCAAACTGATTATACTTATTGATAAATGACTTCTTGAATTTTCGAGAATTACATTACTGTCATACATTTAACTTTTTATATATTTACATTTTTAGCTGCTGAATGGACTGAAGGCAATAGTAAACTGGTAGAAAGATGTGGATACACGGTGAGGGATTTACCAACAGGAGAGAAAATTGAATTCCGTGTAATTGCTGTAAATATTGCAGGAAAAAGTGAGCCAGCTTTAATGTCCCAGCCAGTCACTATCCGGGAGATTGTGCGTAAGTCACAAGAAATTATTGTATATTATGATTATTAGTATTACGCAAAAATAGTATCATTCATTTTCATATTACCTCACATCTTTCCCTTTTACAGAACAACCAAAGATTCGTTTGCCTAGACACCTCAGGCAAACTTATATTAAAAAAGTTGGACAGCAAGTCAATCTGGTTATCCCCTTCCAGGTAAATTGTTTCATGAATTATCTAGGGTACACACCGGTATCATTTTTTGCACAAATAAGTAGTAAACATGAATATATAAAATGTTGTACAATGTCTTAGAAGAAAGTGCCATCTTTTTCACCCGCCATTAGCAAAGAAAATCCTACATAGGGAAAAGGGTGGAGGAGGGACATGCCGCTGCAGCGGTATTTGTCCTTCTGTGCCTGTGTGAGATGCTGTGAGAGAGGAGGGGGAGGATCATGTTACTGTCCCTCTGTCTCACCTAGTCTATGAAACTTATGCTGTGAGAGGGAAGGGGGAGCAGCGGGAAAGACATTTAATTGGTCAGAGTATACAGCACAGCTGTCACATGACACAAGTATGAGCCGGCCCACTCAGCACAGTTAAGGAAAGAAAATGAACATTTATAGTAATTATGCAGAGGAGAAAAAGTCCCAAACTATGCATGTTAGGTGAAATTCTGGCTGCACAACATCTAATATACATCTGCACCTGTCTAATGAGTGATTGTAATTTATTTTTTTTTTGCAACAATATATTAGCTTCAATATTGTTTTAAACATCAGATTGTCATATTAAGTTACCTTTAATATAATTAAGTCTTTCTGACCTAAAAAAAACAAAACATAGGGAAAACCAAGGCCACAGGTGACATGGAACAAAGAGGGACAACCTCTGGATGCCAAGCAAGCTAATGTCAGAACTTCTGAAGTGGACACCATCCTCTTTATCAGATCAGCCGAAAGGGGACACTCCGGAAAATATGGCCTTACTGTACAGATTGAAAACATGGAAGATACAGCAACTATCAACATTCGAGTTGTGGGTAGGTTTTACAGCTTGGAGACAATTTTTATACATACATACAGTAAAAGGGGTTAATATTAAGGGTGGGCTTTTCCAAGAGGTGGTCTTCTGGAGAGGTTTTACTGTAAATAATAGATGACAAATTGCTGCAAGAAAACTAACCAAATCCATATAATTCAATAAGATATATTGCACTCCCAATGTTGACTTATCAGGTGCTAAAAGTATTGAGCTATAGAAAGTTATTTTCAAACTATGCTTGTTTAGAAGCACAACTGAATAGTAGTGTATTAGGCAACACTTTTAAAAAAAACCATGTTTGAACATGTTTAGGCAGTGGATGTAGGCACCCCAATGTGGACTCCCCTCAATGATTCAGACCCGAGAGCCACGTATAGTGATTTCCTCTGCTCTGATGGACCTGAGTTGTTTTATTAAAATCACAGTATGCCGTTGATACTGATGAGCTCCATTATTCTTGTAGAGTTGCAGCAGGGATAATAACCATTCACATTCGGATCCCCCAGCAATAACAGTTGATAAAAAGGGGTGCCAACAAAAGGGTTCACAGTTTGAGAAGGGGTTGTCTAAATCTGCCATACAAAAATATCTATGAGGTGGTGAAAAACCTTACAATCTTCGACATTACATCAGTGGGATTCCGAGAAAATGTTATAAGGCTCTGAAGTCCCTTGCCCGAGGGATGCCAGTAAGGGAAACATGGATCAGGCAGGTTGGTTTTTATCAATCCTTTTGTTTCCCATGAAGATAGTGCCACCAGAGTTGACTGGCAAGTCCTCATCTTCTCCTGTTTCTACAAAAATAACATGTATGTTTAGCTGGGCCGAATGTTCATGTTTTTGAGGGAGTTTAGGATCATAGCTGTCACCCAAAGATTTTTTTTTAGCCTATAATAATTAATAAATTAAAATTGTCATGTTAATGGACAATGCATCTAATGGACACCTACCTGATCCCCCAGAAAATGTATATGACAGAATTGAAAATATTTCTCTCATAATTAACATTACCACTATGATTGCACAAAAATTTTAACCATACTAGCAAAATAAGTAAATGTCCTAGTAATCTGATTGGAAGCACCATATCATTATATGTTTATAGCAGTTAGATCTCTGTTTGATACCAAGCTCCAAACCGCTGCATAAACTAAGGCTCCTTTTACACCGGCCAATATGGGCCATAACAACGAGAGCCGATCAACAAGACCGCTCGTTGATCAGCGTTCATTTGCTCCTTTTACAAGGAGCAATGCCTGGGCAGGAGAGATTGTTACTATGATCGCTCTTCCCCATACATTTCTATCATGTCGGCAGCACATCTCCTTGTTTACACAGGGAGATGTGCTGCCAACAACGATAATATTTTCTGCTGCATAAACGACAGGATCAGCCAATGAGCGAGCGTTTGCTTGTTCAGCAGCTGATCGCTGCCCTGTGATCGGGAACGAGCATTCATATGAATGCTTGTTTGCCTGATCATTGGCCCGTGTAAAAGGGCCTTTAGAGTTAAATGATAAAATAATTAACTCTATGTCTATTCAGGGAATTGGAGAACTGTGACAGTTACAAAGATATACTGAGAAACGTATCAGAACAAACTATTAGACCTATTAAAGAAAAAAAAATAGTGTGCAAGCGTGGATATTCACTTTAAGGGTACTATTACACAGCACGACATGTGCCATGTAAACAAGCGCGGATCAAAGAGACAGCTCGTTGATTGGCTCTCGTACGCTCCTATGACACGGAGCAATGTTTGGATATGTATAGGGTAACTACGATCGTTCGTCCCCATACATTTTCAACATGTTGGCAGCGCATCTCCCTTATTACACAGAAGATGTGCTGCCAACAACGATGATTTTTAATTCTGCATAAAAGAGCAGATCAGCCGATGAACGAGCGTTTCGCCGTTCATCGGCTGACTATTGGCCTTATTACACAGGACAATGATCGTGAACGAGCGTTCACATGAAAGCTTTTTTGCCCAATCATTGGCCCGTGTAATAGGGCCTTAAGAGGGCTATAGATATTTAATATAGCTGTTGTCCTTCAGCTATCATCCTGACTTGCCCATTAACATGCATTTTCGGGGGAAGTAAGTAGACACATTGGGCACACTTATCTCTGAGGGAAACAAACCGTTGGAAATGTTAAAATCCAACCTGTTAAATCATTTACCTCCATAGCTGACATTGGGGGACTGTCACCAAGACTAGATAGACATTGGAATCTCTGTAGATCACATTGGAATTGGTGGAATCATCTGACAAAAATCTAACATCTATGGTCAGCCGTCATCCAAGTCCATTAATATGTTACGGCAGTCATTCCACCACTATATTAGCATTGGTTGGTAAGTATTTACAAGGCAAATTAAGTTTGCCTAGTTATAAAGCAGATGTCATGTATTATCTTACAAGGAACTGACCTGACATCATGTCACATTAGACATTAAATATATTAATAGGAAGTTTATACTTGGTGAGTTTTAAATTGCAGTCTTTCCTTCCTTCCGTCCTTTCAAGAACTGAAATGCTTTGCACTTCCATAGTAGGAAAGCAAATGTCATCACCGCAATGTTTAGCTGTGCAGTAACTGTAGATGGTTATAATCCGCACATGCGGTGTCCGAATCAACAGGATCCATCAAAAAGATGGTGGGCAGATTTGCCAGGGATGTAAAGATTTCTCACTTTTTTAACCAACCAGCCAATAGTTTTTCTTCCTTAGATCGCAAAAATTGAGTCCACTCTAAAAATTGCTACAATAGGAACACATGAATTACACATTTTCATGATACTTTGCAAAAATAACAACTATAGGCAAGGAAATATAGCAACATGTCTAAAAATTTATCGCTCAGAATGGTGATATAGAATGAATTTATCTCAGCGTGTATTGCCCGTGTAAGATTACCCCTGTGCTGGAGGTATACATGCCACTATATTAGGTAATTACCTACTTAGCAAGAAGTAGAGGATAAATGGAAGGGGTATGACTGCAGGATCAGACTACACAGTTTTGTTTTAAGTTTGTAACTCATAAATCTGCATAGGAGCAGTATAAACAGAATCGTATGAGATTTTTTTGATCAAGACTATTAGCAAAGTGAATTCATTTTTTATTCTAGATTTATTGGAGCAATAAAAAGGGACTGTAAAGGTTTTCATAGCCGTTCTCACTATCAGTTTTGCTGATGTTACAAGCAAGGACAGCCTGATGGTAGAGCAGTAGAGTCGCAGGGAAATTTGATTCCCTGTAACATTCCACAGAGTCCATCAACTGGTGCCTGAAGCCTGCCCCCTATGGGTAAACAATGTAAATTGTGGGACAAAATTTGCTGATGGGCTCTAAAGACAACCACAAGGAATCTGATCTTACTGCAGCTCTTCTTTTCTGTCCAGCTACACAATGCCATTCCCGATTCTATTAACCCATGATATATTACATTACACGACCCATTGTATCCAGATCTGACCTTATTCCTTTACTCTGGGGATGCTTTAGGGGATGTAAACTAACAATGTAGTCTTGTATCCAAACAATATCTTCATCCTGTCCATGGACAGAGAGGGAGGGCTGTGGATGGCTTTAGCCTACATGTCTCTTCACACTTTGCATTTGGTGCTGCAGTGTATGTACAGTACATTGTTAGAAGATTATTGCACACAGCCATCAGCATTGTAAAACATCAATGTGTGCGCGTATCTTGTTCTGCACACAGTCATCAGTGCCGTAAAACCTCATTTTCAAAGACACATACAGTACATGTCAATGAAAATGATATTTGCTGATGGCTTTGTGCATTTATCTTCCTACAAAGGGTATGGCATAATAGGACCTAAGGCCTCATGCCCACTTCAGTTTTTTTCCTTCAGGGTGCTATCCGTTTTTGTCACGGATAGCACCCTGAACCCATTCATTTCAATGGGGCCATGCACACTTCCGTTGTTTTAACGGAACCGTGCGGCCGTTCCGTCAAAGGTAGGGCAGGTCCTACTCCTGCCATTTTTTGATGGAACAGTCTCGGCCTTCTCATTGAATTTGGTCCGTGAAACAACGGGCTGCACACGGAAGTCAGCCGTGTGCAGCCCGTGTGTGACGGAACCGTCAATGACCGCCGTTCAACAGCCAATGGAGGTGTGCACAAGGCCTAAGAATACAGCTGTCAGTCACACTGTACTCTCACCCACATTGAGCTGCTTAACAGTGTAAACAATGGGGATAACACAAGATTGACCTACACAGAGGAAATATAGATCTGTTCTGTTCTTTTATATAATGTAATATAGTATATTATATAGTATGCCATAATACAACATTTTTCACGTTAAACTCCTGGAGAAACCTATTAACCCTACCTATGTTCATAATACAGTCCTCATAATGCTGACTGTTGTAGACATCACAACATCTGAAGTTCATCTGAGAGGAATATCTACATAGATCAGGTTCCTTTATTTCAACTATATTTATCTCATTCTGCTGGACAATATCCAGCGCTGCCTGCAGAGACCCAGATCCATCACAGGCTACAGAATGTGAGAGAAGGTTTATTTTAATCCCTCCTAATTCAGAATTGAAAGTGTGAATTTACCAGTCCTGAATTGGTCATGAAGGCGCTCCAGCTCTTCTGGGAACTTGGCAAGGCCACCCAATTGACTTCATTGCTTTGCCTGCTGGTTTGATTTCATCATCTGACTAGTAAGACATTGACAATCTCATTCACCAGGTTATCATTTCATCACTTGTCAAGAGTTTATTTTCCATATTTGGTTTGTATCGTGTATATATTGAAGTTATGCATTGTGTCACAGTTTTTTCATCTTTAGTTTTATTTCTGTTTTCTCCCATGTAGCAGATACAATAACTGATCAATTATAGACGTAAATACGGATAAAAATAAGAGGTTGCACATTTTTTATGTATATGAGGCCCTTCCCGTTCCCATTCATTTAAATGGGAGTTGGACGCTTCCTTTTCCCGATAGCTGATTTTTTCAGCTAGTGGACAAAAGAATCGTCCTGCCCGATCTTCGAGCGGATTCTGCCTGAACCTCTCATTGTAGTGAAGGAGGAAGAGGAGGAATCTTCCTGCCGACAGCAGGAACAATTCCGCGGCAGATTTTGCAGCGGCAACCGCCAAGCAATAGCGCAGTCGACTGCGCTATTCAAAACAATGGAACCCTGTCACAACGGTGACAAACGGAAACCTTTTGCAAAGTTTTCGTCACCATTGTGATCAATGGTGATGCAAACGGAAGCTAAGGTTTCCGTTTGCCTTTCCGTTGAGGGGTTAACACGACGGAAACCTCTGACGGAACCCCTAACACACATTGTTTGTAGCAGGATCAGATGAGACACATAGCTGAGAAACATACGAGATCAGCATTATTAAAGCAACAGATGACTTCTTATTCACTAAATGGATTTTTTAAGATGCAAGATGGAGTCACATAGCCATACCATTAAAATGGAATCAATAAACATTTTTTTCATTTTTTTCCAAAATATTTTTCATTGAATTTTCAAAAAAGATGGTATAAACGGTACATAATAAACATTGTATAGAGAATCATCAATATTACTGTTATCCAGAAACATTCTTTGCCCAATAACAAAGTTTAAACTTTACCAAATACAGCTTTGGTAAGCTAGGAACTTTAATGCCAATTATGACAGAATAATCAGTTGCCGTACTGAATATGAATGAAATGCAAAGTGTCGCTATCAGCACCGCCATAAATTACATACACTTATATGCGCAACAAAAAATACCTAAAAGAAAAAATAAATAAATAAATAAAGGAAATAATTAGGAAAAAACAAAGATCATTATTCTGATATTCTAATAACCCGGGTCTTATAGAAGACATTACTCTAGAGAGAAATTTCAGGGTCCCAGGGAGCCCAGCGTTCTGAAATATCCCCTTTTGCCAAAGTCAAGGCTGCGAATTGAAACTCCAACCCATAGGCAGTGTTCACAGACGACCGAATAAATATTTTTTAATCACCTTCACACTACACATACTCCGATGTAGCTGTGTTGGGTTGGCAATACATTCCCAAATTCTCTGCAAAGTTAATAATGTTTTGACTACATTGTCTGCTTCCATTCCAACCATCTTTGAGCAGGATTGCTATCACATTATCCCTACTCTAAAACCTTGATGCAGCCGTCTTCTGGATAATCAATGACCAGGTACCAAGGAACAACCCAGTGTAGCAGAACCCTGGTTAGGAAACAATGTAACAGCATCAGTCATGCCAAGTTGGACTGGTTACTTATGCTTTAATGCTCCATCTGTAGTAAGACAAAATGCAACATAAATAACATATATATTTTTACACATAATGATCCAAAATAGACTAAAATTTCATTTTATAAAGCATGTGGTGAGAAACATCAGGTTGGAAGCAGGAAGAGTTGAGTCAATGCCAGGAAGTATCTAAAAAATATAAAAATGTTACTGTACTTTGTTACTGGGGGAAATACTAGTTGAGCAATTCTTTTTAAAGGGTTTTAGATATTGCATGTCAAAAATGTTTGATTATATTCCTAGAAAAACCTGGTCCTCCTCAAGCAGTGGCCATCAAAGAGGTCTGGGGATTTAATGCTTTTGTTGAATGGCTGCCCCCGAAAGACAATGGGAATTCGGAAATCACAGGCTACACTATACAAAAAGCTGATAAGAAAACAATGGTAATTATGAATGTTTTATTGCTTTAAAGTAACCATGCAAAGGTGGCTTGACTATGCTTACAGACGTAAAGATGTTGTCTTGCCTCCTTTTTACAAAAACATAAAAATAGTATTTGCTATGTTCATATAGTAAGGAGCACATTACAATATGGTACAATTCAGCCACAAAATTATTCACCAAAAATTATTTCAAAGGTCTCCTATATTCAGTTTTGAGCCCAGAAGAGGAAATATTTCTGAGGGCTCATTCAATAGAGAAATGTGCAGGTTAACTCTTAGCTGCATAGTAATCTCTGCTGTTATCATTGCACACAAAAAAACGTTATGCCAGACTGTCCAAAAAATAATTAACCCCCCTATTGTAAAAGGACCACTTTATCATGTTAGAGCCATGGCCCACATGAGGGTCCTCTGTCCATACAATGTATCCTGGATTTACTCACCAAATAGAGATACAAATGTAACTGTATCTAATATTGATACTTTGCTGTAATAATTGATGTAAAAGCAGCAATGTCCACCACACAATGTCCAAAAACCATATACAGGATCTGGGTTCCAAAGTTTGTTGATGCTGATGCATTAGGGATTTTTTATTTTACCCCTACTGTTAAAGATCCAGAGGGAGTAGAGGAAGGACCTAGATGGTGAAGACACCAAATTTTTAGCCCCTGATGTCCTTAATTTAATCCAGTTACGATTATTGGAGCCCCTACACGGTTTTCATTCCTGACCATGACAACCAGCATAGTATATCGAGGTCACTTATGCTTCTTTGGGACTGGTTTCGAAGATCTGAGACACTTGATTGGTTTGAGTTTTGACAGCTGTGACAGTCTGCAGAATAATTTTATCCTGTAAAATTGTGTGCATTTTTTATTCTCCAAAGGAATGGTTTACTGTATTTGAACACAACCGAAAAACCCAATGTACAATTTCAGACTTAGTCATGGGTAATGAATACTACTTCAGAGTGTTCAGTGAGAACATTTGTGGCCTTAGCGAGAACCCTGCAACTTCCAAGAACACTGCAGTCATCCAGAAATCAGGTACGCGTTCAATTAGTTATTGATTTAATTAAGTGTACATTTATGGTCCTAATGCAAAAAATTTGAACGGGTAAGCTGATTTGGCAAATGACCCATTGGCCCTGGTAAAGTTTTTGTGTCTGGGTTGCCTCAAGACCCCATCACTGTCCCCTATAATGTATTAGTCACTAATTATTGTGTCTCTTGTCTCTGCAGTATTCATATAATCATATATTTTCCTGTCAGTATTCAGATCTTTCATGTTATTACTTTATTTTTAAGAATTAGGAAATTAGTTCTTTTATACCACCTTAATCATCATATCTATAGTAAATGCATTACTTAAAGAGGCTCTGTCACCACATTATAAGTGGCCTATCTTGTACATGATGTGATCGGCGCTGTAATGTAGATTATAGCAGTGTTTTTTATTTAGAAAAACAATCATTTTTGACGGAGTTATGACCTATATTAGCTTTATGCTAATGAGTTTCCAAATGGACAACTGGGCGTATTTTACTATATGTCCAAGTGGGAGTTGTGGAGAGAAGTGTATGACGCTGACCAATCAGTGACCAATCAGCGTCATACACTTCTCTCCATTCATTTATACAGCTATATCGCTATGTGCAGCCACATAAACACACTGTAACATTACTGCAGTATCATGACAATGAATATACATTACCTCCAGCCAGGACGTGATGTCTATTCAGAATCCTGACCACTTCTGTAGCGTCTGCGTGAGACTACAGCACAGCACAGCGAGATCTCGCTGTAAATGACAGCTTACAGCGTAATCTCGTGAGACTACGCCTGCTATGCTGTAAATCACAGAGAAGTGCAGAGAAGTGCTCAGGATTCTGAATACACATCCCGTCCTGGCTGGAGGTAATGTATATTCATTGTCAGGACACTGCAGTAACTTTACAGTGTGTTTATGCCGCTACATATAGCGATATAGCTATATTGCTATGTGCTGAATAAATGAATGGAGATAAGTATATGACACTGATCGGTCAGCGTCATACACTTCTCTCCACAACGTCCACTTGGACATATAGTAAAACACGCCCAGTTGTCCATTGAGAAACACATCATAAAAGTAATATAGGTCATAACTCCGTCAAAAATTATCGTTTTTCGAAATAAAAAACACTGCTGTAATCTACATTATAGCGCCGATCACATCATGTACAATATAGGCCACTTATAATGTGGTGACAGAGCCTCTTTAAATGCATACAAACAAATCCCAATAGCTGCTGGGGCAGCCGCTAAATATAACGTAACTAGGAATGTTGTGTATTTTAGGTCTTTACCTTTCCTTTATATCATTTCTGTAAATGTTAGTTTTTTCCTGCATAACTGTTCAGAGATCTGTCCTCTTTCTGGTGTGGATCTGGAAAAATTAGCTGTATGCTCTAACCAGATGTCTCCCCTGCTGTTTCCAGCATGAGTCTCGCACACAGACTGCAGCATCATCATCCTCATCCCATTCCCTTTCCTGTGCCTTCAATTACTTTGTTACTAAAGAAATACTTCTAAGTGACTGAGGAGGTTTCTAAGCAATAACATTGGGAGTGCAGGCAAAGGGTTGATTAAATAAGCACTATCATTTCAACAAACTTTGAATAAATTTATATTATAAGCGAATATAAGAAACTTTGTAATCTATTTTAGAGAAAAATGCCTCTTTTTTCACTTACATTATAAGGCTCCTCCCAACTCCTTCCTTAACTGTTTACATATCCTGAATTTACTGCTAAATTCATCTTGAGAGACAAGACTGATTCTCAGCTTACTTAAGGATCAGGTTACATACTTCCCATAAAAGTCAATAGAGAAGGGAGGGGGATAAGTGAGAGATAGGCAGAGACACACACAGACGCTGCTGCAGCTTCTAGTAAGTGTTCTATCTTACCCCAGTGCTGGATTCACAGCAACAGTGCTTAGTACTTCTGTATAATCTCCTCCATGCTGCTGTTTCAGAGGGTGTGCTTCAAAGAGATTGGGGAGCAGGATACTCTTCTTTATGTGTGTTGTGTATGTAAGACATGATAGATGTTAGGTTCCATCCCTTAGCTGTGGAAAACTGAGAAATAGATGTAGAGCCTGCAGTGGGGAGAACTGCTAAAAATTCAGGATACAAGTCATATAATGACCAAAAATAGTGTTATTCCTCATGTTCACAAGTAAATTACAACAATCTGTTCTGAAAAGGTTGCAGGAAATAAAGAATGTCATTGTCTCCTAATAATATATATTATACAGGTTTTTATATATTCACATGTACTGCTCATTCAAAACTGTGGTTACAGCTAACATTGCCCTGGGCACTCTTTCTACTCTATAATATACCCAAATTGATATAGTGCCACACTGCACTACACCACACCATTTATACTTGTTAAAGGTCCATTATTAGGTAAAAGACCAAATCAAATTGTAAAAAAGAAAACATATTGACTATAATCCAGTTTCTACACAGCACTGTAAACTGAGTTACCTTAGACCATTGCTAAAGGTCAATCTTTATTTTATTCATTGTTTGCTAAACCTGGGCACACGCATAAGATAAAAGTCGGCATTACCCACCGTTTTTGGAAGGGTCAGGGGCGTACATTATGTATATGGAGATCTTCTGACTACCCCCGACGGAATATGTTGCGGAATAGAGGCATTGGGCATGTTGGATTTTACCATGCCCAAACCCTTGTTCCTGTGGGAGATAAGCCGCTGCCAGAGGGGTTTGGCAGCAGCTTATTCCCCTTGTCCCATTGAAAGAAACATGCACACTTGGCAGATCCACTTTGCACACTTGGCAAGCGTGCATGTTTATGGTGAAGTTTTGAAAAATTGCTTCCGGCAAAAAGCTTGCTCACGTGTATGGCTTAAGAATGAGTATTTTGTATCCACTTCTCTTTATCTCCGTCATGGCAATCATGACCCCCAGTTAACTGATCTCATGGGAAACAAAGATCTATAGAAAATCGGGGAACTCCAGCGATAGGAAACCCCTGAAGTCGCTGTCCATATATGGACAGTGACATCGGCAGCAGTAGTGGAGTCCCCGAGCAGAGCATCAGCTGATGCTCTGCCTGGGGACTCCCATACTGCTCCCGATGTCACTGTCCATATATGAACAGTAAATGTGATGTTGGCAGCAATGCTGGAGCCCCTGAGCAGAGCATCAGCTGATGATCTGCTTGGGAACTCCAGCTATAGGTAACCCCTGAAGTCACTGACCAAATGTCGGGAGCAGTGCTGGAGTCCCGAGCAAAGCTCTAACTGATGTTCTGCTCAGGGACTCCTGCAATAGGCAGTGTGACAGCCCATTGCGGTCATGCCATTTGTAACACGCCGACATGAACAGCACAGGGGCCATGTTGGCGCGTCATCGATATTTTAAAAGCTCCAGGACTTCCGGGAACAGTTCACCTGGTTTGAACGGCACCATTTAGTACCAAATTTTTGATTAAAGTATATTAGTAAGTGACTTCTTTTTACATAGAAATATGAATGCAAAGCAATTTTTGTCATTTTTGGTCCCCAGATAACCCCTTTATATCTTTGATGTCTCCACAGGCATAATCTTGAAGCCACTGGACTACAAAGAACGAGATGTCACCATGCCACCAAAGTTCCTTATTCCTCTCGTAGACCGCACTGTAGTGGCTGGTTACAGCACAGCTTTGAATTGTGCAGTAAGAGGCTTTCCAAAGGTACACAATTTTTTTTTCATTTTTTTTTTATAAATGTCTTTAATGTACAGTGAAGGAAATAAGTATTTGATCCCTTGCTGATTTTGGAAGTTTGCCCACTGTCAAAGACATGAACAGTCTAGAATTTTTAGGATAGGTTAATTTTACCAGTGAGAGATAGATTATATAAAAATAAAAAAAACAGAAAATCACTGTCAAAATTATATATATTTATTTGCATTGTGCACTGAGAAATAAGTATTTGATCCCTTTGGCAAACAAGACTTAATACTTGGTGGCAAAACCCTTGTTGGCAAGCACAGCAGTCACACGTTTTTTGTAGTTGATGATGAGGTTTGCACACATGTTAGATTGAATTTTGGCCCACTCCTCTTTGCAGATCATCTGTAAATCATTAAGATTTCGAGGCTGTCGCTTGGCAACTCTGATCTTCAGCTCCCTCCATAAGTTTTCGATGGGATTAAGGTCTGGAGACTGGCTAGGCCACTCCATGACCTTATTGTGCTTCTTTTTGAGCCACTCCTTTGTTGCCTTGGCTGTATGTTTCGGATCATTGTCATGCTGGAAGACCCAGCCACGAGCCATTTTTAATGTCCTGGTGGAGGGAAGGAGGTTGTCACTCAGGATTTGACGGTACATGGCTCCATCCATTCTCCCATTGATGCGGTGAAGTAGTCCTGTGCCCTTAGCAGAGAAACACCCCCAAAACATAATGTTTCCACCTCCATGCTTGACAGTGGGGACGGTGTTGTTTGGGTCATAGGCAGCATTTCTCTTCCTCCAAACACGGCGAGTTGAGTTAATGCCAAAGAGCTCAATTTTAGTCTCATCTGACCACAGCACCTTCTCCCAATCACTCTCAGAATCATCCAGATGTTCATTTGCAAACTTCAGACGGGCCTGTACATGTGCCTTCTTGAGCAGGGGGACCTTGCAGGCACTGCAGGGTTTTAATCCATTACGGCGTAATGTGTTACCAATGATTTTCTTGGTGACTGTGGTCCCAGCTGCCTTGAGATCATTAACAAGTTCCCCCCGTGTAGTTTTCTGCTGAGCTCTCACCTTCCTCAGGATCAAGGATACCCCACGAGGTGAGATTTTGCATGGAGCCCCAGATCGATGTCGATTGACAGTCATTTTGTATGTCTTCCATTTTCTTACTATTGCACCAACAGTTGTCTCCTTCTCACCCAGCGTCTTACTTATGGTTTTGTAGCCCATTCCAGCCTTGTGCAGGTCTATGATCTTGTCCCTGACATCTTTAGAAAGCTCTTTGGTCTTGCCCATGTTGTAGAGGTCAGACTGATTAATTGAGTCTGTGGACAGGAGTCTTTTATACAGGTGACCATGTAAGACAGCTGTCTTTAATGCAGGCACCAAGTTGATTTGGAGTGTGTAACTGGTCTGGTGGAGGCTGAACTCTTAATGGTTGGTAGGGGATCAAATACTTATTTCTCTGTGCACAATGCAAATAAATATATATAATTTTGACAATGTGATTTTCTGTTTTGTTTTTTATATAATCTATCTCTCACTGGTAAAATTAACCTAGCCTAAAAATTCTAGACAGTTCATGTCTTTGACAGTGGGCAAACTTACAAAATCAGCAAGGAATCAAATACTTATTTCCTTCACTGTATTAGCGACATATAAAGTTTGAATATGTAATTCTAAAAAAATCTACCATGTACACTATACAACTTATTTTTCAAAATAATGTTCAAAATCTAATATTCAGTTTGTTACAAAGAATTACCGTATATCTTTATGTAATTCTTGTTACAGTTGGTACAACAAAGACCAAATATAATAAACACCTCAGATTTGTTGGTAAAACTAAGAAGGTGGTCAAGGTTAAGATCTCAGTTATCAGAGTTTGTATGGCCTAAAAAAGACAAATATCCATCTGGTTCAGCCTATTATTTTGCAATGTTGATCCACAGGAAGGTATAACCCCCAAGAGGCAAAAGCCAATTTTCCTCATCAAATTTCCTTCCCAACTCCAGTATGAAGTATCAGAATAAAACCCCTGTGATATTGCCAACAGCCCCCTTGTAGATAATGCCACACACTGCCCTCTGTAGATAATGCCACACAGCCCCTGTAGATACTGCCACAGCTCCCTTTAGATAATGCCGCACACTGCCCCCCTGTAGGTAGTTCCACACAGTCCACCTCTAGGTAGTGCCACACAGAGCGGGGGGCTCTAGGTACCACACAACTCCCTTGTACATAGCACCCCCGTATATGGCACACTCCATCCCTGTAGATAGCGCCACTGTAGGGGACTGTATCCGGTGGATAGGTCATCAGTTGTCCGGCAGTGGACAACCCCTTTAACAATGCAGAGCTTCTTGCAGTGAAATTCCTACACAGTGCAGTTCACATATAGTGCAACACACTTGTTCTGACGATGAGCAGAATCATACTCAGGGTTGCCAACCCCCACTTCAGTAATTTCTGGACAACTGAGCTAAAAATCACAGACATTTTTTACGGACACATTACAAAATCATTGACTGTATACTGTGCAGTGTTCTAGGAGTGACTAATCAATCACAGGACTGCTTGTAGCTTTCCCACACTAACTTTGTGTGGAAAAGCAGCAAGTGGTGCTGTGATTGGTGAGTCCGACTTACTCACAACTCTCTACACCCCACCCCCACCACCGCCAGTGCCTGTTTTAGACAAAGTGTGGCCCTTGACAAAATTAAATTTGGGGCCCCAAATGTTGAATAATTGTATCAATAGCGCAGTCAATTCAGAAGGTGGTGTGCAGAGAACTGCATCGCTCATTTCTAGCGTGTCCAGGAGTGTTGCAAGCCCCGCAGCATATGTCACCCCTCACAAAAAGAAAATATCTATATACATATACAGTTATTATATCATACTACTATACCAGATTAAATATTGCCTGCATACAATTACTGAACAAAACTCACTCTTATAAGACCAATATTACCAATAATAACACAATATATGGTCCAAATAATACAGCCACACCATAACCACATAGTGTCTGAATAATATCCCCATACTGTTACTGAATAAAAAAACACTATACAGAGACCAATATTACCACAATATAGTGACCATATACTGGTAGATGCCAGTTATACACAGGAGCTCCGCAGACTATATAAGTGATTACAGCACATTTATATCCAGTGACTCACAGGTGATGTTTTCTCTGATTAGTCATTCACTTTCCCTTTTTTTCCTCCATCCGGCCCAGACAACTGTGTCGACTTATTCCAGCCAAAACTTGTCTCCACAGAATTTGACAGACAGACATGTTGGTTTCTCGCTTTTCAAGCATCCTCCCACTTATACCCCATCCTCTAAACAAACTCATAATCCACTGTGCCCCAGATGGTAATAATGATCCCTTTGTGCTCAACACAATAAAAGTGTCCCTTCAGTAACCATTCCCCCTTTGTGCCCCACACAGTAATAATGCCCCCTTTGTGCCCCCTGTAGATAGTGCCACAGTGCCAATGTAGATAGCGCCACCTCGTCCCCTGTAGAGTGCCACACACAGCCCCCTGCAGATAGTGCCACACAAAGCCCCCTGTAGATAGAGAAACATAGCCCCCCTTGTAGATAGTGCCACACAGCCCCCCCTTTTACAATGTGCCACACAGCCCCCCCCTTGAACATAGTGCCACACAGCCCCCCCTTGTACATAGTTCCACACAGCCCCCAGAGCGTGGAGCGGTAGTGAATTTTGCGGCGGCGGTCTGAGTGAGGTTGGTGCCAGTCCGGGGGTAGACCAGTCCAGTCACCCGACCTCACGTCACTGACGTGAGGTCAGGTGACCCAAGTCAGGTGACTGGACTGGTCCACTCCCGACACCAGCCTCACTTAGAACGTCATTTAGTTGGCTCCATCCACCCTCCTCCTGCTCCTAAATGCATTTTCCGTGGGCCGCAGCCTACTCTTCCCTCGTTTGCACTGCACATGTTAATTTTGGCGTATACGCAGTGCAACGTTTCGGGGGATTGAGAATAAATCCCAGACTGTGTTTTTTTGCAGACTGTCTGTAAATTTACGGACGGTTGGCAGCCCTGATCATAGTGCATCTACATACCCTCCCATTAACTCAGTCTTTCTGTTCACTAACTCACTGCCTTAATTCTCTGTGGCAATAGTTGTGCAGCACTACTCAGCAGTCAGGGTTCCCTGGTTCCTCGCTTAGGCCAACCAATATTCTCACCGTGGCTCCAGTGGACCACGCTGCATGGTTTCACTCAGGCTCCTTGCTGCTTGTGTTAGGGATCTGCCAGGTACTTCATCTAGCTACACTCCTGGGATTAATCAATCCACACCTGAGGCCAGACCTGTTCGACTGACACCTTCTCCCACCAACCAGGGTGGCAGGCTCAGGAGTGGGAGAGCCTATCGCGGCCTGGTCTCTCGGAGTTAGCTCCGCCCCCTGCCCTTTATTACCTGCCCTGTGCTCTCCCTCAGTGCTTGTAATTCTTTTGGATTCCTGGCCCCACTGCTGCTTGCTCCAGCCTGCTTCTGCCGTGCTTCTGCCTTGCTGCAGTTCTGCTTGACCTGCTTTGCTTGCCCTGGCTTGCTTCTGTCTCCGTGCCCGCTCGGGTGTACTCACTTCGTCCTGGTCCTGACTGTTCGTTCGCCGCCCCGTTTCCTCGTGGCGTTCCGTGGCTACTGCCCCTTCCCTTGCGTGTTCCCTGTTTGTCTTCCTGTGCACTTAGCCAGCGTAGGGACCGCCGCCCAGTTGTACCTCGTCGCCTAGGGCGGGTCGTTGCAAGTAGGCAGGGACAGGGCGGTGGGTAGATTAGGGCTCACTTTCCCTTCACCTCCTTCCTGCCATTACAGCTTGCTTCTACCTACAGCCCACCGGCTCACTCCATGGTGGCTGTGTTCGGGCCTGCTTGCTCACACACTCTGAGCAGGTCTCTCTGTCACTCCCTGCAGTCACACTCTTAGGGTATGTTCACACGACCACATTACGTCCGTAATTGACGGACGTATTTCGGCCGCAAGTACCGGACCGAACATAGTGCAGGGAGCCGGGCTCCTAGCATCATAGTTATATACGATGCTAGGAGTCCCTGCCTTTCTGCAGGACAACTGTCCCGTACTGTAATCATGTTTTCAGTACGGGACAGTAGTTCCACGGAGAGGCAGGGACTCCTAGCATCGTACATATGTATGATGCTAGGAGCCTGGCTCCCTGCACTGAGTTCGGTCCGGGACTTGCGGCCGAAATACGTCCGTCAATTACGGACGTAATTAGTGTGTGTGCACATACCCTTATGTTTTATGCAACTATAGAGCCATCTAGTGGCCAAAGTTCAGATATAACAGCATATGTAATACATACAAGACAACACAAATAGACAATGGAACAGTCTCTACAAAAAGGAAATACTTTTTAATTTTCCCACAGTCCCAGCGTTCTCATTCTATGAACCAACCTTTTATGTGACACAGTATCAAATGCTTTGGAAAAATCAAGATATTTGATATCTAGTGTCTCCCCTCCGATTAAGTCTAAAACTTACCTCCTCATAGAAGCTGATCAGATTGGTGTGACAGGACCAATCCCTCATAAACCCATGCAGATATGGAGTTATACCTTTATTCTCATTGGGATACCCCAGGATAGCATCTCTTAAAAAAGCTTGAACATTTTACCCACAATAGAAGTTAAACGGTTGGCAGCCCTATTTCCAGTGGATACAATTCAGTCCATGGTCATATGATGGACACACAGGTGCTGGGACAATCCCAACACCTGTGTGTCCATCACATGACCATGGACAGAATATTATCCACTAGAAGTAAACAATGAGTTTTCCTAATGAATGACAGCAATCAGAGATTTTCGAGGCCGTGAGAAATGAATACAGAAAGTATACTGGAAAATTGTATATTTTTAATTATACGAAAAATAACATTAACCCCTTCACGACGTTCCAACTGCCGATGCCCCATGTAATTGTCACTTATATAAACGTTGGCAGCCTGGAACAGGTGCAGTGCTGCTTCAGTTTAAACAGTGCTGCACTTTCATGTCTGCCTGGACTTTGAGATGCCCGGAACACACCCCCCTGTAAATAGCGCCACAGACAACCCCCCCTGTAGATAGCGCCACACACAATCCCTCTGTAGATAGCGCAAATCCGCCGGTAGACCGCGCCACACACAATTGCCCTGTAGATAGCACCACACACAGTCACCTTGTAGATAGCGCCACACACCCTCCTGTAGATAGCGCAAACCCTCCTATAGATAGCACCACACACAATCCCCCTGTAGATAGCGTCACACACAACTCAGTGTAGATAGCACCACACACAATCCCCCTGTAGATAGCGTCACACACAACTCCCCTGTAGATTGCGCCACGTTAGCTCCTTCTAGGAGCGGAATCCCCGGTCAGAGCGCTCTGGCCAGGGATTCCGTTCCTAGAGGGAGCCTCTGACCAATGTTCACGCTAAGTTTTAGCAGCTCCTGAGTGGGGCAGTTAGGGAGCAGGGCAAGTCTCCATCAATGGTGGGCGATGTGATGACTAAACGTAATACCCCTAGTAATCGCTAATATAACGACTAAATAAGAGAATATGGAAATGTATTTTAAATTAGTTTTAATTACTTTTTTAAATACTATAATATTGCAAGTCCACCAGTAAAATAGACCGTTATAAACACCAATTATACGCATAAATGAAAGAATCCTTCTATTACACCACTGTCCTTATAGATAACACCACACCGACCCCCTGTAGATAGCGCCATACAGCCCCCCTGTAGATAGCGCCACACAGGCTCCCTGTAGATAGCATCACACAGTCCCCCTGTAGATAGCGCCATACAGCCCCCCCTGTAGATAGTGCCACACAGACCGCCTGTAGATAGTGCCACACAGACCCCCTGTAGATAGTGCCACACAGACCCCCTGTAGATAGTGCCACACAGACCCCCTGTAGAAAGTATCACACATCCCCCTGTAGTTAGTGCCACACAGACCCCCTGTAGATAGCGTCTTCCCCCCTGTAGATAGCGCCACACACAGCTGCCACCCTGTAGATAGCATCCCACAGCCCCCTGTAGATAGGGTCTTCCCCCCCCTGTAGATAGCGCCATACGCAGCCCCCCCTGTAGATAGCGCCACAAATCCCCCCTGTAGATAGCGCCACAAATCCCCCCTGTAGATACTGCCACACAGACCCCCCTATAGATAGTGCCATACAGCCGCCCCCTGTAGATACTGCCACACAGACCCCCTGTAGATAGTGCCACACAGACCCTCCTGTAGATAGTGACACACAGCCCCCCCTGTAGGTAGTGCCATACAGCCCCCTGTAAATAGTGGCACACAGCCCCCCTGTAGATAACACCCCACAGCCCCCTTGTATATATAGTGGCACACAGCCCCCTTGTATATATAGTGGCACACAGCCCCTTGTATATAGTGCCACACAGCAATCCCCCTGTATATAGTGCTACACAGCCCCCCTCTCCCCTTGTATATAGCGCTACACAGCAATTCCCCCCTCTATACAGTGCTACACTGCCTCCCTCTCCCCTTGTGTATAGTGCTACACAGCCCCCCTCCTCCCATTGTGTATATAGTGCTACACAGCCCCCCTCCCCTTGTATATAGTGCTACACAGCCCCCCTCCTCCCATTGTGTATATAGTGCTACACAGCCCCCCTCCTCCCCTTGTATATAGTGCTACACAGCCCACCTCCTCCCTTTGTATATAGTGCTACACAGCCCCCCCTCCTCCCATTGTGTATATAGTGCTACACAGCCCCCCTTCTCCCCTTGTGTATATAGTGCTACACAGCCCCCTCCCCTTGTATATTGTGTTACACAGCCCCCTCCCCTTGTATATAGTGCTATACAGCCGCCTCCTCCCCTTGTGTACATAGTATTACACAGCCCCCCCTCCTCCCCTTGTGTATAGTGTTACACAGCAATCCCCCCTGTATATTGCGCTACACAGCCCCACTACTCCCCTTGTATATAGCGCTACACAGCCCCCCTCCCCCACAGCTCCTTAAAAATAAAAAAATAAAAAGATTGTACTTACCTTGCTCCGTTCCTGCCACAAACATAGCGCTACACTGCCTCTACCGCGGGACGCATGCGCAGACCGGCGTGATGTGACGTTATCATGCCGGCCTGCACGACTCCCAGCGCCTTATAGGCTGCAGGCTTAACGTGGCCTGCAGCCTATAGTATAAATTTTGTATGTGCGGCCTGAGTACGCACATACAAGTGAATGTGGCTGTCGCTAGCACCGGAGCCCCCTCTGGTGATAGTGATGCCACTGAATCCGCCCGCCGCCCGTGACAGTGCGCAGGCTTGAAACTTTAGTGAGCAGGTGGACTGTGAAACAGTGACGTCAGTGCAGAGCCGGCCTTAGGTTGGATGGCGCCCTGTGCAGGACTCCTTATTGCTGCCCTCCACAAAATTAAAATTAACTACGTATATAGACACGCACACAGTGGTAGATATATACTGTACATACATAAAGACATTTAGACATACTAGCAAATATATATACAAACATACACACAGGTAAATATATAGACATACAGGCATACATATACACAGTACAGATAATGCAGTAGATGTTACCTGCAGTCCTATGTAACACCACAGATAACACACAGTAATAAATATCTGGGTACAGATAATGTAGTAGATGTTACCTGCAGTCCTATGTAAAACCACAGATAACACAGTGATAACTCCCTGGGTACAGATAATGTAGTGGATGTTTTTAAAAAAAAATGCTTTTATTGTACAAAAGTAGTAAAACATATAAAGTATACATATGTGGCATAACTGGAAATGTAACGACCCCCAAAATAAAGTTAATGTGGTATTTTTACCGCACATTGCCATTTTTAACACACAATAGAAGATGGCAGAGCTCTGTTTCCAGTCCTTCACAATTCAATACAAGACAGAAAATGAGTACTGTTGATCTAGCACCAACGTATTCAGCGGTCATGGACTGACTCAGATTTATCACCCACATCAGTCCCTGGCCCCTGTGGAGCTGGGGCATGGAGTGCTAATTTTACCGTCAAAAAAGGACAGACGTTATTATAGGTCAATGGATAGCGATGGGCGCAGTCGGTTTGCGTCATGTTCTGACTGATCTGACATAGATCTGTGGCTTCTGTTATAAAAGAATGCTACAACGCTGATGTGTAGGGAACCAAAGTTTCTCAAGATTTTCCCCTAAAATATTAAACAAGTCTTAGATTTATGATGGAAGACATAAACCATGAAATGGAAGACATGCAATGTGGTAATTATCCTGCCCACAGCTTATAAAAAACACTTTTCTGAAAAGTATAAGTGCTCTTGCACACGACCGAGATCATGCTGTGAAAAACGGTCCGAGTGTCGGCTGAATTTCCCGGCCCGACCACTGTACAGGTGAACGGGACGCCAGGCATCATAAAATGTCTATGATGCCAGGAGTCCCTGCCTTCCCGCGAAACTGCTGTTCCGTACTAAACAAAATGATACAGTACATTACAGCAGTTACGCGGGAAAGCGGGGACTCCTAGAATCATAAAATGTTTTTCATGCCAGGAGTCCCGTTCACCTGTACCGTGGTCGGGCCGGGAAATCCAGCCGACACTCTGATTGTTTTTCACGGCCTGATCTTGGTCGTGTGCAAGACCACTAAAGCTAACAAGTGTTGTTTACTTAATGGAATACTTAGCCCAAAACTGATATTTATACTTACCCAGCTGTATAGACTGGCTCTACAGTGACCATATGGGTAAGTGACCAGTCCCGTCCGTCCGTCCCCCCCCCCCCCCCCCCCCCATCACACAAAACCAAAATTTGTAACAATACAAGCAGAAAAAAGTGTCTGCTGTTTTTTCCATGGCTGTGACTGGTATTGCAGCTCAGCACCCTTCAAATAAAATATTAAAATGCTGGTCAGACCGAAGGTAAACTGCTCTGTGGTTATTTTTCATTAATGAGTCATTGCTAAAACCATTACCAAAAATGCATATAAAAAAAACATAAAATATCCTACCATTTTGTGTCTACATCTCCAATGCAGTGCTATGTGTTTCCAGGGTTACAGACTACAAACAAAACCTATGTAGTCTGATCCTGCAGTCATCAACTGCCCTATTGCTTTGTAAACTACAGATAGTAGAAGAAGAGACCGATGGAAGAGAGTTACTCATGACTGACGGTTTATACTACACAAAGTTTACCTATAGTCTGATGATGCATTGGAGCACTTAAAAAAATGAATTGGTGGACATACTCTTTACAGAGGCTCTGTCACCAGTTTAATACTTCCCTATCTCCTATATAATCTAATAAAAGCTTTGTTGTGGATAACTACTGTTTTTTGTTTTGTTTTCGAAAAACGTTTATTATTGGCAAAGTTCTGATCACTTTTAAATTTATGCTAATTTTTTCTGAATGCCCAACTGGCAGCTGTTTTTTTTTCATTTCATCAAGTGGGCGTTGTAAAGAAAAGTGTATGACGCTGACCAATCAGTGTCATACACTTCTCTTCATTCATGCCCAGCTTTATTCCCAGCACAGCGTGATCTCGTGAGATCACGCTGTGGCGTCACTGAGTTCCTTCACCAGAGGGACGGGAGACTGACCAGACATCGGCTCCAGCCGTGCCAGGACTGCTGCATTGTCCTGGCACGGCTGGAGGCGAAGTATTAAACTGGTGACAGAGCCTCTTTAAACTGATTGTATATTTTCAGATACCCTCTTATGAAAGGGTTCTCTTAGGCTGGATTCACACGAGCATGTTACGTCCGTAATGGACGGAACGTATTTCGGCCGCAAGTCCCGGACCGAACACACTGCAGGGAGCCGGGCTCCTAGCATCATAGTTATGTACGACGCTAGGAGTCCCTGCCTCTCTGTGGACCTACTGTCCCGTACTGAAAACATGATTACAGTACGGGACAGTTGTTTCATGGAGAGGCAGGGACTCCTAGCATCGTACATAACTATGATGCTAGGAGCCCGGCTCCCTGCAGTGTGTTCGGTCTGGGACTTGCGGCCGAAATACGTTCCGTCCATTACGTACGTAATGTGCTCGTGTGAATCCAGCCTTAGTATATATGAGTTCTTTCATAGTTCTCCCCATAAGGCCATGTTCACATGTGCGTTAGGGTATTCTGTTGATCTGCTCTGTCAGAGAAACTTAGCAAACCGAATAATACCCCGAATGATACTAGTGGTCCTAGTGACTAATTAAAACTAAACCAGAACAAGAAACAAGTCACGACCAGGTGTTTGAAAAAATACAAATAATCTTTATTAAAGTCAATTGACGAACCCCTGACGAAGCACCAGCGAAACGCGCGTTGGGTTAAGCAGAGGTCCCCCTCTTGGTCTTGATCTCCTATTTATCTTCTTATACGCAGGTGTAGGTATACTACTTTATATGTCGTTTTTACTTAGATTGTACCTTATATATATTCTCTATACTTATTTATGTGTTCATCTGTGCAAAGCGTACCATGCCTAGTACCTGCTCATTAATATGTACTTATGCACTTTAGCCATATATAGGTTGTGTCAGACCATTTTTACATCTGGGGGGCTACTCTGCTTTTACGTTCGGATTCCGTTTGTGTTCGAGGGTCCATGGCATTTTATTATGTCTAAGTGTTATACGTTGTCTCCATGTGTCTAATTGACTTTAATAAAGATTATTTGTATTTTTTCAAACACCTGGTCGTGACTTGTTTCTTGTTCTGGTTCTGTCAGAGAAACATAACAAGGGAATGCCGGTTGCAACAGCTCCGACACAAACACCACCTTCAGTTAACAGAAACCATTGACTTTAAAGAGTTCTATTGGATTTCCGTCAGTGTGTCCTTGATTTTACCGGAAACAACAGTGCAGCATGCTGCGCTATTGTTTCCGATAATTTCTGCCGGATCTGTGACAGAGCTTCCAACGCAGATGTGAACAGGTCCTAAGTTAATGTTGTTACATAGGTTCTTATTTCTTTCTTATTCTACAGCCTAAGGTCGTATGGATGAAAAATAAAATGGTGATCAGAGATGACCCCAAATTCATCATGAAACACAACCAGGGGGTCCTCACTCTGAATATCCGCAAACCCAGTCCTTTTGATGGTGGAACCTACACATGCAAAGCAATTAATGACCTGGGAGAAGCCGAGGTGGACTGTAGACTGGAAGTCAGAGGTAGGAGGGCGATCTGTAAATATATCGCAACATTTTATTTCAGATTTGTGCAAATAAATAGTAATTATTTTGAAGATGACAAAGTATACAATAGGTTGGGCTATTAACTCTTCATAGAATTGCTCTTGTCTTCAGAGGTGTAAGTTAAAGTTCCTGGGTCTCAGTGCAAAATCTGTAACATGGCCCCCACCACAATGTGCCATTTAAAATATTAGCATTGGGCCTGTGTGCAACTGCTACCTTTGTACCCCTTATAGATAAGCCCCTGATTGTCTTGATTTTGAGCAGTTGCATTTCATCTATTGCTCCCTGTTATCAGCCATTTCAGGCTGGAGATGGCCCTTTTATTGTTTGTGTGGATTGATCAATACTATCTCTATGTATACTTTCATAAGCTTTGTACTTTAGGTTTAGTGGCCCTTTAAGTATCTACTGCTGCTAACAGATTACAACATATGCTGCAGATTCAGTGTTTACAATCTTAACTGAAGATAGTGTGGTACTTTTATATTCTGCCAAGTAGATGATATCATGACTCAAGAACATCCTGTTTATAAAAAGAGCTGATAAATGAAGATTTGCACTGCTTAGTACGATTTAGGTCCCTGGATGAAATGCACAGTATCTTTCATAACAGATTACTGGCGGAGGATCTTAAAGCTGCAGAGCACACAATAAATCATGATTAAGAAACTGTGCCATCTTGTGGTAATTGGTGTGAATCACATAGTTATGTCGCATTGAGACATGATACACAATCCCAAGTTAAATTGACTAGTTAAAGTTTTCCCATAAAGAACATTTATGACATATCCACAGGATATTTCAAAGAAGTAGTAGGACAACAGCACACGTCTTCAAATCATCAAGCTTGACAAAGACCCCTCACTCACTATGGGTCGAAACGTTGCCTGTCGTTTGTGGATGTCTTGACAATAAAACCACTTTGATGATTTGAAGACGGGTGCTGTTGTCCTACTACTTCTTTGAAATTTACATCGTGCCGGAGTGGGTTTGCCTGGCTTGACAGCGTGCACCGCATCATACTCGGGAATAGTGCTGCTTCAAAAATCCTTTTTTTCTTGATATCCACATGACCTGCCTAAGTAGAGTCGTGTGTTAGTGAACCTTCCCTTATCCCTACCTCTACCTCCACCCCCCCCCCCTTTAGAAAAGACACGTGACACCGAGGTTGGATGTGAAATGGCCACAGCAGCCGTTTATTAATTTCACAGTTTTATAAAACAATTTAAATCCGAAACGTTCGGATAACTAATTAGGAATCCACCAGAGAATTCCTCCTAATAATTCACATGACCCAACATGGGTCAGAATCATAAATAACAATTTAACATTAACATTAATCCGAGCAGGGGAAGTCCTTGAAGCCATTTTAGATATTCCTTTTTAACACACCCCGAGTTAGCCATCTGCAACCACCACCAACCAATTACCTCCAGCTCAGAGGCACCGCTCACCTCTGCAGATGGCTCCAACCACCAGAAGACCACTTCAAAGGGATAACACCCGATGAAGCCTTCAAGTGATATACCTTCCACCAGAAGACCACTTCAAAGGGATAACACCCGATGAAGTCTTCAACCATGTACCTTTTTTGGGGGACGCATACCCCCGATGCGACCCCCCCACCATTTTGTACTGACTGACCTCAAGGACTCCCCCCGCCACAGCGAAACAGGCCTTGACCACCTTAAGCCTGTGAGTTTCGCCACACCACCACCGCCCTTTCAATTCCCTCTGCTATTGCCAAGCTCCACAGATCAATACCAACCTCGGTCAAATGAACCCCATCGCTCCTCCAATAGTTCCCCTCTCCTGACTCCAAATCCCTGTGCCGCACGCAAATGCCCCCGTTTTTGGCTACAAAACAGGACACCGCACGATTAACTTTAATGCGAGCCTTATTGACTCTTTCCACTGACCTAGCCAGCCGCCAATGTTTCCTTGGGACAATGTCCGAGCACACTATCACCAGCCTGGGATAAGAAACCCACAAACACAACATATCGTGTTTAATATCCCGCACCAACTCACGAAAGGGGCAGACTCCCAAATCATTCCCACCCACGTGCAATACCAAAACCTCTGGGACCCTATCAAGCCGAGCATATGTCTGGAATTCTGCTAACACCCTGCTCCATGACATACCTCTAAATCCCAGCCAATGCAAAACCGCATCCTGTCGCGGAATGCGCAACT
Organism: Rhinoderma darwinii; assembly: GCF_050947455.1. Taxonomy (NCBI): domain Eukaryota; kingdom Metazoa; phylum Chordata; class Amphibia; order Anura; family Rhinodermatidae; genus Rhinoderma; species Rhinoderma darwinii. Next base: position 49,122,156 of record NC_134696.1, read on the forward strand.
GGCGACCGACCGGGCGGACGTCCGCCCTCAAAGCCCCCCAATGCACGTAAGAGTGGCCCAGTAACCACACCAAACACGGAGGCGGATCTGAAACGGAAAAAGAAAGTTAAATACCACCACACAAACATTTTGTAAGCGCTAACCACAAGACTCATAACAGATAAGGGCGGACATAAGACCTAAATCTGTTGGACTCCCAATGACCGATGCGCCGCACCCCTTCATCATCCAACCCCCAGCGCCCTGCTTCTGTTGCTGCGCCAATCCTGAAGGAATGAGATGAATACGAGCCCGCCGCAACACCGACCGCCGCCAAACATTTTTTAAATACAGCTCCAAATTGAAATCTCGACAAAAACGACCTGTCCTCGTGACATAGCAATGGCAACTCTGGAGACCCCACATGTGGCTTAAAACCCCGCATGCACGCTACCGGGCACATACCCGAACCAGGGAGGGCGAACAAAACTATCAGCTTCCCCTTCCCTAATTGGTCAGTTTTTGACCGACGCAACCATACCTCCAGCCGATCTGCATAAAGACTCACCTCCCCCAGTCTCAACCCCCCTGCCTGCTTGGTACTCGGCGACACCAACTCGCCAATTCTAAATGCCCCAAAGAACGCTAAAGAAAAAGTTAACCGAAACAACACCATCTCGCCCGAAGAACGACAGACCGATGCTAATGAACCGCCCAAAGAGCTAAGCAGAGAAAACGACACAGGCCTTCTATGATCCGCCTCAACCCTACCTCGGCGCAAACCCTTCAAAGCCTGTCCCACTAAAAATTCCTTAGATACATCCCGAAAGCCTCGCAACTTAAAACCAAACGCCACCGCAGACATGAACCGGTTAACCTTTGACAATGAAAACCCCGCCTCCCAGGCGTCCCCTAACCAGTACAAAAGTGCCACCAACCTGTCTCTATCCGTGTTGACGTCACCCAACTCTCTTACCCACTCCTCCCACTGCCTCCAACAAGCAGCATAAGCACTCCACGTCGTGCGCGCCAAAGACCTTTCCACCAATCGTTCTACGGGACCGAGACCAGATCCCAAAGATGTTCCGGACAAGCCAAACCGAGACGTTCCGCTCCCGGTGCCAATTGCCGAAACCGGTCCCACTGCGAGCGAGAAAGAGCATCAGCGATATAATTCCGTACCCCCGGCACATGCACCGCCACCACCCACGCGTTCAACGACAAGCACACCAACACCAAATGTCGCAACAACTGAACTACCGGAGGAGAGGACGCCGTGATGTTATTAATGGCCAGCACCACCCCCATGTTGTCGCAGTAAAAACGAACCTTCTTATCCCTGAGCCTGTCCCCCCAGATGGTCGCCGCAACCACGATGGGGAACAGCTCGAGCAGGGCCAGATTCCGCGTGAGTCCACTGGACACCCAGCTAGCCGGCCATTGACCTGCGCACCACGGACCCCTCCCGTAGGCTCCAAAGCCGCCCGCCCCAGCTGCATCCGTAAAAATATTTAAATCACTCGTATCCTGCGCTGGAGCCATCCATAGCGAGCGACCGTTATACTGGCCCAAGAAGTCATCCCATACCTGCAGATCAGCCCGATGCTCCTCCTTGAGCCGCACAAAATGATGTGGCGCACATACTCCCGCCGTTGCCGCCGCCAACCGTCTACCAAACACCCTCCCCATTGGCATAATCCGGCAAGCGAAATTCAACTTCCCCAGCAACGACTGAAGCTCACGCAGCGTAATTATCTTTAACCTACAAGCCCGACGTACCTCCTGACTCAATGCCCCCAACTTATCCGCAGGAAGACGACACTCCATTGCCACCGAATCTATCTCAATTCCCAAAAAACAAATCGTCGATACCGGGCCCTCAGTCTTTTCTGGCGCCAAAGGGATCCCAAAATCCCTCGCAACCTTCTGCAGTGCATGAAGCAGATTACCGCAAACCGGCAAACCCCCCGGGCCGACGCACAAAAAATCGTCTAAGTAATGTATCAACGAGTCGACCCCGGCTACTCCCGTCACCCACTCCACGAAGCTACTAAAGGCCTCGAAGTATGCGCAAGAAAGAGAACACCCCATCGGAAGGCACCGATCCACGTAAAAAGCCCCATTCCAAAAACAACCCAACAGCCGTTGGCTTTCTGGATGAACTGGCAACAACCTTAACGCCGCCTCGATGTCGGTCTTTGCTAGCAGCGCACCTGGACCCGCAGCACGAACTAACCCCACCGCCTTATCGAATGAGGTATACACTACGGAGCACAACTCGTGATCAATCCCGTCATTTACCGACGAACCCTTGGGAAACGATAAATGCTGAATTAAACGAAATTTCCGGGGCTCGCGCTTTGGAACAATACCCAACGGGGACACCACTAAATCTTTTATTGGCGGGTCAACGAAAGGCCCTGCCATGCGACCCAACGAAACTTCTTTAAACAATTTTTCCGACACAACCTCGGCATGCAAGTAGGCCGATTTAAGGTTCCTCCGCGTAACCGGGACCTCATAAGGTGGCGGAGGAATAATAAAACCAACACAAAACCCTTCGTAAAGTAACTTGGCCGTTGCCCTATCCGGATACTCATTTAGATAAGGGGCCATCCTTTCCACCCTCACCGGTGACAACCCCTTGACCAGCCGAGGAGGACTGGTTCCCTGACTTCCGCATACATTTTGCCGCCCCGTGGGATGCACCATTACACTCTGAACTAACGTGCTTGAACTTGCACGTGGCCCCGAACTTACACTGGCCATCGTTAAATTGCCAGCAGAATCCCAACTTTGCCCCGCCGCTTTGTCCGACCTGACTGGACTGGCCCCCCTGGCCGACGCTCCCGGGAAAGGACTGCCTAACCGGAGCCGTAACCCTTAACCAGAGAGCAATATCCTTCTGGTCCCACCGAATCGCAGGCCGAACCGCTTTACGCTGACGGAATTGCTCATCGTACCTTAACCACGCCTGCCCCCCGTACGCCCTATGAGCCTCCCCAATGGCGTCAAAATAGCAAAACAACGCCGAACAATTTTCCGGCGCCTTTTCTCCTATTACACTGGCTAATATGGCGAACGCCTGCGACCAATTAACGAACGTCTGCGGGATAAGCCTATACCGCCTACGTTCCTCCTCGTCCTTCTTACTCTCGTCCCGCTTGCTCTTATCCAAATTGAATTTAGCAAGCGGCAGGAGAGAAAAAATCTCGACGTATTCGTCCTTCCAGATACGCTCATGCACCTCCGGTTTTAAGTGCGCCCCCAACGGACCTTCGAAGCAAACATACACCTCCCCACGAGCACGATCATCAATACGCACCCGATCGCCCTCTTTTTGTGCCTCGGTCTGTACCGACACCGCGACCGCCGCCCTAGCCGCCATCCTGAGCGGCGCCTGTAACGATCCCGCTTCCCTGGGGCCTTCCCAAACCACCGCCGGGGACACCTCCGTAACTACTGGCGCCGCCGCCCTATCTAGACGCCCGACCAGCTCCCGCAAGCAACCCACTAAGTCCGCTAGACCCGCGCCGTCGCGCCCGCTCGCGCCACTACTGGCCACCGATAGGACGCTAGCAGCCCCCCCGCCGACACCCGACATAAAAATCGCTGGATACGACAAAGATGGAGTTATGCACTCACCGGGCTGCACAGGCGCTGTGTTCCCGTCAGCCGGACCATCCTGACCTCGCCGATACACGTCCAGTTCGCCTTCCTCCAGCTCCTCTCTCGCAGACGACTGGCCATCCCACCGACATCTCCGAGACGGGGATGATGACGCGCTGATAGATGGGCCGGCAACCTGCCGCCCAACCGCTGGGACCCAGACTTCCGACCGGACCTGTTGCCTCGTCGTCGCTGCAGTTCTAAGCGTCCGTCTCGACGATCCTGATGAAGCCTGCCCCCTGGCCGGAACATCACCAGGCGGGGCGGCCGTAGCTTGTCCTCCAAGTCTTGCGTCTGATGGGGGAGGGGTGACAGGGAGCCCGGCCTGCGACTCCCTGATTACCGCCGGACCCCGTCGTGGCTGGGGATTCCTGCCAGTACGCAGGGCCTGGGAAGAGGCGGCCCTCCCAGCTGCCTGGCCTACAGCGTCCATTTTAGGGCTCCCCTTGCGACGCCGTGTCCGCGGGACCACCTCAGGGCTGAGGCGTTCTGGAGGTCGGGACCGCCGGGAGCGACGGGTAGACCCGGCCTGAGTCACCGTCACCCCTGGCGACGCTCTCTGCCTCCTCTGAGCAGGAGCGTGTGATGCTGACTCCCCCCCCGCCGCCAAATTACTGCTAGGAAGGGGGCCGGGGGAGGGGAGCCTGTCCCCCACAGCAACAGACCTCGTATGCCGGGCCTGACGTGGCGATTCGGCGTCCGGGATCCTGGTAAGTGCCGCCACGGTCTCCTCCAACCATCCGAGACCGTGGTGCACAGCAGCGGCGCGCAGCCGCGCAATTATATCAGCCTCAGACATTCACAATAGAGCGGGGCAACGGGGAGCTTGCTCAAATGTGTGTTACTCCTCCCGCTGCTTCCGGCTCAGTGCCGAAAACAGCGGGAAGCTCCGTAATGGCCCCTAACTCCTCCCTGTCCCTCCTCCACCTCCTCCTAACTCTCCCTCAATACTTAACCCTTTCCCTCCTAGGTCAGTCATGGAGGCTTCCCTCCTAAGCCCTGCAGGCTGCGTCCAGCCTCTTCTGGATATGTCATAAATGTCAGATAGATGTTGGTCCCACCTCGGGGACCTGCACCTATCTCTAGAACGGGGTCCCCTAAACCCTGTTCTGGATTTCTGTTCTCACGCTGGATCCTGGCCACTTCCTGTTTACATGGTCGGGAGTTACGAAAACAGCGTAATTCGCTGAGCTACACTGTTTCCGTAACTCCCATAGTAGTGAATGACAGTTAGGGTATGTTCACACACACTAATTACGGACGTAATTCGGGCGTTTTTGCCCCGAATTACGTCCGAAAAATGCGGCTTGAAAGCGTTGACAAACATCTGCCCATTGAAAGCAATGGGCTGACGTTTGTCTGTTCACACGAGGCGTATATTTACGCGCCGCTGTCAAATGACGGCGCGTAAATAGACGCCCGCGTCAAAGAAGTGACCTGTCACTTCTTGGGGCGTAATTGGAGCAGTTATTCATTGACTCCAATGAAAAGCAGCGCCAATTACGTCCGTAATGGACGCGGCGTTCAAGCGCCTGCACATGCCGTTTCGGCTGAAATGACGGATGTCTTCTCCTGAAAACATCCCCGTAATTTCAGCCGTTACGGACGCTGTCGTGTGAACATACCCTAACGGAAGCAACGTGGCATGCAATCTACACTGTTTCCGTAACTACTATTCAGTTCTATGGGAGATATGGAAACAGCGTAGCTCAGCGAATTACGCTGTTTCAGTAACTCCCGACCATGTAATCAGGAAGTGGCCAGGATCCAGCGTGAGCACAAAAAGCTAGAACAGGGTTTAGGGGACCCCGTTCCAGAGATAGGTGCAGGTTCCAGAGGTGGGACCCAGATCTATCTGACATTTATGACATTTCCTGTGGATGTGTCATAAATGTCCCTCATAGAAAAACCCCTTTAACTGGTTGCCGATACAGGACGAGAATGCTCATCCTGAGCGGCGGGTGTGACAGCCGTCTGTGTGCGCGATCGAGAGCGGGGCAATGGCTGTAATACACAGCCACGGCCCCGCTCTGACAGTGGAGAGAAGAGAAACATCTCTCCGCCGTTAACCCTTTGAATGCGGCATTCGAGGGGGGACTGCACTTTGATTGCGTCACAGAAAATAACTGTGACGCGATCAAAGCCCATAACTTGTATGGCCAGACAGCCCAGGTTCCATTGCAGGACCCCAGGGCTGTCTGAACATATTTCCTGTTGTTAGGGCATACTGAGGTATGCCCTAACAACTGCCTGTGTACAATCAGTACACAGGCTAATGTACTTGCATATAGATCTATGCCAGTACATTACAGTTACAAAATAAAAATCAAAATGATAAATCCCTTTATGGGATTAAAAAAAAAAGTTAAATGAATGTAAAAAAAATGAATGATAAATAAATAACTAAAAAGTAAAAAAAATACAGAAACACACATTTTTTTATAATAAATAAACTTTTTAAAATATAAGTCCCAAAACATGAAATAATAGACATATTTGGTATCGCCATGACCGTAACAACCTGTACAACAAATGTATAATATTATTTATGATGATCGGTGTATGGTGTAAAAAAAAAAAATATTAAAACTGCTGCGGAACTGCTTTTTTTTCTGCATTTTCGCCAAAATAAAAATGTATTGAAATTAAACGATAATGTATTTGTACCAAAAAAATTGTACCTACATAAAGTACAACTCGTCCCGCAAAAAACAAAGTCTCATACAACTACGTCGTACAAAAAATTAAAAAGTTATGAGCGTCGGGATGCAAAGAGAGAAATCTAAAAAAATTGTTCTGTCCTCAAGGTCAAAATTGGCCGTGTCCTTAAGGGGTTAAGTGTTTTAGGCAGAGATTACATAAACATGAATGTAGCTGACTGGTTCAGTGCTGCATTTCATACAATAGCATGTGATATCTTTATACAGCATAAACTAAAACTAGAGTAACACAAAAAACATGCAATGACCTAAAAGAGACACATAGGAAAACAAAAAATGATCAAAAAAAAAAGCTAAAGTTTTAATTAGAACAATTTAAACATTGCACAAAGTTACCCAGATACAGCTCGTATTGTCTAGTCTAGTAACCACAATAGTCATGTGATGCCCTAGACCTGTATCTCAGTCCCCTGGCCAAGACAAAGTGGCCTAGTAAAGGTGTAATCCAGTCCTAAGCAATTGATGGCCTATGCTCAGGATAGACTATCAGTATCTCATTGGTTAGGGTGTTGGCGATTCACAGTGTGAGCAGTAGAGGAAAAGAAGGGAAAACAGTGCTCGTATGAGTGCTGTGACCCCATCAAAACAGCTGATCGGGCAGAGGTCCCGGAAGTTGGACCCCAAACGTTGAGAGATTAATGACCTATTCTAAGGATAGGCCATCAATTTCTTAGGACTGGACAACCCCTTTAACTCCTCTCACGACCCCTCCCCCCAGAATCCAGCACCCAGGGCATACCAGCCCCTTCTCTAGCCATGCCCCATAGACAGATATTAGATAGTAGTAAGGCATCTCCATAAATGTTGTGATGGAAATGCCCCATAAACGGCAATTCAGTGTCAGGCCCCATGCACGCGACCGTAAAATCGCCCATAATTGCGGTCCGTAATTACGGGCCCATTTCTTTCTATAGCCGACGGACACCTTCCCGTATATTTATGGGAAGATGTCCATGCCGTAGAAATTTTCAGAAAAAAATAGGACATGTCCTATTCTTTTATTTTACGGACCGTGCTCCCATACTTTATAAAGGGAGCACGGCCCATAAATACAGACGGCTGTCCACGGCCGGCCATGCCCATAATTACGGGTCGTAACTACGGGCACGGCCGTGTGCATGGAGCCTTACCATATGGATGCTGGATCTCATAACAACCAATAAGATTTCTTTTTTCTTTTTATTAGCACTTAAAAGCTGGTTTCTGATTAGTTGCCTATTGGCCCTATGATAACACTGGGCTGCCAGATCCACACACAACTTGAGCCTCTTGTGATGGGGCCCAAAATAAGAAATTATTTAAAGCATACAGAAGCTGCTTTATTATGCATCTTCTGGTAATTCTCATACAAAGCATATTGTTAAATGTCACATTATTCCAGAATTCACATGTGTAGAAAGTGTAGAAAGACTCTCAAATTTCAGCTGGTCTTCCTTTACAAATTACAAGTCTGTGGTATTACATCAACATATTCCCTTATCCAGGGGCGGACACTCACAGCATAGGGCCCTTGTGCAAGAAAAGTGTGCCCCCCACTCCCTTTAATGCCCACACAACTGCAAAATGGAATGTTATATTCTTCATATACATAAAATATAAATATATATATATTGTGACAACTTGGGGACACACATAGAAAGTTCACTCCAAAAAGGTTTAAACCAGCCGCAGCTAGCTTTATTGTCTTCACAACAGCAGTCAGTGGTACAGCAATAAACATACAAAATAAACCCTAGGCCGTCCAGCCTCTAACTAACACATTCAGTGTCCCTCACTATGTGACACTGAGCCTTGTGCCCAGCACCTCAAAACCTTCAGTTTTACCTCACACGGTGGTGACTCTCAGAGGCTAGCATGCCTGTCTTCCCCAGACTGAGAGCCCTGATATAGATGGACTGCACACACCTGATATAAAGAGCCGTCTCAGGTGGAGCCTAACTAAGCTCACCAGACAGCCCAAGCACCAGCAGAGAAAACCCTCTCTGCTGTACATGCTCCCTGGTTGCTTAAAACCTGAGTTTCTGCACCGTCCAGTAGCTGCACTGCTACTCTATATATATATATATATATATATATATATATATATATATATATATATATCCAAAAAGAGTGAACACGTGCCACTCGCAACAATGTACACATTCTGCACATGCACCACACACAAGCCATCACATACGCTGGACACGCACTGAACATTCACTACTGACAAGCTCTACCAATTCTGCAAATGCAGACCTATTGGTACATTCAGGAAAGTCCTGTCAAAATACATGTAAAGTCAATATGTAAGTTCATGTATAGACAGGAACAATGTGTACGCCAAGTAACCTTGGTGCATTGACCCTACCAATTAACATAAAACCTACAGGGTGTGGGGTTCAATTAACACATGACAATATATTATAGAAAAAATACAAACTTTATTCACAAAAAACTGTAACAATGTTGATTAAAAGATGAGTCATGCAGAGCATGAACAAGGCGTCGCTCTTTGCAGGAATAATGTGTACACAAGACTATGTAATACATGGGCATGAATGAATAAATGAATGAGTAAATAGAGCACAAGGTGCAAAATGTATTATATCAGCAGCAAGTCCCAGACTATATCAACTGCTAGTAACATGCGCGTTTCGGCGGAAATGCCTTAGTCCGGGGGTCGCCGAAACGCGCGTCGGGTCTGGCGTCTCTCTCCAGCAGGTTTAACCACATGGGTATGTAATAGCAGCTTCAATGTTTCCATGCACTGTTGTATCTTGCACATTGTGTACACATTATTCCTGCAAAGAGCGACGCCTTGTTCATGCTCTGCATGACTTATCTTTTAATCAACATTGTTACAGTTTTTTGTGAATAAAGTTTGTATTTTTTCTATAATATATTGTCATGTGTCAATTCTGCAAATGTACTGTACGCATGTTACACACATGCCACTCGCATGCTGGACTCATGGTGCTCATGCATCACTCACTAACTGGACCGATGAGCACATGAGGTACTCCTAACCTGGACCCATGTAGCACATGTGCCACGTACATTCTTGACCCATGCCGCACATGTGCCACCCATTACCAGGACACATGCACCGCACACACATAGGACACATGGTGCACACGCATTGCTCACAGACAGTTCCCACACCACTCACACACAGGATACATACCACACACTGACCACTTGCACTACACGTCACTCAATCACACGCACCAGGTCTATTTTTTCTAATTGCTGAGCCCTGGTAGAATCCCTACAAGCTGTAAAAAGGACCCGTTCTGGTAAGACCCTGCCCACTCCGTTATTAAGTCATGCCCCTTTCACACAACTTTCTAGATAATTCTGTCGAGACTCCAGTCTGTTGCTTAGTTAGCTTATGCTACCAAGTAAAACTGTGGCCGAGGGGGTCCTTCCGAACGGAACCAGCGGTCCATGCTTTATATCCGACCCTGCCCTGATCACTTCTCCCTCATGTCCCTGTCAGCCAGTGTCATGCCCCATCTGCTTCCTATTGGGTACAAAGCGACATTTACTGAGATAGAGGGAAACACAAGCAGGAATGTGGAGATACGGCCACCACCAAAAATAAATGACCACAGGGTGTTATTGCTGCATGGTGTCACTGAGAAATAACGTCCTGGCAGTGCATTACCTAGATATATCCACTTACAATATCTGCAAAATAACAGTGAAGGTTACAGTGTATAATAAAGGCGCTGAAAACACGAGGCAGACAGAAGATTTTCTCTAAAGAAATTTAAAAAAAAATAAATAAATAAAGCAATATGGCTCACAGCTGTTCACTATTTTATTTATTTTTTTGTAGCTCCCCAGTAAAGACGCCTCATTTACTTGGATAAAAAAAAATAACAGTAAGTATCACATACAAATGTATTTAATGATTACTTTTCAAAAGCAATGCATGATCTTGTGGCCGGCATGGATTAACAGGCCTTGTGACTAACCCGACACCTCGAGCCAGCTGGCTGTAAATCACACATGTACTTTTACACAATATAGAAGTAAGTCATCGCTTCGAAAATTCTATATTGCAGAGCAGAAGCTGGGATAGCTGCTGCAGTGGATCCCTTCCCTATGTATCTGCCCATATGATAACTTATATATTCACATGCTGCACCTATAAGGGTATGTTCACACGCAGTGGTTTCAGACGTAATACGTTTTACGCCTCGAATTACGCCTGAAAAAACGCCCCTAATACGCTTACAAACATCTGCCCATTGCTTTCAATGGGAATTACAATGTTCTGTTCCCACGTGCCTTTATTTTACGCGTCGCTGTCAAAATACGGCGCGTAAAATGACGACCCATCAGAACAAGTGCAGGACACTTCTTGGGACGTTTTTGGAGGCATTTTTCATTGACTCTATTGAAAACAGCTCCAAAAACGGCCATAAAAAAATGCAGCGAAAAACGCTGCGAAAATCACGAGTGGCTTAAAAAACGTCTGAAAATCAGGAGCTGTTTTCCCCTGAAAACAGCTCCGTATTTTCAGACGTATTTGGTCACTGCGTGTGAACATACCCTAAGAGTAAACAGGAGGTTCTATAACTGTGACGTACCTAATGCATTAAAAGGGAAATCCACCAAAAGCAACTTCTTACATGTCATTAGAAGAAGTCTATGTAGATGAGTGCATTGAAATGTATGTTGAGCGTTGTGTTGAAGATTCCCAATGATGGAAGTTTAACCATCACTGAACTAGTTTAGGCACTCAAAAGAATGTTGCAGCCCCTTTATTGGGAGAATAGGGTGAATTTCCTATTTAAAGGGCCCGAACAATCTGTTATCACTCTATAGAGTTTAAAGGAACAGTGTTACCACAAAAAATTTTTTTAATATGTTAAAGATGTTAGTGCTTTATTAAAAACGTTTGGATTAATTTGTGTGTTTGTGTGTTACTTTTTCTTATTTTTATACTTTTTCTTCCCTATGGGGGCTGCCATTTTTTTTTCCATTTCTGTATGTGTCGATTAACGACACATACAGACATGGAATACGGCAGCCACAGTCCCATAGGGACTGCGAACGGGGCACGTTCCATCCACTAACATGTACGCCGCTGTGTGGGAACGGCGCATGCGCCGCTCCCACACAGTTCAATTTGAAATGCGCGCCGTCCGGCGCCATTTTCCTGTGGACCGGAAGTCGCGGCCGGACAGTAAGATTACTACTTCCGGTCGCGGCTTCCGGACTTGTGCACTTGGACCAGCGGCAGCAGACGGAGCGGACGGGCCGGAGGGAGCCGCGGCGGCAGGAGCAGGTAAGAGATTTCTATGTATGTTCATGTTTGTGTGTGTTTACTACTGTATGTAAACCTTCTACACTGTGTGTTAGCTCAAAAAATGGCGACACACAGTGTAGGAGGTTAGACCGTTCAAACCCCTCGTTTCTCCCGGCACTAGCCAGGATAAAGGAGGGGGGGATGCTGAGAGCTCACTAGAGCGAGGGCTTTTTACCCAATTTTGCAGCATAAAGCAATGTGGTTGCTTTACCACATGCAATGCTGCAATTTTAGGAATGGCTCCATCTAGTGACCAGCAATGGGAAATATTATAAATTAGAATCCAATTGAATCCAATTTATAATATTTCCTGACTCGTGAAAAAAAAAAAAACAACAGAACAATGTTTAATCACCTATACACTAATTGTTTAACTAAAAAAAAAAAAATCATGTTTTGCTGCCAACACATTCCCTTTAAGGTTTGACAGTATGCATTATGCTCCCATGCTCCCTCTAGTGGCGACTGCAGGTAGCCTAAATGTTATCCTATGAAGGAGCTCTATGTCAGAAAAACTGACCACTCACCACTGTGAACATATATTAAGAAATTAATAAGCACAGAATTTTGTATCTATTAAGATTTTTTATTTTTTTAAATGGTGTACATTCAATTTTAAGTTACTTGACAGTGATCTCTAAACAACGGTTGTATCTTCCAGAGTACGGACTTTATAATCTGCAGAAAAAAAGTTTGTCTAACTCATTAATTTAGTGTCAGCAGTTTGTTTCTAGTGGTTTATATAAATGTGCAGTCAGTAATTTGGTCTCTGTTTATATTCCCATAGCAGGGTTTGGATGAGTCTTCTGCTGGCCTTCTACAACGTAACCCCAAACAGAACAAGAGAACAGCGTTTTCAACACCCTATGTGTTTTGTTATGTCATATTTGTTACTGGGCTGTTTTGTGTATTTGTTATTTGCTTTATCTGGAAAGTAATTGGATGGAAATTGTCAAATATGTCAAAAGATCTAAAACTTAATTAAAGAGTTAAAGTCGCAAGTGCCAAGTGTGTCAGCTGTTCACTAAATTGGTTGAGTAGTAATAAAGTTTGAGGAAATGGATCAGGGCGTAAAAGGAGCAGTGTGTGTCTCCCTGATCCCTGGTTAACTCTTTAAAGAGGCTCTGTCACCAGATTGTGCAACCCCTATCTGCTATTGCAGCAGATAGGTGCTGCAATGTAGATTACAGTAACGTTTTTATTTTTAAAAAACGAGCATTTTTGGCCAAGTTATGACCATTTTTGTAGTTATGCAAATGAGGCTTGCAAAAGTCCAAGTGGGTGTGTTTAAAAGTAAAAGTCCAAGTGGGCGTGTATTATGTGCGTACATCGGGGCGTTTTTAATACTTTCACTAGCTGGGCGCTCTGAAGAGAAGTAACATCCTCTTCTCTTCAGAACGCCCAGCTTCTGACAGTGCAGATCTGTGACGTCACTCACAGGTCCTGCATCGTGACGGCCACATCGGCACCAGAGGCTACAGTTGATTCTGCAGCAGCATCAGCGTTTGCAGGTAAGTCGATCTTACCTGCAAACGCTGATGCTGCTGCAGAATCAACTGTAGCCTCTGGTGCCGATGTGGCCGTCACGATGCAGGACCTGTGAGTGACGTCACAGATCTGCACTGTCAGAAGCTGGGCGTTCTGAAGAGAAGAGGATGTTACTTCTCTTCAGAGCGCCCAGCTAGTGAAAGTATTAAAAACGCCCCGATGTACGCACATAATACACGCCCACTTGGACTTTTACTTTTAAACACACCCACTTGGACTTTTGCAAGCCTCATTTGCATAACTACAAAAATGGTCATAACTTAGCCAAAAATGCTCGTTTTTTAAAAATAAAAACGTTACTGTAATCTACATTGCAGCGCCTATCTGCTGCAATAGCAGATAGGGGTTGCAAAATCTGGTGACAGAGCCTCTTTAAGGACATTTTTCAAGGGCCGGTTTGTAGCATGGGTAAAAGAGGCTATTGTCTTGGCACCTAAATGGTTTACACCTTTTCCCCACTAAGGGTGGTCCACTGTAAATTAGTTTTCTGGCAGGAAACCTCAAATATATCACATGATGCCAGCAGTGGTGTTACTTAAGCACTGTATAGCACTGTTATTTGGACTTCCCATGAAGCTCTTATGTGTTCACCTTATGGCAATATTATGTAAGCACTGTTTGACGGTCTCATTTAGGCTGCGCCACTATTATGGCACGATTACTCTCCCTTTCCACTTCCAAAAATTGAAGGCCTCCCCCATGTTATGTCAAGGGGTTTACACAAACCTTAATCCAGCCCTGATCTGTCTAACTGGTCATTATATTGTTACTACGTGCATGAGTATTATTTAATTGAGTTTTTTATTATTATTATTATTATTATTATTATTATCATTCTAGAATTGTCATGGTTCTATATTTTACAGCTTGCTCGTAAAATTCTGTACAATATGTTCAAATGTAAATGCCCCAATAGTGTTCTAGTTTATTATCTAGTAGGGCGATGGAAAGGCCTATATCACATTGACAATATTTTCTAAAGAAAAATAAGCAACCACAATCTCGAACATACTCAAATGACTTTAAAATACAGTATATGAGCCCTTTTGGTCCCAATAGACAATAAGATATTTGTCAAAATCGTCACCGTCGTCCAACAATATGTCAATGTCTTCCTCTGTATTTATAGGGACAAACCAACTTAAAAGACTTACCTTTCCCCCTTTCTCTGACCCACGTCCTCTCCTTTCCCCTGATCGAACTTGATGTAGATACGTCTTTTTTCAACCGTACTAAGTATATGACTATGTAATACAGGAAGCCAGACCCCCATCTGATAGTGGGAGAATGTTAACCAGGCATGTTGGATTTATGGTTTCCTCCAAGATATGCGACACCAGAGGTGCTTGACAGCTGCTCATCTCCACCGCTTTCACTGAACTAACATGTAGCCAAGCTCAATGTACATGGTAATAGTGGAATTGGCCATCTTACGTTCACCATCATAATGTTGGCTGAACATTCATTTGGCCTGTAACATCTCCGTTGACTTCCCAATAAACATGTATTGATCGGCTGAGCATGCATGTTTACCGGTATAGGGAGCAGGGGACAAATCACCGGCTGATCCCTGGATTAACAAGTGAGGATTGGGCTGTCCCTATGCACATTGGATTGTCAATGTTCTAGCTAATGTGTATGACCAGCTTTAGTTGGCGTCCGAAAGCCGTATGGCCCTTTTAAAGAGAGAAAGTTTGGTATTTTGAATAGTCACATATGTAAGAATGACCCATTAGAAGGGATATTATTTTTTCCAAAATGAAATACTGTGAATTTACATATGAAGGGGGAGGTGATTACATAGCAGGGGACCTAGAAGTGGTAATTTTAATAGTATAGCATTATGGCTGGCTTAGGATATGGTCTTTGTACTGTACCAAATCCTGGCTGTTGTTGTGATGTTTTTGGCTGATCATTGTTAGATTTTGCTTCTTTGTTGAATACATTTGCGGTCTGCAGTGCACACCATAGGGATTGGAGTGGCTTCCGCAACTGCCAGCATTCATAGCACAGACACTTCATTGTCATCATAACTCACTACAGCCTTGTTACTCATTGGAACTGTACGCTACAGTGTTATCAAAGTTTTGTCTGTCAATAAAAGTTCATACAGGCACGTCTGTTGGTTGTTTTTTCACGGAAGTCTACGACATGATTATTCTGATTGGATATAAACCAATGTCGCTGCAAGTGCAAAAGAGAGGGAAGGTCATAGTAAAAGCTTTGTCTGTTAAACAATAGCAACAAACCGTTCTGAGAGTTTACATGCACACACATAATCATTGGATTAAGCTTAAGAAAGTTGTCTGGGGATAATACTCTTAAAAGATTGCTTAAAGACACACTGTCAGCAACACATGACTTTTCATGTCTTTTAATCACTTAGCAGAAACAATTTACCTAAAATTGAGAATTGTCTGTTTATCGACGCTACTTACACTGGGATAAACTGATACACCGTGTTATCCCTAGTGCATAGTCTGAGGGGGCGGAGCATGACAAAAATAAAAAACACTTGATAGAATATCTACACTACGTCATTCTCCACACCCTTGAGGCCCTTTTACACTGAAAGATAAGCGGCCAGTGCAGTGAGCGCCGATAAACGAGACATTGTTGATTGGCCCTCGTTTGCTCCTGTCACACAGAGTTATGGATGGGGACGAGCGCTCGTTACTCCGATCGCTCGTTCCCATCCATTATTATCATGTCGGCAGCGCGTCTCCCTATTTACACAGGAAGATGTGCTGCCGACAATGATAATCTTTTACTTTATTAAAACGATACGACGTGCAGATGATCGAGCGTTTGCTCGTTCATCTGCTGATCGTTCCCGTGTTTTCACTGGGCAATTATCGGCAACGAGCGTTCCATGGACGCTCGTCTGCCCGATTATCGTCCTGTGTAAAAGCCCTTTAGACTCCGCACTAGGCAGAACACTAATTTCCATTGGAATTAGTTTTTCTTTAAAATTAGAATGACACTGCACTTTGGTGAACCTTCACTGATATATTTAAGTAATTGCATAAATAATAATCCCCTAAACCTCTTATAATCCTTTTATGGATGATCTTCCTTTGCTTCTATGACATTAAGGGCCCTTTTACATCTATCTATCTTTCTATCTATCTATCTATCTATCTATCTATCTATCTATCGAAGAGACAACAAAATCTGATCAGCACATTCCATCAAAATGAAACAAGATTTGTGCTGATCATACTTTTGTGTCTCTTATGTATTGTGTAATGATGGGGGTAAGGAAACAGACAAGTGAGCCCTAATCTCCCTGCCACTCAGTCCCTGCCTACTTGCAACGACCCGCCCTAGGCGACGGGGTACAACTGGGCGACGGTCCCTACGCTCAATAAGTGCACGACAGACAAACAGACAAGGGTACACAGAAGCAAGGGAAAAGGGGCAGTTGTCCACCGCAACACCGTGAGCAACAAGAGTGGTGAACGAGCCGAGTCAAACTAGGAGTGTACGAAGTACCAAACGCAGAGCAGGAGAGTAGTGAACAAGCCGAGTCAAACCAGGAGTGTACGAGGTACCAAACGCAGAGCAGGAGAGTAGTCAGTAAGCAAGGGTCAATATGAAGCAGGATCAAATAGATCAAGAAGCTGCAGCAGGGCCAGGAAACCACACGAGAAGAATCACAAGCAAGGAGGAACAGGAAAGGCAGGTATAAATAGACAGAGGGTGGGAGCTAGCTCCGTCTGGCCAGGCTGTGATAGGCTCTCCCACTCCTAAGCCTGCCATCCTAAGTGGTGGAAGATGGAGTCAGTCTCACCGACATAGAAGCAGGTGCAGATTGATTACCTATGGGCGTAGATACAGAAGTTGTGCCTGGCAGATCCTTAACATATTGCATATATGTGGGGTTAACTACCTCCATTTTTTGATCTTGCACTCCTCCCATTCTGCTCTCGGTTATTTTATTTAGTTTAAAGAGGCTCTGTCAGCAGATTTTCAAACCCCTATCTCGTATTGCAGCAGATCGGCGCTGCAATGTAGATAACAGTAACGTGTTTTGTTTTTTTAAAAACGAGCATTTTTGGCCAAGTTATGACCATTTTTATATTTATGCAAATGAGCCTTTCTTAAGTACAACTGGGCGTGTTTAAAGTTATGTCCAACTGGGCGTGTATTGTGTTCGTTACATCTGGGCGTTTTTACTTGTTTTACTAGCTGGGCGTTGTGAATGGGAGTGTATGATGCTGACGAATCAGCATCATCCACTTCTCTTCGTTACCACCCAGCTTCTGGCAGTGCACAGACACACAGCGTGTCCTCGCTCATCCAATGCGATGAAGTTCCTGTGGGAGGAAGTGAGGGACGTCACAGCGTGATCTCGCGAGGACACGCTGTGTGTCTGAACTGCCAGAAGCTGGGTGGTAACGAAGAGAAGTGGATGATGCTGATTCGTCAGCATCATACACTTCCATTCACAACGCCCAGCTAGTAAAACAAGTAAAAACGCCCAGATGTACACACACAATACACGCCCAGTTGGACGTAACTTTAAACACGCCCAGTTGTACTTAAGAAAGGCTCATTTGCATAAATATGAAAATGGTCATAACTTGGCCAAAAATGCTCATTTTTGAAAAGAAAAAAACGTTACTGTTATCTACATTGCAGCGCCGATCTGCTGCAATAGGAGATAGGGGTTTGAAAATCTGGTGACAGAGCCTCTTTAATGCTGGTTCCTACAATCCCCAGGTATTTGTAGGCTTAGTCCAAGTTCTGGGTGTATGAACAGCGTAGGGACCCACCTTATAGAGGTTGCCTTGTCATTGCAAGTGGGCTCACACAATTTGATCAAAATGTGCGCTAAGAACCTTACTATTGTAAGTAGATTCAGCCGCAATGCATATTTATTCATTTATTTATAGTGTTTAGGTGGCATTAGTTCGCAGAGTGCAGTCGCCATTTTTGGATATTGTATCTATCTATCAAGACAAATCCATCGTCCATGCTTGAAAAAGGCTGCAGCAATAGAGCCGAAAAGTTGCACGAGGGCGATTAAAAAATAACTTTTTTAACTTTGAATTGAAGTGCTGCCTATTCTTGTATATATATCTATCTATCCATCTATCCATCTCACATATATTTATTTACCTACCTCACATCTATCTATCTATCTATCTATCTATCTATCTATCTATCTATCTATCTATCTATCGCTCACAAGTCACTTCCTCTTCCAGCTGGCAATCATGAGGTGAAGCTCTCAGGGGAAATGGGTTTTATTCTGTTCTTATATAGGTATTATAATAAACTGCATAGTAGAAAGGACATACAGTGAAGGAAATAAGTATTTGATCCCTTGCTGATTTTGTAAGTTTGCCCACTGTCAAAGACATGAACAGTCTAGAATTTTTAGGCTAGGTTAATTTTACCAGTGAGAGATGGATTATATAAAAAAAAAAAATGAAAATCACATTGTCAAAATTATATATATTTATTTGCATTGTGCACAGAGAAATAAGTATTTGATCCCTTTGGCAAACAAGACTTAATACTTGGTAGAAAAACCCTTGTTGGCAAGCACAGCAGTCAGACGTTTTTTGTAGTTGATGATGAGGTTTGCACACATGTTAGATGGAATTTTGGCCCACTCCTCTTTGCAGATCATCTGTAAATCATTAAGATTTCGAGGCTGTCGCTTGGCAACTCGGATCTTCAGCTCCCTCCATAAGTTTTCGATGGGATTAAGGTCTGGAGACTGGCTAGGCCACTCCATGACCTTAATGTGCTTCTTTTTGAGCCACTCCTTTGTTGCCTTGGCTGTATGTTTCGGGTCATTGTCGTGCTGGAAGACCGAGCCACGAGCCATTTTTAATATCCTGGTGGAGGGAAGGAGGTTGTCACTCAGGATTTGATGGTACATGGCTCCATCCATTCTCCCATTGATGCGGTGAAGTAGTCCTTTGCCCTTAGCAGAGAAACACCCCCAAAACATAATGTTTCCACCTCCATGCTTGACAGTGGGGACGGTGTTCTTTGGGTCATAGGCAGCATTTCTCTTCCTCCAAACACGGCGAGTTGAGTTAATGCCAAAGAGCTCAATTTTAGTCTCATCTGACCACAGCACCTTCTCCCAATCACTCTCAGAATCATGCAGATGTTCATTTGCAAACTTCAGATGGGCCTGTACATGTGCCTTCTTGAGCAGGGGGACCTTGCGGGCACTGCAGGATTTTAATCCATTACGGCGCAATGTGTTACCAATGGTTTTCTTGGTGACTGTCGTCCCAGCTGCCTTGAGATCATTAACAAGTTCCCCCCGTGTAGCTTTCGGCTGAGCTCTCACCTTCCTCAGGATCAAGGATACCCCACGAGGTGAGATTTTGCATGGAGCCCCAGGTCGATGTCGATTGACAGTCATTTTGTATGTCTTCCATTTTCTTACTATTGCACCAACAGTTGTCTCCTTCTCACCCAGCGTCTTACTTATGGTTTTGTAGCCCATTCCAGCCTTGTGCAGGTCTATGATCTTGTCCCTGACATCCTTAGAAAGCTCTTTGGTCTTGCCCATGTTGTAGAGGTTAGAGTCAGACTGATTAATTGAGTCTGTGGACCGGAGTCTTTTATACAGGTGACCATGTAAGACAGCTGTCTTTAATGCAGGCACCAAGTTGATTTGGAGCGTGTAACTGGTCTGGAGGAGGCTGAACTCTTAATGGTTGGTAGGGGATCAAATACTTATTTCTCTGTGCACAATGCAAATAAATATACATAATTTTTACTATGTGATTTTCTTTTTTTTTTTTATATATAATCTATCTCTCACTGGTAAAATAAACCTAGCCTAAAAATTCTAGACTGTTCATGACTTTGACAGTGGGCAAACTTACAAAATCAGCAAGGGATCAAATACTTATTTCCTTCACTGTATATAATAGCTATGTTGCAGGACTATAATATAGACTTGTATAAGGTTACACACTTTACAATATTTGGACACATGCTGTGATCTCCCCACATTTTACGTATCTGGTCATATGATAAGATTACCCTTTGCTTTTGATTAAGCCGCTAATGATGAAGAAGATATCCCTCTGCCTAGAGTATCCACTATTTTAATTAGATCCACCTGACACCCACAGTGTCCTGCATTCCTCTGCAAATAACTCATTACTACAAAAAAAAGATGACTGCTTTATTTGGTTTAATACTTAAAAACTGACTATTATACTCCAGATTCAAGTAGTAGGAAAATATGTTCAGTATAAACAACACAAGAACAACCAAAGTGCATAGACCAATAAGATTAGAGAAAAGTGTCTATTTTTTCCAGAAAAAAAACAACTGCTATCAATAGGCTGTGACTGATATTGCAAAGCCACATTCATTTGAAAAGAAACGTGTGAGCTGAGGTATAACTTGAAGCTCCTGTGCTGTGTAAACTGGGATAGGTTCAGCAGAGTCATCTAATTTTAATAAGAGGGCTTGGATTTAGTGACAAATGACATAAGGCAGGATAGTAGCAATATTCACACAGACTCTGTAGGTATCTCCCTTATCAATCTCTGGTGTCTGGGGGAAGGAACAGGAAATACTAGGAAGTGTGTGTCTAATATGGGCAGATGCAGAGCGATTAAAAATAAATAAATAAAATAGCTACAACACTTAACATTCTTTATAAATTTATTAATACCCTTTTTTATACATACCAAACACAAAAGAGAAAAACAAATTATACAATCCATTATAACCCCCCCCCCCCTACACACACACACAGACACACACACACGGTAAAAATAAAAAAGGAAAAAGAAGACACTTCTCATCTATTTGTTACATTACCTGGTCTTTCCAGGTTTTCCAAATATTTCAATATTTTTCCCTTTATTTTACTTTTATGTAGTACATTTTTTCCATTCCGACTAACTTATTACAGTATTGTATCCATTGGGTCTTACTAGGCACTGCTGACGTTATCCATTTATTGGCTATAGCTTTCCTTGAAAAAAACAAGGGTTTTCTAACAGTACAATTTATATTTTCATGGCTAGAGTTAATTTTATTACAATTTATTTATTTTCTATATCCCGAAAATACTATTTTCTGTATGATGCTGTCCAATCAGCGACATACAGTTCTCCTCCTCCCAGCCCAGCAACACAGTGTGATCTCGTGATTGAAGCTGAGATCACGCCAGGCTGGGAAGAGGAGAATTGTATGATGCTTATTGGACAGCGTCATACAGAAAACATTACACCGCCCAGAGTAAAAAGAAAGAGTCACCTCCTATTTGGCTATTAGAGCCACATTAGTATATTTTGAAAAATGCTCATAGCTTTCTAAATAATAAAGGTTTTTAAAAGAAATTACACTGTAGTTATCAGCACCATAGCGCCTAATAGATTAGTCAGGTGATAGGGAATTAATAAACTAGTGATAGATCCCATTTTAAGATAATAGAAAACCACGCTCAGCTGGTTTGTTTTAATAGGGAGGGAGAAGCAAGCCTCTGCCAGACAATTCTCCTGGCAGAATAATTGGATCAGATATGTTTAAATCCACTTTACTTTATTCGATGTATATGGGAGGCCCCCATATACATTAGATACACCGAAATGTTCTGTTATTTGTATGGGCGGCTTAAAGCTGGTTATAAACACTGGATAAAAGTAGTCCGAATACACAAACTTTGTCAGGAGAAGTCAACTATCTAATATACTATATGTATGGGTCTCTCAATTCTCTTCTCTTAACAGCCTACTTTTTCCCGACAATGTCGGTGGGAAATAAGGATGGGGCATGTTGGATTTCAACATGCCCAATCAGGGACGCAACTAGGAAACATTGGGCCCCATAGGAAACTTTTGACTGGGCTCCCCCTCCCCACAACCAACGCCACCCCACCCCCACAATCCCGCCCTCCCGACGATAAACATTTATCTTTACTGTGTGCAAAGTAAAATACAGCTAGGCCGACAAGTGTATTCTGATTAACCTTTAGTTTACAGAGTTATGAAAATTGTTACAAACAGTTAAAGAGGCTCTGTCACCAGATTTTGCAACCCCTATCTCCTATTGCAGCAGATCGGCGCTGCAATGTAGATAAGAGTAACGTTTTGTTTTTTTAAAACGAGTATTTTTGGCCAAGTTATGACCCTTTTTATATTTATGCAAATGAGGCTTTCTAAAGTACAACTGGGCATGTTTAACCCCTTCCCGACATGCGCCGTACATGTACGGCGCTGTCGGGAAGTGCTTCCCGCAAAGCGCCGTACATGTACGGCGCAGTGATTGTGCGGGCTCAGAAGCAGAGCCGGCACCATCACCGCGGGGTGACAGCTGTATTATACAGCTGGCACCCTCCTGTAACTGCCAGGACCGGAGCTACTCTCCGATCCGGCAGATTAACATCTCAGATGCTGCGCTCAATAATCGCTGGGTTGCTGTGGCAATCGGACGCCAGAAAATGGCGTCCGAGTCTGCCTTGTACGGGAGCCGATGAGGACCCGCCTTCGGCGTGTCCTCATAGGCTTGCTGTCAGTGAATAACTGACAGCGCTAATACACTGCACTACGTATGTAGTGCAGTGTATTAGAGTAGCGATCGGGGCATCAGGCCCTAATGTCCCCTAGTGGGACAAGTCAGAAAAGTAAAAAAAAGTTAATAAAAATGTGGTAAAACAATAAAAACACACACATTTGAAATAAAAATAAAGCTAAACTGACTTTTTTCCCATAGTAAGTCTTTTATTATGGGAAAAACCGTAAAAATTAAAAAAACTATACATAATTGGTATCGCCGCGTCCGTAACGACCCAAACTACAAAACTATTATGTAATTTATCCCGCACGGTAAACGCCGTAAAAAAAAAAACAGGAAAAACAACGCCAGAATCTTTGTTTTTAGGTCACATCTCCTTCCAAAAAATGCTATAAAAAGTGATCAAAAAGTCACATTTACTCCAAAATAGTACCAATAAAAACGACAATCCGTCCCGCAAAAAATAATCCCCGACACCGCTTTGTGCACGCAAAAATAATAACGTTATGTGTCTTAGAATATGGCGACACAGAAAACAAATGATTTTATAAAAAAAGTGATTTTATTGTGCAAAAGCCGCAATACATAAAAAAAACTATATAAATTTGGTATCGCCGTAATCGTATCGACCCGCAGAATAAAGCTAACCTGTCATTTAGGGCGCACTGTGGATGCCGATAAAAAAAACAATAAAAAACGATTCCAGAATTGCTTGTTTTTGATTAATTTCCTTGACCAAAAAATGAAATAAAAAGTGATCAAAAAGTCGTATGTGTTCCAAAATGGTACCAATGAAATCTACAGCCCGTCTCACAAAAAACAAGCCCGCACACCGCTCAATCAACTGAAAAATAAAAAAGTTATGGCACTAGTAATGCGGTGATGAAATAACATCTCAATGCGCAGGCCGGAGGGGAACATTTCTTCAGTTTCAGGGCCCTAGTATTTAGGAACTAGGAAAGGGAAATCGCACATCCGCTGGAAGCGAGGGTGCCCGTATTATACCAGCGCAAAACTTTCCCAGCAATATTTCCCAAACTACGAAGGAGAAAAAGTCCCCAAAAGGTGCAGAGCGTTACAAAAGGGGGATAAGAAAGAAAACCGTTTATCAGTGTGACACCGGCCTGTGCATAACGGATCGCTTCACAGCGTAACCCACATCTATGGATAATTGTATTATTTACCCCATTATTATACCCTCTTATTATGCCCTGATGTTCTCCGCACAGATTACATATACCCTGATGTTCTCCGCACAGATTACATATACCCTGATATACTCCGCACAGATTACATATACCCTGATGTACTCCGCACAGATTACATATACCCTGATGTTCTCCGCACAGATTACATATGCCACCACATTATAAACTGAATACCAGCAAAACTCAAACAAAACTACCAAGCAAAATCCATGCTCAAAATGGCGGTCTTTCCCTTCTTAGCCCTACAGTGTGCCCAAACAGCAATTTATGGCCACAAGTAAGGCATTACCATACCCGGGAGAACCCGCTTAACAATTTATGGGGTAAGATTCTCTAGGGGCACAACATCTTGTGTGGTGAATGGGCAGATCAGTGGAAAAATTGCAATTTT
This sequence comes from Rhinoderma darwinii, assembly GCF_050947455.1. Classification (NCBI taxonomy): domain Eukaryota; kingdom Metazoa; phylum Chordata; class Amphibia; order Anura; family Rhinodermatidae; genus Rhinoderma; species Rhinoderma darwinii. The sequence continues at coordinate 49,146,483 of NC_134696.1, forward strand.
CACTTTGCACCATCCACTGCGTATTCATTTCTGCAAAACACCTGTGGAGTCTAAATTCTCACTACATCCCTTGATAAATGCCTTTAGGGGTGTAGTTTCTAAAACGGGGTCACTTTTGTTTGGTACATCAGGGGTTTTGCAAATGCAACATGGCGTCCGCAAACCATTCCAGCAAAATCTACGCTCCAAAAGATAAATACCGCTCCTTTTCTTCTGAATGCTCCCATATATGTCAACAGCTGATTATAACCACATATGGGGTGTTACCGTACTCGGGAGAAATTACTTTACAAATGTTGGGGTGCTTTTTCTTCTCTATTCCTTGTAAAAATGAAAAATGTTGATCTAAAACGACATCTTGTTGGAAAAAAAAATTATTTTTCATTTTCATGGCTTAATTCTAATTAATTCAGCAAAAAACCTTTGGGATCAAAATTTTCACTATACCCCTAGATGATTCCTCAGGGGGTGCAGTTTCCCAAATGGAGTCAATTTTGGGGTGTTTCCACTGTACTAGTACTACAGGGGCTCAGCAAATGTGACATGGTGCCCAGACACTATCCAAAATCCAAATGGTGCTAGTTCCATTCTGAGCCCTACCGTGTGTCCAAACAGCCGTTTATGACCACATGTGGGGTATTGTTTTACTCGGGAGAAGTTGCTTTACTAATTTTATGGTGCTTTTTCTCCTTCAGTCCTTGTGGAAATGAAAAAAAAATACCTAAACCTACATTTTATTTCAAAAAATGTAGATTTTCATTTTTACGGCCTACTTCCAATAAGTTCTGTAAAACACCTGTGGGGTCAAACTGCTCACTGTACTCCTAGATAATTTCCTCATGGGGTGTAGTTTCCAAAATGGGGTCACTTGTTGGGGGTTTCCACTGTTTTGTCCCCTCAGGGGCTTTGTAAATGTGACCTGGCCTCCGCAAACCATTCCTGCTAAATTTGAGTTCCAAAAGCCAAATGGCGCTCTTTCCCTTCTCAGCCTCGCCGTGTGTCCAAACAGCCTTTTATTACTACATGTGGGGTATTGTTTTACTCAGGAGAAATTTCTTTACAAATGTTACGGTGCTTTTTCTCCTTTAGTCCTTGTGGAAATGAAAAAAAATTAGCTAAACCTACATTTTATTTGAAAAAATGTAGATTTTCATTTTCACAGCCTACTTCCAAAAATTTCTGCAAAAAACCTGTGGTGTCAAAATGCTCACTATACACCTAGATAATTTCCTCAAGGGGTATAGTTTCCAAAATGGGGTCACTTGTTGGGGGTTTCGACTGTTTTGTCCCCTAGGGGGCTTTGCAAATGCGACATGGCCTCCGCAAACCATTCCTGCTAAATTTGAGCTCCAAGAGCCAAATGGCGCTCTTTCCATTCTAAGCCCTGCTGTGTGTCCAAATAACCGTTTATTACGACATGTGGGGTATTGTTTTACTCGGGAGAAATTGCTCTACAAATGTTGTGGTGCTTTTTCTACTTTAGTTCTTTTGGAAATGAAAAAAAATTAGCTAAACCTACATTTTATTTGAAAAAATTTAGATTTTCATTTTCATGGCCTAGTTCCAAACATTTTTGCAAAAAAACTGGCCGGTCAAAATGCTTGCTACACCCCTAGATAAATTCCTCGAGGGGTGTAGTTTCCCAAATGGGGTCACTTTTGGGGGGTTTCCACTGTTTTAGTTCCACAAGACCTGTTCAAAGCGGACATGGTGCCTTAAATATATTCTAATAAAAAGGAGACCCAAAATCCACCAGGTGCTCCTTTGCTTCTGAGGCCGGTGCTTCAGTCCAGTAGCGCACTAGAGCCACATGTGGGATATTTCCTAAAACTGCAGAACCTGGGCAATAAATATTGAGTTGCATTTCTTGGGTAAAACATTCTGTGGTACAAAAAAATGGATTCAAAATGAATTTCTGGAAAAAAATAATGAACTTTGTAAATTTCACCTCTACTTTGCCTTAATTCCTGCGCAATGTCTAAAGGGTTAAGAAACTTTCTAAATGCTGTTTTGAATACTTTGAGGGGTGCATTTTTTAAAATGGGGTGACTTATTGGGGGTTTCTAATATCTAAGGACCTCAAACCCACTTCACAACTGAACTGGCCCCTGTAAAAATAGCATTTTGAAATTTTCTTGAAAATGTGAGAAATTGCTGCTAAAGTTCTAAGCCTTGTAACGTCCTTGAAAAATAAAATGATGTTCAAAAAACGATGCCAATCTAAAGTAGACATATGGGGGATGTTAGTTAGCAACATTTTTGTGTGGTAGAACTGCCTGTCTTACAAGCAGATACATTTAAATTGAGAAAAATGCAAATTTTTGCAATTTTTCGCTGAATTTTGGTGTTTTTCACAATTAAATACTGAATGTATCGGGCAAATTTTGCCAGTAACATAAAGTCCAATGTGTCACGAGAAAACAGTCTCAGAATCACTTGGATAGGTAAAAGCATTCCGGAGTTATTACCATATAAAGTGAAACATGTCAGATTTGAAAAATGAGGCTCTGTCAGGAAGGTCAAAAGCGGCCAAAGAGGGAAGGGGTTAAAGTTAAAGTACAAGTGGAAGTGTATTGTGTATGTACATCTCGGTGTGTTTACTTCTTTTACTAGCTGGGCGTTGTGAATAGAAGTGGATGATGCTGACGAATCGGCATCATCCACTTCTCTTCGTTTCCACCCAGCATCTGGCAGTTCAGACACACAGCGTGTCCTCGCGAGATCACGCTGTGACATCACTCACTTCCTCCCACAGGAACTTCATCGCGTCGGACGAGCGAGAACACGCTGTGTGTCTGCACTGCCAGATGCTGGGTGGTAACGAAGAGAAGTGGATGATGCCGATTCGTCAGCATCATCCACTTCTATTCACAACGCCCAGCTAGTAAAAGAAGTAAACACACCCAGATGTACATACACAATACACGCCCAGTTGTACTTTAACTTTAAACACGCCCAGTTGTACTTTAGAAAGCCTCATTTGCATAATTATAAAAATGGTCATAACTTGGCCAAAAATGCTCGTTTTTAAAAAAAAAAAACTTTACTCTTATCTACATTGCAGCGCCGATCTGCTGCAGTAGGAGATAGGGGTTGCAAAATCTGGTGACAGAGCCTCTTTAAGCACGAATATTTAAAAAAATTGTTATCACTTAATTTTGTTATTTCATAGTCATAATAGTTAATTAAAAAACTGATCTGAAACTCAAAGTACTCGGTCAGGAAGGACTTGTTTCCATCTGTTCTTGCTAACTTTTAAAGTGTAAAGGGGAGGGGTGAGTATAGCCTCTTCTATAACATTACAGCTATCCCTGCATTCATCCTCAACACTTCCTTCCTATTTTATGAGATCCCATTAATATAGATCTATGGTAGATCTATATTAAAGGGATCTCATAAAATAGGGGGCGCTGGGGGATAGATCATATACAACCCTCTGTAGATTGTACCAGACACACCTATGTAGATAGTACCCTACACAGCCCCCTATAGATGGTACACAGCTCCCCTGTAAATAGTATCACACACAGTCCCCCTGTAGGTAGTATCACACAAAGTTCTCTTGTAGATAGTATCACACACAGTTCCCCTGTTGATAGTGCCACACACAGTCCACCTGTTGATAGTGCCACACACAGTCCCCCAGTAGATAGTGAGATACACAGTCCACCTATAGATAGTGCAGCACACTGTCCCCCTGTATATTGTGCCACACACAGTCCTCCTGTAGATAGTGCCACACACAGCCCTCCCGAGGACACAAATACAATTGAATGTGGCAGTAGCTAGCACCGGGAATCTGGTGCCCCCCCCCCAGATGCCCAGTGCTAGCGACGCCACCGGGCAGAAGGGGGCCCAGCAGCAGCCGCCATGGCTGCTATCTTGGTAGTTCTGCCAGCAAGATATAAAAAAACATTCATGCTCGGCAGAGCCGAACGTGGATGTTTATGGTGGAGTCAGGAAGAATAGCTATCGGTCAACAGCTATCTTAAAGAGACCCTGTCACCTCAGTATAAGTGGCCTATCATCTACATAATGTAATCGGCGCTGTAATGTAGATTACAGCAGTGGTTTTTTTATTTAGAAAAACTATCATTTTTGACGGAGTTATGACCTATTTTAGCTTTATGCTAATGAGTTTCTTAATGGACAACTGGGCGTATTTTACTTTTTGACTAAGTGGGCGTTGTGGAGAGAAGTGTATGACGCTGACCAATCAGTGACCAATCAGTGTCATACACTTCTCCCAATTCATTTACACAGCATATAGTGACCTTACTAGATCACTATGTGCAGCCACATAAACACACTATAACGTTACTCAAGTGTCCTGACAGTGAATATACATTATCTCCAGCCAGGACATGATGTCTATTCAGAATCCTGACACTTCTGTAGCGTCTGTGTGATATTTACAGCAAGGCAAGCGTAATCTCGTTTTAAATGACAGGTTACATTGTAATCTCGCGAGATTACGCTTTCCTTGCTGTAAATCTCACAGAAACGCTACAGAAGTGTCAGGATTCTGAATAGACATCACGTCCTGGCTGGAGGTAATGTATATTCACTTTTAGGACACTTCAGTAACGTTACTGTGTGTTTATGTGGCTGCACATAGTGATGTAATAAGATCACTATATGCTGTGTAAATGAATGGGGAAAAGTGTATGATGCTGATTGGTCACTGATTGGTCACTGATTGGTCACTGATTGGTCACTTCTCTCCACAACACCCACTTGGTCAAAAAGTAAAACACGCCCAGTTGTCCATTAAGAAACTCATTAGCATAAAGCTCAAATAGGTCATAACTCCGTCAAAAATGATCGTTTTTCTAAATAAAAAATACTGTTGTAATCTACATTACAGCGCCGATCACATTATGTACAAGATAGGCCACTTATAATGTGGTGACAGAGCCTCTTTAAGCACATGGCCAGCTTAAAGGTTCTTTTACATGGGGCAATGATTCATATAAACGCTCGTTCACGATCATTGCCCTGTGTAAACAGGGCAAATCTCAGCCGATAAACGGGGAAATGCTTGTTTATCTGCTGATCGCATTTTTTATGCAGGATAAAGTATCATTGTTTGGCGCTCGTTTTAAAGGTGGTAAACACGGGCGATAGCTGCCCATGTAAAACCACCTTAAGTCATAGTAGTAGAATAACAAAACGATAGGTATAGAGATAATGAAAAAGAAGAGATAATGAAAAGCTGTGGAAACCCAAAAACGAAAATAATATTATTGGCTAGAGAATGGCAGCAGCATGTTACCCTTTAATGTGACAGGATTATTTACTAGTGATCCCTGAGCACACAACTACTATGCCATAAAAACATATTTTCCAATTTTACTACAAAGGTTCCAGAGGTCAAAGTGTAATATGCCGCAGTCATAAAAAAAAAACTACACCGTACATAGATACGGAGCTTCAAAGCAGAGTCGGATCATTGCATAATTTCAGCTTTTATTTAGTCATATTTCAGTCATGAAACAAAGATGGAAAACTAGGACAGGAAGCAGACTTTGTTGATTAAAGTTGTGTTTATTTCCCAGGTTATTATATCCATCAATGCATGTTACTGCCCAGTGGGGGATTTCTTTGATTTTTTTCTAAACTGGTTATCAACACATGATTAGTACATTGTCAATTTATGAAACAGAATAAAATGTAAAAAAATATATAAAGTCTTAAAAACTATTAAGATATAATCTATAGTATAATCTAATTTAATAGCAGCAAATTATAGGTACAGAAAAACATGCTGCCATTTCAAAAAAATACATGGTTGCGCTGAGTCTGCCAGAGCAGAGAGACACTACTTGCTGCGACTCTCCATTTTGGCTAATAGAAGGAGGTCCTGAGCAGGGGACCCCTCTCTATAATGTCCATATGTCCTAATGGGGCATATGGACTGTCACGGCTGTGGGGTATGTGGACCCACGAGACCGTTCCGCCGTAGCGGAGAAGCAGCTGGTCAAACAAAAGTCAATAACAGTCTCTCGGACAAGAGTTCCTGGGAGGATGTTCAGGCAGATGCATGGGGTAGCAGACATGTGGCCCAGGTGATGCTTGGCATGGCAGATGATACCAGACGTGACAGACAACACCAGATGTGGCAGATGATACCAGACGTGGCAGATGACAACACGACTCCAAAACTAGATAGAGCTCAGGAACAAGCGCAGTTACGGGATACAGGATATAGGTAGTAGGATACGGGAACAGTGGGAGCAGGATAACAACTAAGGGACCATTTGCAAAACTAACATGGGAATACAACAACAACGATTAGGCAAGAAGTGGGAGAATAGAGCCATTTATATATTCCAGGATGTTAGGGGATGGGTTAGGGAACATTTTGTTGGTGCACACGCTGGCCCTTTAAGGCGGGGGAAGAGAGGCAGGAGAGTGTAGCCGTGTGTGTTGGTGTCTTTTAGGAGGGAGACGCCGACGAGCCCTCAGTGTCCGCGGACACAACATGGACAATGGTTATAGACATGCAACCACCGCTCCAAAATGGGGTTGCAAACACAAAAACAGTTTTTCTATACAAATTAAAAAAGTACTCATATATGTAGTTTTCATGGGAACTAGTTTCACCCCTATACAAAACTATCCTGCTTTCCACTTAATTGACAAGATTCTTATAATATGTGATAGCTGCTATATTTAACCCCTTGCGTACCTTCGACGTAATAGTACGTCGCTGGCCGCTTATTCCAGCGTACCTTCGACGTACTATTACGGCGCAGGAATAAACTGTCACTATGTCAAATCACATAGTGACAGAACAGCAGCGGCAGCTGTCATTGACAGCTAACCGTCTCTGCTACCGGCCTGGGGACCAATTAGCAGTCCCCAATGCCGGCGATTGCTGTGATTGGTCAGTCTCTGAAGACTGACCAATCACAGCCGTCTGTGACGTCGTCTGCAGGAGAAAGCTCCTGTCACTTTCACTGATCTCCTCACTTCTGTGAGATACGTGAGGAGATCAGAGAAAGCGGTGTAAAAAAACAAAACACTATTTTTATTAACCCCTTCCCGAAAATGGGCGTATAGTAACGCCCTGAGGATGAAGCGGGCACAGGAGCTGTGCTCGCTCCATCTTCATCGGATGTCGGCTGCAATATACAGCCGACATCCCACTGCAACTACAGCGATCACTGTCCTCTCCGATCGCTGTAGTTTAACCCCTTAAATGCCGCTGTCAATAGCGACAGCGGCATTTAAGTGATTGATACAGAGGGGGCTCCCTCTGCACCCCATTGCCCCCCCCCCACCCCCGCGAAAAATCGCGGGGTTCTGATGGTTGCAATGGCAACCAGGAAGCCTAGCAACGGCTTCCTGGTTGCCAGGAACGGGAGCCTATTAGGTCCTGCCCAAGGCAGGACGTAATAGGCTCAACTGTCAGTTGTAAAGTGACAGTTACAATACACTGCACTACATCAGTACATACAGAAGTAGTGCAGTGTATTGTACAGGGGATCAGAAGATCAGATCTTCCAGTCCCCTAGTATGTGTAAAATAAAAAGTGAAAAAAAAGTGAAAAAAAAGTTTTAGATAAATAAATAAATACAAGTTTTACGTAATAAAAACAATAATCGCCTTGTTTCCCTGACCAAGCCCTTTATAATTAGAAAAAAAATGAAAAAAAAGACAAAAACTAGACATAATAGGTATCGCCGCGTTCGTATCGGCCTGACCTAAAAAAATATCATATTATTTATCCCGCACGGTGAACACCGTAAAAAAAATACCATAAAAAACAATGGCAGAATTTCCATTTTGGTCACGTTGTTTCCAAAAAAATGGAATAAAAAGTGATCAAAAAGTCGCGTAGCCAAACATGGTACCAATAAAAACGACAGTGTGTCACGCAAAAAATGTATGTACTCCGCACAGATTACATATGCCCCCACATTATAAACTGAAACACCAGTAAAACGCTAAACAAAACTACTACCAAGCAAAATCTGCGCTCCAAAAGCCAAATCGCGCTCCTTCTGGGCCTGGCAGTGTGCCCAAACAGCGTTTTTTGACCACATATGGGGTATTACCGTACTCTGGAGAACCGCTTAACAATTTATGGGGCGTATGTCTCCAGTGGTACAAGCTGGGCCCAACGCATTGGGCACTGAAATAGCATATATGTGGAAAATGTCAATTTTCAATCTGCAACATCCACTGTGCACTAATTTCTGCAAAACCTTTGGGGGTCAAAATGCTCACTACATTTCTAGATGAATTCCTTGAGGGGTGTAGTTTCCTAAATGGGGTCACTTCTCGGGAGTTTTCACTGTACTGGCACCTCAGCGCAATGCAACATGGCACCAAAAAACAATTTTGTAAAATCTCCACTCCAAAAACGAAATTGCACTTTTTCCGTTTAGACCCTTGCCGTATGTCCAAATAGCCGTTTACAACCACATATGGGGTATTTCCGTAATCAGGAGAAATTGTGTAACACATTTTGGGGTGTCTTTTCTCCTGTATTCCTTGTGGAAATGAAAAATTCTGAGCTAAAGCTACAGGTTATTGGAAAAAAAAATTTTTGCATTTTCACGGACCAATTCGAATAAAATCTATAAAACACCTGAGGGCTCAAAATGCTCACTACACCTCTAATTTAATTCTTTCAGGGGTATAGTCTCCAAATTGGGATCACATCTGGGGAATTTCTACTGTACTGGTACTTCAGGGACTCTGCAAATGCGACATGGCCCCCAGAAACCAATTCAGCAAAATCTGAGCTGCAAAATCCAAATGGTGCTCCGTCCCTTCTGAGCCCTGCCATGGGTCCAAACAGCAGTTTATTACCACATAATGGGGTATTTCCGTAATCAGGAGAAATTGCTTTACAAATGTTGAGGTGCTTTTTCTCCTTTATTCCTTATAAAAATTAGAAAATTCTGTGTTTTTTCCAAAAAAAAGTCTCTTTTCATCTTCACAGACTAATTCCAATAAATTCAGCAAAAAACCTGTGGGGTCAAAATGATAACTATACCACTAGAAAAATTCCTTGAGGGGTATAGTTTCCAAAATGGGGTCACTTTTGGGGGGATTCCACTGTTTAGGTCCCTCCAGGGCGTTGCAAACGTGACACGGCACTGAAAACCATTCCAGTAAAATCAGAGCTCCAAAATCCAAATGGCGCTCCTTCCCTTCTGAGCCCTGCTGTGGGTCCAAACAGCAGTTTATTACCACATATGGGGTATTTCCGTAATCGCGAGAAATTGCTTTACAAATGTTGGGGTGCTTTCTCTCCTTTATTTCTTGCAAAAATTAGAAATTTTTACGTTTTTCCAGAAAAAAAGTAGATTTTCATTTTCACAGACTAACTCCAGAAAATATAGCAAAATACCTGTGGGGTCAAAATGCTAACTATACCCCTAGATAAATTCCCTGAGGGGTGTAGTTTAAAAAATGGGGGTCACTTTTGGGGGTTTCCACTGTTTTGGCACCACAAGACCTCTTCAAACCTGACATGGTGCCTAAAATATATTCTAAAAAAAAGAGGCCCCAAAATCCAAGAGGTGCTCCTTTGCTTCTGAGGCCTGTGTTTCAGTCCAGTAGCGCACTAGAGCCACATGTGGGATATTTCTAAAAACTGTAGAATCTGGGCAATAAATATTGAGTTGCGTTTCTCAGGTAAAACCTTCTGTGGTACAGAATTTTTTTTATTACATATGAATTTTGTAAAAACAAATGAAATTTTAAAATTTCAGCTCTACTTTCCTTCAATTCCTGTAAAACGCCTAAAGGGTTGAAACACTTTCTGAATGCTGTTTTGGATACTTTGAGGGGTGCAGTTTTCAAAATGGGGTGTTTTATGGGGGTTTCTAATATATAGGGCACTCAAAACCACTTCAGAACTGAACTGGTCCCTGAAAAAATCGCTTTTTGAAATTTTCTTAAAAATATGAGAAATTGCTGCTAAAGTTCTAAGCCTTGTGAGGTTATAGAAAAATAAAAGGATGTTCAAAAAACGATGCAAACATAAAGTAGACATATGGGAAATGTTAATTGGTAACTATTTTGTGTGGTATTACCATCTGTTTTACAAGCAGATGCATTTAAAATTGGAAAAATCATAATTTCTTCATATTTTCGCTAAATGTTGGTTTTTTTCACAAATAAGCAATGAATTTATCGACCAAATTTTTGCACTAAACTAAAGTACAACATGTCACGAGAAAACAATCTCAGAATCAATTGGATAGGTAAAAGCATTCCGGAGTTATTACCACATAAAGTGATACATGTCAGATTTGAAAAAATGGGTCTGGTCCTCAAGGCCAAAATGAGCTGGGTACTCAAGGGGTTAAGAGAAAAGCTCTGTATCCAGACTGTAAACAAAGCAACTCTCTCTGCCCCTCTCTCAGCAGTATGTTCCAGCAGGATCCCATGATCCAATCATTTATTGAATCACATCCAGCCAATCAGTTGCATATAACGTAACCATTCGATTTTTATGGCTCTGAAATTCCCTCAGTGCTAGTCATCTCCTTCTGCTTCAAACAAAATTTGGCAGTTGTCTCTTTGCTAAGAGAGGAAATTAGGATTTTGGTTGACAGGGAACAAAAATAGTGACCAAAAAGTAAAAGGGGTTGTCCCGTCTGGACAACTCCCTTACTAATGCCCTGTTAGGGTAAATGGATGCTATAGAGGAGGGTCCTCGCTTGAAATCCCCCTCTACGAACCATAGCAGAAAGCAGCTGCAAGAAGCAGGTCCTGCTCTTGAGGGTCTTAACACAACAATGCTTTACATGGTCACCCATTCATTTGATTAAGTGCCATGTAATTCTACAATTCCCCTACAGCAACCACATCCCCCCACGATAACAGATAATGCTGTGATGGCTTCCATCTTATAAGAGGTTGCCCCATCTCTAATTTTTTTTTACCTTAGAGGCCGTCTTAAATTGTACTTCTGGCTCACGCCATTTGTATTGGAAGTAGAGTCTTTGGCATCTGCTTACATAAAACATCTAAAATTTTGAAAGTCTGGCTATACACAAGCCAATGCTGCACCAGAAAGGTTTCTGGGGTCAAATCATTGTCTTTTCTATCGGAAAAAAGAAGAATTACCGAATGGCACCGAGATGAAGTAATATGCCAGATAAAAAGATTGGTGGTCAGAAATATTCCAAATGTCCCATGTTGCAGTCTCCACATCATTATCACCATTGCTGCCATTAACACAAAGATTTATGTGTGTGTATTCTTGTTAAAGGGGTTTGGAGGTATCTAGGGAATTTAGCTTATGTATTAAGTTATTCAATTTTCTAATATACTTTGTGTATCAATTCATTAATTCAGGATCTACTTCCAGTCAGTAAATGGAAACATTAAAGAGGCTCTGTACACAGTTTGTAAGTGCCCTATCTCCTACCTAATCTGAAAGGCGTCACAAATAGGCTTCTACCTGGCTATACATGTTGCGCCTCATGACTTACACACTATCCCTCCATGTTTCACACACTTGCACCCCATTATACATTTATTTTTATTGAGGCACTTTACTCATTACTGCCCCCTATATTTCACTTATATTATTATCACTTGCACATACACTACTCATTTATTGGGAGCATGGGTGTTACAAAACAGTGCAGAGGTAACGGTCGTACCCAAGCCCTGGTGCCCTACAGTATACACCAGTATTATAAATGGCACATTGTAGATGGGAGACCCTGTTATAGATTTTCTGCCTTAGTGCCCAGAAGAAGACAGTCAGTCCATTATTTGGAGATTTCACCATAGTTGAACAGTATTTTAAAGGAATATTGTTGTTCGTTTCCAGGACTTTCTGCATGTTCCTTAAACATGTTTTTGCAGAAATCTTCCAGAGAACAGCAGGGGTTTATTTTCTCCTGATCTCTTCCATTTTTGTCTGGCAGACGACTGATGACACCTTTATTAAGGTTTTTTTTTTCTTGTCATGTGTGGTCTCCTATTGCAGTGGGGGAGTGCTCCTGCTGCAGCCAGTTGCCTTACAGTCAATGTTAAGTCTAATCTGAGGGTAGTGAGAAATTGGCGGGACAATCACTGATCTCTTTGGACACGTTAAATATTTTTTTATATATTTTTCCACAGTTATGATGAAGGGAAGAATTTCTGGGATTTATAAAATATTTTTTTGCAGATTTTTTTCCACATTTGAACCGAATACATTACACCTTGCTCAACTCCCAGAGCATAATTATGTGGGGTACAGAGGTAGCAATCGCACTTGGGCCCTGATGCCTGAGTTGGCCCCAAAGGCCTGTCTGCCACATATGAAGACATGAGTATTATAAATGCTACATTGTAGGTAGGGGCCCTGTTACATATATCACATTGAGGGCAAGTTACACATATCATTGGTTATCTGTGTATTTTACTGGTTGACACTGCAAAATATCATAAATATCATAGGAGCATAAAAATTGTTGTTTTTTTTTTCAAAATCTTGCATAAAATTTTGTGAAGCCGTACAAACAAAGATCCATGCTGACATGGCTTCTCTGGCTCCAAACAAATGACAGCAGCTTACAGAACCTGAGTTATATATGGCTTTCTATAACAAACTATTCCAAGTACAATTGATCAAACTGACATGTTTCTGCCTCACTGACAAATTCAACACAATCATTAAGTTTTGCATAAAAATGTGTTGTTTGTTTATAGGATTTGTTTAGACAAAAATGTTACTGACACTAACAATAGTTGTATATGTGACGGATTCCATCTGTTATTAGATCAGCATTGAGTGAGCCATTTAATAGGTTCCCATGTATTTGCTCTGCTTGCAGAATTACTGCATTGTCTAGGTGTGAAGTTTCTTCACACGGCATTGCCCCTGCGGAGTCCCTAATACAGACCCGTTAGCGTTTTGTCCATGTGCTGACTCAGGGTAGCACTGTATTCTCCCCTATAAGCAATGTGTCTAGGGATGAATATCTCCGTAATACAGCATCCGATGGAACATGGCATAATTCTTTACCTCTATATGCCTTCTTATATAATTGGAGGCACATAAAGTGACAGTATGGGCCCATAGCAATGTATGTGTGCAATATTACAGAGACATTACCAGGCCTAAAGCTGACAATTTAAAGAATAAGCAAAGGTGACAGCGAATACGTCAACCATTACTTTACCAATAAGAGTTGTCATCCAGCATGCGCATTCATTGAATTTTCATTGAACTAAATGGAACTAACTTTGACATTGTTGGGAAATACGGAAATCTCACAGCACAGCCCATATGTACAAGCGATCACAGCGGGACCCACCTCTTAGACCCCAACAACACGATCTTCTGATATGTTTTAGTGGGGGAATTCTTTAAATGGTGAATACATAAAAAGGCTTAGAATGGCTTTACACGCTTTCATAATACGACTGCTTGTTGGACTATATATAGCCACAGATCATCAATCATGTGTACAACCCGTCTTTACATGTGGCGATTATTCGATATTGTGATTAGCCCAAATCATAGTCACGATTATCATTGTACCAGATGGTTTTGCATGGCAACACACTATATTGATTGCAAGATCATCAAGGAATTACATTTACACATAACGATTTTGTGACTTTTAATACTTCGGATGATTTGCGATCACTATTTCGAATTAGTTGCCTGCGAGTCTTTACGCATTGAAATGATTGTAATCAATCAAAATCAAATAAATCTAAATTAGTCCAAAAATTGTTTCATCGTATGCATTATTGAGGCGTGTAAAGCCATCCTTTGGCATTGCTGCCTCTGTTGCTGAAAGAGATTTACTTATAACTGAGGACAACCTACCCGGGGTGATGCTGAAAAGCAGAAAATAAAAACTATCCTAAGGCTATGTTCACACGGAGTATTTTGGGGGAGGAATATCTGCCTCAAAATTCCGTTTGGAACTTTGAGGCAGATATTCCTCTCCCTGCACGCCGATTTTCGCGGCGATTATCGCGCCGTTTTTCGCCCGCGGCCATTGAGCGCCGCGGGCATAAAACAGCGAGAAATACACTTTCTCTGCCTCCCATTGAAGTCAATGGGAGGTCAGAGGCGGAAGCGCCCGAAGATAGGGCATGTCGCTTCTTTTTCCCGCGAGGCAGTTTTACTGCTCGCGGGAAAAAGACGCCGACGCCTCCCATTGAAATCAATGGGAGGCGTTCTCGGGCCGTTTTTGCCGAGTTTTGCGACGCGGTTTCCGCGTCAAAAAACTCGGCAAAATACCCCGTGTGAACATAGCCTTAAAACGGATAAACCAGTGCAGATTTTCTGCAACGTATTTCGTTTCGGAAAATCCTCAACATAATTCTGTAGCAGAAACGTGAATGAGATTTGAACAAATCTCTTCCACACTCTGCGTAAATACTGAGTGGAAAAAACGCTCAGAAATTGACCTGCAGTACTGTTTTTAATACGTGCAGTTTTTTGCAGTGGACATTCCGGCCCAAAAAATTGGTGGGATTTTTAAGCCAGAATTCCCTGCGGCACCATGGGCGGATAATCTGTGCACTTTTACGCAGCGTATCCGTACTGTGTGAACACAGACTTATTGTTTTAATGAATTCTAATGAAGAACATTGCATAGGAAAAAATTACCAGACAAAGATTATCTTAAGGTATCTTGATTATTAAAGGTAGATTCAGGGTTTTGGTTATGGATATGCGGAACGCACACACATACAAATAGATGCACATGCACTTGACAGACACAATCTGTGCCCTCATTGTAAAGTGAATAAATAGTGTTGCTAAACTGTGTATATATATATGTATGTATATATATATATATATATATATATATATATATATATATATATATATATATATATATATATATATATATATATATTTACATAGAAGAAAGCATAGAACACAGTGACGGCACCAGGACTTCAAGTCAGATGAAAGCAAAGTGGATTTATTCACCTCAGAAAAAACAGCAACGTTTCAATTCAACAGGAACCTTTCTCATGGCTTGAGAAAGGTTCCTGTTGAACCGAAACGTTGCTGTTTTTTCTGAGGTGAATAAATCCACTTTGCTTTCATCTGACTTGAAGTCCTGGTGCCGTCACTGTGTTCTATGCTTTCTTCTATTTAAAAAAAAAAGGGGGAACTGATTCATCCCCTGGTGACGAGCACATGGCCTGATTTTTTGCTATTGTGGAGTGCTGTGTTCATCTATTTGCAGGACTATATATATACATATATATATATATATATATATATATATATATATATATATATATATATATATATATATATATATAGATAAACAAATATATCTAGCAGCACCGGTGTATGGTGGGTGCAAATCCTTAGGAACAGACCACGCTCCAAACTTGATAATATTCAAAAAATAGGCAGCACTCCGCAGTAAATGTGAAAATAGGGTACTTTTATTGCCCCCTGTGCAACGTTTCAGCTCTGTCCTCTAGAGCCTTTCTCAAGCAAATAACATGTGATACATTCCAAGTATATAACATAGTGACAATCAAGTGTGTGAATCAAACATAATCAAAGAAAAAGTATATAACAGCATCACAATAATCTCACCCGTCTTAGCTTCATCTAATATATTTCTAATCCTCCTACCAATTTCAAATTTGGGATCATATGGGATTTGTTTATATACTGTATTATCATTAAGCTGTCTCATGATTTCTCTAAGGTACATAGTAGTATTAGATTAGATTTTAAGAACATATGCCATCGGGACGACCTCTTATATTAGGGATACATCTGATTTCATAAACAAACTTAATGAAGTAGTTCTACCTGTGGATACGAAAGTCACATTAGTATCGTTCGATGTGGTTAATTTATACACTGTGATAGACCATACCAGGGGTATACAGGCGGTCAATAATTTCCTCAATTCATCGGATTATACTCCTGACTGCTGCACCTTCCTTTTGCAATTATTGGAGATTATTCTAAGTATGAATTACTTTCTATTTGGTGACAATTTTTATCTCCAGCTGCAAGGAACGGCGATGGGGTCAAATATTGCCCCCACTTACGCCAATATATTTATGCGATCATTTGAGGAGGCCTTTGTCTATGGATCCCACCACTTTAAACATGTTATTAAGTGGTGGCGTTACATAGACGATATTTTCATGATTTGGTCAGGGGATAGTGATACTCTCTTGGACTTCTTTTCATGCATTAACATGCATGATGATAAGGTCAAATTTACATTGGTACAGTCAGATACTGAGATTCAGTTTCTAGATGTCCTGGTTAAGATCAATAACAACACCTTCAGTATTGAGCTCTACACAAAACCTACAGATTGCAACAATCTACTTCTATATAGCAGCAACCACCCACGTAGTATGGTTGAGAATTTACCAACTAGCCAACTGATGAGGGTCAAAAGGATAGTCAGTGACACAGACACCGCCACCGTGACTCTCGGAAACATGATCAATCGATTCCATACTCGGGGTTATCCAGCAAGAATATTGAATAAGCATAGGTCAAAAGTAGCTCTAATGGATAGGGACACACTTCTTAGACCTAAGGAAACTAAATCAAAAATGGATCGTATTCCATTTATTTCAACATTTACAGACCAGAGTAAGGCTATTACAGATATTATCAGACGGCACTGGCCCATGTTAAACAATTGTTTGACACATATTCCTGAATTCTCGAAATATCCGCTGCTCTCTTATCGCAGATCCAAAAGCCATAGGGACAGATTGGTGAAAACCGATGTTGGGTCCCTTAAATCCACTGGACAGACATATCTGGCTAAACCCAGGGTTGGCTGTTTCCCCTGCTTAAATTGTATAAATTGTAAGCTTATACAAAAAGGCCCCACTTTTACACACCCCATCACGCAAAGAATCTTCCAAATTAGACATTTTCTAACGTGCAACACCGATTTTGTTGTTTATGTTCTACAATGTCCTTGTCATCTACTATATGTGGGAGAAACCACACTCGAGTTAAAAATCAGATTAAACCAACATAGGTATACGATTAGAAAAAAGCGTTTGGATTTACCTGTTTCGAAACATTTTTCGGAGATGGGCCATACAGAACAGCAACTAAAATTTTGGATCTTGGATCACATACCCCCCCTGAGACGAGGTGGCAATAGGACTAGACTATTAAAAACTAGGGAGTTGCAATGGATCAATAGGCTCAACACCCTGAAACCAAATGGGCTCAATGTCGATTATGCGTTTAGTGGAGTAATGTGAGAGATTTTCCTTCCTCTTTCCGTCATGCCCCATTATGTTGATACACTTGATGTTATTATCAGTAATTATTAACATGTATACTTATTGGTTTTATTACCTGTTTGAAATATTGATATTTACTTTTCTCTATTTTTCTTTAGAGCGTTCTTTTGAACTTGTTTGAAGATTACCTCGACAGACGAAGAATATCACGGATTTTTCTGTGTATAATTATTATCCAATATTATTAAAAATTATTATATTTTTCATGGAATTTTTGCAATTTTTATTTTTTACGGATATCATATTATAATATTCTATAAAAATATATATCAGTATATGTAGTATGCCATTATATCTCTAGAGGGTGTATTATATACATATCAATAGAACCTATAGGATTGAGAGGTTCAGACGTAGATGCGGTATTTACTTTGACTTCTCAAAGAACAAATATAGGAGTTACGGGAAACAATACGGCAAGGGGACATATGACATGTCTGCATTGCATTTGTTTTACCCACTAGTGAGGTGGGGATGGGCATTTATAGAATGGCCACCGTCCACCCCTTGAACTCCATTTCTAACAACAATACTTAAAACTCTGGTGTGAACAGGGCTGTACCGCTGCGCTTATGCCTCTCTCCTCTTTGGATGCCCTGTTGGGACATTCATTTGAATGTATTCACACTCTCTATTGATAAAGCTTTATCTTAGATTGGGAGCTATATAGTCCCCATTATGGTATGATTCGGTTATTTAAGATATATATACACATACCTTTTGATATAACCCTAAACAAATGGGACTTTTCCCTATTTAAAGATGTCTGCATCGCGTCTGCGCTTCATTGCGCATGCGCGAATGCATACCGGATATCCGCAATATTTAGAACATGGCAATATTCCAACGCATGCGCAATAGCGTTTTTTCGCTTACCGCTATGGCGGCGCCGTGATAGCACGTCCTATGAGGTGATTTTCAATTTTAATTTGTTTTTATGTTTCACACATGATTCACACACATGTGAACACTACTCTTAATTGGATACTTTAACTGTATTGTGAGTTATATGCACATTAACTGTTGCTTATCAATCTTACTTTGACACTATATGTTTAATTCTGATGTGTCACTTTTTACTATATATTTATTACGCTATTTTTGTGATGCTGTTATATACTTTTTCTTTGATTATGTTTGATTCACACACTTGATTGTCACTATGTTATATACTTGGAATGTATCACATGTTATTTGCTTGAGAAAGGCTCTAGAGGACAGAGCTGAAACGTTGCACAGGGGGCAATAAAAGTACCCTATTTTCACATTTACTGCGGAGTGCTGCCTATTTTTTGAATATTATCAAGTTTGGAGCGTGGTCTGTTCCTCAGGATTTGCACCCACCATACACCGGTGCTGCTAGATATATTTGTTTATCCGTATAGTTGACCTTCTAGCCTGCACGGTTTTCTACAAGAATGACTACTACTACTACTGAAGCCAGAAGTACTTTGCCTCCTGAAACCTTTGTATATACTGATGAGGATATCAAGCGGATCCTGATGGGCCTTGATGGTGAGGTGGATTTTCTTATTACTCCTTCCTCTACTGATCTTAAGAGAAAATTGGAAAATGAAACAAAAAGAGCGACTACATTACAGCTCCATTTGATGACCTTGGGGGAATATTATAAACATCAACGGATACCGAGAGGAATGCGTTCAAATGTGAACCCAAATTTATTTTCACAAAATGAGTTTTACTGCAATAGATTGAAACAAATATCCAACAAATTTGCTCTTGATGTGATTTTGCTAAATCTTGAATTTTTGCAACAAGAAATCCAGACGGTACATAGAAATATACAAGAAATTGATACTACATTGAAATCCACGATTGATGACCAGGAATATACTAGATTTTCTGATAATCTTAAAATGCAAGTACAGAGATTAAGGATGGAACAAGAAGAGGTTAAAAGAAGGAAATGGAATAGAGATGCAGATGATTATTCCAAAGGTCGGGTTTACAATTGGCAGAATATGGATAATGGACACATATTCAACTATCGGGATAATAGGAGAAGGAAGAAATCTACTGCACAAGGTGGACTTATCACGACTGATTCCCCGTCTTTTTTGGGGGAGACCCCGGCGACTTCCACACCAGCGGGAAGCGTACCAGACGTGGGGGAACAAGGAAACACTGGCGACGTAAACTACAGAGGCAGCAGACCGAGACAGATGATGAAAAGGGGAGCGATGGCATTACGGAAACGTTAGTTGTAAACATATCTTCCAAGGTACTGTCTGAACCACAACAAAGGCTTTTAGATAAGGGGCTTTCTTTTTGCCCCTCATCTCTGACGGATTGGTTCCAGGTTGAAGCTGATCTGTTTAAATTCTTTAGAGCTATCAAATTGAAATGCTGGTTCTCTGGTAGACCTATATCTGATCTAAATGTTGATACTGATTCTGAATTAAATCTTAGAAAATTTGGTCTTTACAAAGAGAGCAATTTTATGCCACCAATTAATTTACCGGTTGTTGATGCATTTGTTGCAGCTGTAAAAGGTGAAATTGAGAATCTTAAAACACAATGTACTAATGTATTTAAATTTACTCATCCTAATTTAACCAGTGAGGAGTCCAAAGCATTAGAGGAATTGGCTAGTGACACTGATATCACTATAAAACCAGCTGATAAAGGTGGGGCAGTAGTGATAATGGATACTACTATGTACCTTAGAGAAATCATGAGACAGCTTAATGATAATACAGTATATAAACAAATCCCATATGATCCCAAATTTGAAATTGGTAGGAGGATTAGAAATATATTAGATGAAGCTAAGACGGGTGGGATTATAGATGGGAATTTGGCAGAGTATCTATATATCACACAACCTAGAACCCCTATTTTATACATACTTCCAAAAATACATAAGTCCCTAGTTGACCCTCTGGGTCGACCCATTGTGTCAGGGGTTGATTCTATTTTCTGCCACATTGCCATTTTTTTGGATAAGATTTTAAGAACATATGCCATCGGGGCGACCTCTTATATTAGGGATACATCTGATTTCATAAATAAACTTAATGAAGTAGTTCTACCTGTGGATACGAAAGTCACATTAGTATCGTTCGATGTGGTTAATTTATACACTGTGATAGACCATACCAGGGGTATACAGGCGGTCAATAATTTCCTCAATTCATCGGATTATACACCTGACTGCTGCACCTTCCTTTTGCAATTATTGGAGATTATTCTAAGTATGAATTACTTTCTATTTGGTGACAATTTTTATCTCCAGCTGCAAGGAACGGCGATGGGGTCAAATATTGCCCCCACTTACGCCAATATATTTATGCGATCATTTGAGGAGACCTTTGTCTATGGATCCCACCACTTTAAACATGTTATTAAGTGGTGGCGTTACATAGACGATATTTTCATGATTTGGTCAGGGGATAGTGATACTCTCTTGGACTTCTTTTCATGCATTAACATGCATGATGATGAGGTCAAATTTACATTGGTACAGTCAGATACTGAGATTCAGTTTCTAGATGTCCTGGTTAAGATCAATAACAACACCTTCAGTACTGAGCTCTACACAAAACCTACAGATTGCAACAATCTACTTCTATATAGCAGCAACCACCCACGTAGTATGGTTGAGAATTTACCAACTAGCCAACTGATGAGGGTCAAAAGGATAGTCAGTGACACAGACACCGCCACCGTGACTCTCGGAAACATGATCAATCGATTCCGTACTCGGGGTTATCCAGCAAGAATATTGAATAAGCATAGGTCAAAAGTAGCTCTAATGGATAGGGACACACTTCTTAGACCTAAGGAAACTAAATCAAAAATGGATCGTATTCCATTTATTTCAACATTTACAGACCAGAGTAAGGCTATTACAGATATTATCAGACGGCACTGGCCCATGTTAAACAATTGTTTGACACATATTCCTGAATTCTCGAAATATCCGCTGCTCTCTTATCGCAGATCCAAAAGCCTTAGGGACAGATTGGTGAAAACCGATGTTGGGTCCCTTAAATCCACTGGACAGACATATCTGGCTAAACCCAGGGTTGGCTGTTTCCCCTGCTTAAATTGTATAAATTGTAAGCTTATACAAAAAGGCCCCACTTTTACACACCCCATCACGCAAAGAATCTTCCAAATTAGACATTTTCTAACGTGCAACAAAGATTTTGTTGTTTATGTTCTACAATGTCCTTGTCATCTACTATATGTGGGAGAAACCACACTCGAGTTAAAAATCAGATTAAACCAACATAGGTATACGATTAGAAAAAAGCGTTTGGATTTACCTGTTTCGAAACATTTTTCGGAGATGGGCCATACAGAACAGCAACTAAAATTTTGGATCTTGGATCACATACCCCCCCTGAGACGAGGTGGCAATAGGACTAGACTATTAAAAACTAGGGAGTTGCAATGGATCAATAGGCTCAACACCCTGAAACCAAATGGGCTCAATGTCGATTATGCGTTTAGTGGAGTAATGTGAGAGATTTTCCTTCCTCTTTCCGTCATGCCCCATTATGTTGATACACTTGATGTTATTATCAGTAATTATTAACATGTATACTTATTGGTTTTATTACCTGTTTGAAATATTGATATTTACTTTTCTCTATTTTTCTTTAGAGCGTTCTTTTGAACTTGTTTGAAGATTACCTCGACAGACGAAGAATATCACGGATTTTTCTGTGTATAATTATTATCCAATATTATTAAAAATTATTATATTTTTCATGGAATTTTTGCAATTTTTATTTTTTACGGATATCATATTATAATATTCTATAAAAATATATATCAGTATATGTAGTATGCCATTATATCTCTAGAGGGTGTATTATATACATATCAATAGAACCTATAGGATTGAGAGGTTCAGACGTAGATGCAGTATTTACTTTGACTTCTCAAAGAACAAATATAGGAGTTACGGGAAACAATACGGCAAGGGGACATATGACATGTCTGCATTGCATTTGTTTTACCCACTAGTGAGGTGGGGATGGGCATTTATAGAATGGCCACCGTCCACCCCTTGAACTCCATTTCTAACAACAATACTTAAAACTCTGGTGTGAACAGGGCTGTACCGCTGCGCTTATGCCTCTCTCCTCTTTGGATGCCCTGTTGGGACATTCATTTGAATGTATTCACACTCTCTATTGATAAAGCTTTATCTTAGATTGGGAGCTATATAGTCCCCATTATGGTATGATTCGGTTATTTAAGATATATATACACATACCTTTTGATATAACCCTAAACAAATGGGACTTTTCCCTATTTAAAGATGTCTGCATCGCGTCTGCGCTTCATTGCGCATGCGCGAATGCATACCGGATATCCGCAATATTTAGAACATGGCAATATTCCAACGCATGCGCAATAGCGTTTTTTCGCTTACCGCTATGGCGGCGCCGTGATAGCACGTCCTATGAGGTGATTTTCAATTTTAATTTGTTTTTATGTTTCACACATGATTCACACACATGTGAACACTACTCTTAATTGGATACTTTAACTGTATTGTGAGTTATATGCACATTAACTGTTGCTTATCCATCTTACTTTGACACTATATGTTTAATTCTGATGTGTCACTTTTTACTATATATTTATTACGCTATTTTTGTGATGCTGTTATATACTTTTTCTTTGATTATGTTTGATTCACACACTTGATTGTCACTATGTTATATACTTGGAATGTATCACATGTTATTTGCTTGAGAAAGGCTCTAGAGGACAGAGCTGAAACGTTGCACAGGGGGCAATAAAAGTACCCTATTTTCACATTTACTGCGGAGTGCTGCCTATTTTTTGAATATTATATATATATATATATATATATATATATATATATATATATATATATAAAATGCTGCCATACTATACACATAACTAAATCTATATAGTACACAAACATGCTGATATAGCGACAGTCAGATGGTCCTCATCAACATCACCATTAATAGCACCATCAGAGCAAACAGAGAGCCTTGCATTAACAGTTGTACCAACAGAGTGCCCTCAATAAACAGTGCCAGCTGAGCTCCCCCATACTGTATACAATAATACTAGCAGAGTACTTGTGTCCTTTTTATGTAGGAAGCAAAGAATCCCTGTGTAAACCCCCTAGTATCCAGGGAGGACTTTCCCAGATGTTTAGAGATGGCATTATCTTTAAAAAAATAATGACTCAAGAGGAAGTGCATAGGGTTTTAAATGAAGTAGACTCTTCGTCTGGAAGCAGCACTGTAAAGAAGGTTAATCTCTTTCCTCTGGACAAAATGTCCATAATACTTAGAACTATACATTCTGATGAACGTTATTGAGACATATGACGATTAAAAAACCCTTAAGAAATGAAAATCTTTAAGGTAGACTAGGTCCCAGAAGGACTAATAACTATTCAATGGAAGTTCCAGCTCTTCAGCCCACTTGACTACTGGAGGACCTTTCTTACAAAAGGGTAAATCACTTTTCCAGGCGGAGTGGGAAGTTGGGGGTCTTCCTTTCAATGTGGTGGATACTTTGAACCAGTGGCGTAGCTATAGGGGTAGCAGCGGTCACAGTTGCCACCGGGCCCCTAAGCCTGGGGGGCCCACGGGCCCCCATTGCCATACAGCATGTTTCCTAACTAAATCTTCTGCCGGCACTTCCTGTTTACAGTCACATGGTACACTTAGTGTACCATGTGACCGTGTTGTCATGTGACACGTCTTCCAGCCAGAGCAGAAGAGTCGGTGCGGAGGACTCCAGGTAAGCTGCAGTGTAATGCAATGTATTGTGTTGTGTTGTAATCTAATGTATTGTAATGTAATGTATTGTGTTGTGATGCCTTGTCATGTATTGTGTTGTTTGCGGTGGAGAGGGGGGGGGCGTTAAATCACAGCCCCCCCTCCTCCACCGCAAACTGCACAATACAGTATAGTACACATGACTATGAGAGCGGGGCTGCGGCTGTGTAATACAGTCACTGCCCCGCTCCTGAGTCCTGACATGTGTGCGCCGTCAGGATGATGCAATGCGGCCGGCGCTGCACTAATGATCTGCGGCACTGAAGACAGAACATGGCGGCCGCGCTACAAAACACCCCCATGTTCTGTCTTCAGTGCCTGAACCGCCGCTCATTAGTACAGCGCCGGCCGCATCTCCTCATGCTGACCGCGCGTGCACTTCCTGTCAGGAGCGGGGCAGTGGCTGTATTACACAGCCGCAGCCCCGCTCTATAACAGCGGAGATCAGAGAAACCTCTCATCTCCGCCGCTATTCCCCTGAATGCTGCGATCCAAGCTGACTGCAGCATTCAGGGGAAAATGAGAAGGGGGGATGCCCCTGGATCGCATCACAGGGAATTCCTGTGACGCGATTAAGGGACATACCATATATGGGCAGACAGCCCAGGGTCCATTGAAGGACCCCAGGGCTGTGTTACCATATTTCCTGTTGTTAGGGCATACTGAGGTCTGTCCTAACAACTGCCTGTGTACTATCAGTACACAGGCTAATGTACAGGTATATAGCTATAGGCCAGTACATTGAAGTTTAAAAATAAAGTAAAAACAAAGTAATGTTAAATTAAAAAAAATACACACACACCTTTTTTACAATAAACATTAAAATAAGTCTCAATACATAAAACATACACATAATCGGTATTGGCGCGGCCGTAATAACCTGCACAACTATTTTTTTGCATCATTTATGATGTGTACTCTGTAAAAAAAGAATATAAAAATTGCTTTCTGCCACTTAGGCCCCATTCACACGACTGTGCCCGCAATCACGGCCCGCGATTGCGGGCACGGCCAGCCGCCGACTGCCACACGCATTTTCGGGGCGTGCTCTCATACAAAGTATGGGAGCGCGGCCCGCAAAATGCTAAAGGACGGACATGTTCCATAATTTTCGGAACATTTCTACGGCACGGACACCCATCCGTAGCGCTACGGAAATGTGTCCGCGCTCAATGAAAGTGAATGGGTCCATTTTTGCGGACCACAATTGCGGTCCGCAAAAACGGAGGTTATTTACGGTCGTGTGCATGGGGCCTAATTGTGAGGCACAAGGTGCGATGATGAATTTAACCTCCATGTGCCTCACATTAATAGTAATTAACCCCATCATGTACCTTACATATTAACCCATTATGACTGAGAAACATGATAAGGTTAATTACTATTAATGTGGGGCACATTCAAAATTCATCATCACACCTCGTGCCTCACATTAGAAAACTAAAGAACTTTTTTAATTTTTTATTACTGTTGGCAAAGTAAACGACGTATCGGTATCGAAGTCCAAATTTTGGTATCGTAACATCCTTACACTGTGGGTCGCGTCCCCCTGGGGGTTCGTGAGTCACTCACCGAGGTCCCGGTTCCAATCAATTCTGGAGCAAGGAGCTGACATCTCCTTGATCCAGCATTCACTGTGCCCTGAGCGGCTCCTCGCAGGCAGGCGAGGTGTACCGACATCATCGCGCCTGCCTGCGCTGAGTCACTCATAGCACACACCGGAGGAGGCGAAGGATCCTCCAATTGACACGGGAACGGGGATAGGTAAGTAATTATGCTATTTTTATATTATGCACATATGGGGGCATTATACTGTATGGAGGGCTGATATTGCGGGGGGGGGGGAATTATACTGTATGGGGGGGCTGATATGGGGAGCATTATACGGTATGGGGCTGTTATGGGGAGGCATTATACGTTATGGGGCATTATACTGTGTGGGGGCAGCTATGGGAGCATTAACTGTGTGGGGGCATTATACTATGGGGGTTGTTGGGCAAGGCGTCTGGGCATAGGCGCGCGCAGGGGTCTGATGATGATGGTGGTGTTGGGGAGGGGTAGGGGGCCCAAGCTGAATTCTTGTACCCGGGCCAATGAGCCTTTAGCTACGCCCCTGCTTTGAACTAATATAGTTTAAAGATGAGAAAGTAGACCTTCAGTCTGTAAAATAGGAGACGGTAGACAAGCTAGAGTTTGAGGGAAGACTAACAACAGATGTCTAGAATTCTGAAGGCAACAAGCGAACAGTCTCTTTTTTTCCCATCACATAACAGATTTCTTAATTCCTAAATCTCTAGACATCTACTATGGAGGTTTTCTAGTTCAAAGCTAAACAAAAAGGTACAGAATTATCGTACATTTAACATTTACATATCAAATAGGAACATCCAGAATGTAAAGTGTTTGCTCTATTTGTAGATCTTAACCACAACCTCCATATTTCGAGTCACAAAAAAATAAAAAAAAATTCAGTGATAGCTGTATAAAGGGTATTTAGCCCCTAGTGGCGGCTTTAGGCAGACAATCTTATTTTGTAACTATACTTTTTCTAATAAATCAAGACTATACTCTACTCTATACTCTACTCTGACTTCTAACAACCATGACCTTTTAACTAGATTTTCCATGAAACTAACAATGAGGGAAAGAACAGTTTCACTGCTACAACAAATATCCTGGTTGCTATAATGAAATCATTTTCAACCCGCGGTTCTTGCAGTTGTCAGGGCATGCTGGGAATTGTAGTTTAATGGTTGCTGGAGGTACGGGACACAATCCAATATTTTCCCATTGCTTTCTGTACAACATGTTTAGAAATGATAGTTTGTAAATATATGAATGCATCAAATTGATGTGTTCTTGGGATTCGCTAGGTCATAGAGGGCGCAGCTGCGTCTTATATACGCTCACTGTTCGGAATGTCACACAAATAACACTAGAAGATACTTTTAGGAAGCAAATTAAGTAACCCTATTGGTGTCAGTGTGGCCTGACGTGAAACTGTGGAAAAGGACAAGAACGTAAACAAAGAATTTACTTTATTTTTAGTATGGAAGAGTTGTACTCTGCATCGGACCTTGTTCTCACAGTACACACTTGTTTACACTTTGCAGCACAGCAGTTTCAATAGTAATTATGGTACTCCTATGGCAACTGTAGGCCTGCACTCAAACTTTAAAGGGGTTGTACAGGATTAGAAAAACATGTCTGCTTTCTTCCAAAAACAGCACCATACCGGTCCATAGGTTGAGTCTGGTATATCAGCTCAGTTATATTGAAGTGAATGGGGCTTATCTGCAATACCACACACAACCTGTGGACAGGTGCGGCGCTGTTTTTGAAGAAAATAGCGATTGTTTTGTAATCCTGTACAGCCCCTTTAAAGGGAAGGTGTCATGAAATTATTATTGTTTATCATATTGCTTTTAATATGATATTAAAATAAATTTTATTTATTAGTGTTCTCCTGTTCTACTTTTTACTTTGTTCTTACTTTTACTTCTCTATGGGGGCTGCCATTTGTTTTTCATCTCTGTATGTGTCGATTAACGACACATACAGAGATGGAATACGGCACATACAACCCCATAGAGAATGTGATTGGGAGCCGTTCCATTCTCTGAAGCGTACGCCGTATGTGTGGTAACGAAGCATGCGCCGATCCCACATAGACCAAAACGAAGCTCGTTCGCAGAGCGAAATCCAGTGCCATTTTGATGTGGACCGTTAGCCGCTGCCGGACAGTAAGATGACGACTTCCGGCCGCGGCTTCTGGCCATATGTTCAAGGAAGCAAAGGCGCAAGGAATAAGAGCGGAGGCGGCGGCAGGAGCAGGTAATTTATGTTCGTGTATGTGATGTGTGTATTATATTTGTGTTATACTGTCTGCTGAGCCCTGTATCTAATCCTCCTACACTGTGTAGACGCCCAGAAAATGGCGGCACACAGTGTAGGAGGTTTGAAGATTCAAACCCCTCCTTCTCCTGGCACTAGCCAGAAGAAGGGAGGGGGGATTGTGTGAGGACACTAGAGAGAGTGTGTCTACCACAAATTTGCAGCATAAATCAATGAGGTTGCTTTACCACATTGACCATGCTGCAATTTTGGGAACTGCTCCCTCTAGTGGCCAGCACATGGAAATGTTATAAATTAGAATCTAATTTATAATATTTCCTGACTTGTGAAAAAAATGTAAAAAATTAAAACAATGTGTAATCACTTAAATAATAATTGTTTAACTGAAAAAAAATAAAAATAATAAAATTTCTAGCGACACATTCCCTTTAAAGGGGTTCACCAGGCATTTTTTTATTGATGGCTTATCCTTAGGATAGGTCATCAATATTAGATCGGTGGGGTTATGATTCCCGGCACCAACATGGATCAGTTGATTGATGGGGCAGCAGCATTTGTCGCTGCAGACTTTTCCCAGTTCACAAGCACAGACCCGTACACATCCGTAGCGGCTGTGCCTGGGATTGAAGTTCCGTTCCCATTCTAGTGAGTAGGACTGAGCTGCAATCCCAGGCACAGCCGCTACAGATGTGTACGGCGCTGTGCCTGGTAAACACTGGAGACGCTGCGGCGACAAATGGTTAGCTGATTGTGCGGGTGCCAGGAGTCGGACCCCCACCGATCTGATATTGATGACCTACGCTAAGGATAGGCCATCAACATAAAATGACCGGAGAACCCCTTTAACTAGAAGGGCTTATGCCGTAATTTGGTGCCATTAGACTTGTATGCAGTCCATGCACCTCTTTAGAGGTCTATGAGCATGGATTAGCTGTAATCTTCATTCATTTTTACATAGAAACATCACTTAAACCTGTTTCCTTAATTAAAATAAAATATTCCCTGACAATGTTTGGTGTTTTAGTTGTACAGTTCTGTGAAAATGAGCCCCTACTATTTTCTAAGTCTTCGAAATAAAACTCACTGACAAACAGCTCACCAGTAAAGAGACCCTGACAAACAACCCCCTGGACCCCTGAGAGAAGGCTGCAGGGGAATGGATGAGGTACTGGGGTTTACTGCTGCCACATCAGATTGTTTAGGTTTTAGTAAAGTTAGATTTTAACCCCTTAGTGACCACTAATACGCCTTTTTATGTGATTCACTAATGGGCTTTAGGCTAGGCTGACGCCTTTTCACGTCAGCCTAGTCTAAGTCCTGCACGGGTCTCCCGTGCAGGCAGGAGCCGGGGCTCTGCTGTCTGATGACAGCTGAGCTCCTGCTCCAACGCCCGCGATCGAAGTTTACTTCGATCGCGGCCGTTTAACCCGTTAAATGCCGCCGTCAATAGCGACCGCGGCATTTAACTTTGTTTACAGAGGGAGTGCGCTCCCTCTGTCACCCATTGGCGGCCCGCGAATGCAATCGCGGGTCTCCGATGGGGTGTCATGGCAGCCGGGGGACTGATAAAAGCCCCCAGGTCTGCCCTGGACATATGCCTGTTAGGACGCGCCGGAGGCACGTCCTAACAGATTGCCTGTCAGATTTACACTGACAGGCAATAATGCTCTGGTATACGAAGTATACCAGAGCATTATAGCAGCGATCGGAACATCGCACAGTAAAGTCCCCTAGTGGGACTAATAAAATCAGTCATCAAAGTGAAATAAAGATTATTAATAAAAACTACAGTAAAAAAATAAATAAAACCATTTTTTTCCATAAAAAGTGGTTTTATTTAGTAAAAGTGTAAAAAAAAAAAAAAAGTACACATATGTGGTATCGCCGCGACCGTAATGACTCCATTAATAAAGTTAATATGTAATTTAAACCGCAAAGTGAACACCGTAAAAAAAAAACGCAAAAAACCATGGCGAAATTGCAATTTTTTTCCATTGCCCCCCAAAAAAGTCATAATAAAAATGAATCAATAAGTCCCATGTACCCCAAAACAGTACCATTCAAAACTACATCTTGTCCCGCAGAAAACAAGCCCAAAAAATCACTACATTGATGGAAAAATAAAAAAATTACAGCTCTTGGAAAGCGACGATGCAAAAACAAATAATTTTAGTTCAAAAGTGTTTTTATTGTGCAAAAGTCGTAAAACATAAAAAACCTCCACATATGTGGTATCGCCGTAATCGTACCGACCCATAGAATAAAGGTAACATGTTATTTACGTCGCATAGTGAACGGTGTCAATTTAAAAACGCATAGAACAATGGCGGAATTTCAGTTTTTTTTTATAATCCCCCCAAAAAGGTTAATAAAAGTTAATATAAAAATTATATGTACCCAAAAATGGTGCTATTAAAAAGCACAACTAATCCCGCAAAAAACAAGTCCTCATACAGCTATGTAGACGAAAAAATAAAAACGTTATAGCTCTTTGAATGCGACTATAGAAAAACGAATAAAATAGCTTGGTCATTAAGGCCTAAAATGGGCTGGTCACTAAGGGGTTAATTCCCCCCAAAGCTGTTATAAAAAGATATTTTATTAGGAAAAAATTGGATAAAGTTGAGCTTAACTTTTTGCTGTTATTTTAATATGTTGTAAAATATATTTCATAGGACAATAAATATTTTATTCATGCGGTATTCCAACGTCTGCTCAGTCCATGTGTCTTTTTGTTTAAACATTGAAGAACTTTACTCTTTCTGTTCTCTATGAAGAATGCCTGGAGGCGATCAGTAATAGCAGTGAGGAGATTTAGATTGACACGTTAAGTAGAAGAGGAGATTTAATCCTCGAAGGTCATGACCTCTGCCACCGACTAATAATGGTCATAACATTGGAACAAAATGGAAACAAACATGTCAATGTAATATGTATAAACACGCTCAAGGTCTGCATTTCATCGTATGCTACTTAGAGACGCGAGGTAATTAGTAATGCCACCTCATAGTGTTGTGGCCTACACAGTGTTTGACTGCAACCGGCTGCTACCTGCATGATATATGTATCACTATACAAAGAAGAAAAGAGTATTCATCTGAAGTTATGCAATTATTTGTCTTTATTCAATGGTGCAAATATACGCAAGTCCTGACATACTTCCAGCAGGAGGAATATTGGTGTTATTTAAGACAATGGGGCATACTTATCAATACTGCCGCTGGGGATGGGTTTGGCACTATGTGAAAACTTTCAATAATTGGGCACAAGTTCTGCACCAGCTGAGGCCTGTGTTACACTATTGTAGGATAAAAGTCTTTATCTAGACATTATTTAGGTGTTCAACACATTGTCTGATCCCATCAGTTAGAACTGAGTGTCGGTGGCTTACAGGACCGCACCTGACATGAGGCAAGGTGAGCCTTGTTGCACTTATGGACAGGCTGGGCCAGGGAGAGGGGCCATCGCGGGAGGGGGGTTCCATTGCGGGGCGACGAAGGGCCCGCCAGAGGGGGGCACGGCAAAGCAGAACTTATTTAGCAGACATGCAGCACGATAGGTGCACGTCTGCTAGAACACTCCTCCTTTCTGACGTTGCATGCAGCACGCACCACCAGAGAGGAGCAGGTCAGCAGGAGGAGCAGAGCGGCCTGTGATTTTTAAGGTAAGGCTGAGCCACAGACAGAGTGCCACTTACTGTACTCAGCCTCCTAGCCCCACGAATTTAAAAGTGATCTGCCAACAGTAAGTTAGGCGGGATTATACTGCAAGGGGGGGGGGGTCTGAGCATCTTGCTGAAAGCAGAGGTGTAATGATTGCAGTCGCGGACTGCCAACATCACCTACACTCCAGTGGCAGCAGACCAATGAAATCTAGCCGGCGTCCCCCTCCTCTGAGACGCCAGCACACATTACTGTACTTGGCTACTGCTGCTCGTAGTGTGCGCGCTCGCTCCTGGCCTTAAAGTGCCAGCGTGCACAGCAGGAAAATCTCCCCCAACCTATCCCAGCATACCAGGAACTACAAAAAGAACTCTGCCCATTCATTCCTTGCTTGAGCAATGTTGTGTCTACCCATGTTTGTCCTGCAAATGGTTCCTTAGCTGTATCCAGTATTTGTGTCCGAGTCGAGTCAAGTCAAGTATCTGAGATGACTGCGTTAACCGCGTTCTGTATCCGTATCAAGTCAAGTGTCCGTTTCAAGTCATGTGTCCGTGCCAAGTCAAGAGTGTGTGTCGACTTCTGTATCCATGTCCTGTATCCAAGACAAGTCCTGTTATTGAGCGCAAGTCTGCTTTCTATAGTCCGGCGCAAGGCAAGTTTCCAACAGTCTGGCACAAGTCTTCTACAGGTACTCTCGCCCTATACACTATCATTGACTGTTGTTTGAGCAGCTGCTTCTCCGCTACGGCGGAGTGGCCCAGTGGGTCTACATACCCCACAGCCGTGACGAGAGAATAATCCCCCCATATAGCCCTCAGTATTTATTATACTGCAAGGGGGGTGTCTGAGCCTCTGACTGACTGCAGAGGGTTCTATGGGTGGGAATTTTACTCTTGTAGGCAGGGCAGGCATTAGGGCCCCCTGCCGACTATAGCAGCCATAGCAACTGCTAGGGCCTGAAGCATGAGGAGGGAGTCCCAGTGCTAGCAACTGCCACACTCAATTGCATCTGCATTTCAGGGCGCAGATACAATTGAGTAGTATAAGCTGCAGGTCACGTTAAGCCTGCACTCTATAAGACGCTGGGACGGAGTCCCTGCGCAGGCTGGCGTGATGACGTCATTGCATCACGCTAGCCTAAGCAAGGGTCCCGTCTGAGATTGTGGAGCGCTTCGTCTGTCGTGGGAACAGGGCTAGGTAAGTAAAAAGAAATTGTGGGGAGGGCTGGCTGTGTGTATATACAAGGGGGTGTATGGCACTATCTACTTGGGGGGCTTAGTGGTGCTATCTACTTGGGGGGCTGTGTGGCACTATATACTAGGGGGGGCTGTGTGGCACTACACAGGAGAAAGACTGTGGGGCACTATCTACTAGGGGGGGCTATGCGGCACTATCTATGGGGCGCTGTGTGGCACTATACAGGGGAGGGCTGTGTGGCGCTATCTACTAAGGGGGGATGTGTGGCACTATACAGGGGGAGGGCTGTGTGGTGCTATCTACTAGGGGGGCTGTGAGGCACTATCTACTAAGCTGGGCTGTGTGGCACTGTATACAAGGGGTGTGTGTGGCACCATACAGGGGGAGGGCTGTGTGGCACTATCTGCTAGGGGGGCTGTGTGGCACTATACATGGGGAAGGGATTTGTGGCGCAATCTACTAGGGGGCTGCTTGGCACTATCCAGGGGGCGGTCTGTGTGGCGCTATCTACTAGGGGACTGAACGGGACTATCTACTACAGGAGGGCTGTGTGGCACGATCTACTAGGGGGGTTGTGTGTGTGGCACTATCTACAAGAGGGGGGCTGTGTGTGGCACTATCTACAAGAGGGAGGCTGTGTGAGGCACTATCTACAAGAGGGGGGCTGTGTGTGGCACTATCTACAGAGGGCTGTGTGTGGCACTATCTACAGGGAGATGTGTGCGGCACTATTATTATTGTGGGGCCTAAAGGGGGTACTATTATAGTGTGTGGCATGGCACCGAGGGGCTTTATTTCCATCTGGGGCACTTTAAATGGTGAGGTTTTTGTAGAGGGTGGGGAGATGCTAGAAAAGCAAGAGGCCAAAGATGTTTGTGTTGCAAATTCTGCAGAGGCAATTCGTAGTCAGGAGAAGGCATCAGGGCAATCCGGGTCAGATGAAGAAGAAAAAAGGAAAAGTGAACGGCTCCAATCTGAGAAGACATCACCGGTGAATCACTGAATTTCACTCTATTATATTAAAGAACTTTTCCCATCTTAGACATTTATGGCATATCCACAGGCTGTTTTCCATTACACCCATTGAACAGAATGGAGAGAGCTGCGCGTATACGTGACCCTCTCTCCACCGGTCTCTGTCTGGATTCTGCAGTAGGTTATAAATTTAGGTGCAGGTCCCAAAGCTGGGACCCGCATCTAAAAGAAGTTTTTGGCATTTCCTGTGGATATGCAATAAAATGTCTAAGATGGGAAAAAGTGTGGTGGGATTATTGGTCTTTGGTTTACTACACACGTTTTACTACACAATTAAGAGTGGTCGCAATATTTCTATATAGCTGACGGATCGGACCCAAGAATTATTTACTCTGGTGGGCCCAAGGTACTCCAGTCCGACACTGGTACCGGGTTAATAATGGGGGGTTAGTGCTATCCTTTTTACTGGCCAACACTAAGCCCCAGCCTTAGTAATTGAACACTGTCAATCAGACAGCGGCCATTACTAAGGCGCTAATAAAGTATTAAAAAAGCAGCCATAAGAAAACATTTTTATTGAAATAAAAACTCCCTCATGCAACCCTCTTTCACCATTTTATTTTTAAAAAAAACCATAGATCATCGAAGTAGTTCACCGAATCTAGGACATAGTCCAAACTGTTCAGCGGAACCTACCAAAAAAAGAAAAGTTAGCAGTATCAAATTTTTTACATAGTTTTAATTTTTTTGTTTCAATTTACAAGTGTGAATAATCCAATACTGGTTGGCTACTTGGATTTCTTATGATTTTTTTTGAGGATAAGGGAGGGTGTGCCATTTAAACTTTCACCTCAGGCAGCAGATAAGCTAGAATCGGCCCTAGCAGCATATTACAGCAAACACCAGCAAATGATGGTGCCGGTACAGCTCCTGAGCCCACACCATCACACTGTGTTAGGACGGCAGCTCGCATTAAGTAACTGAGATGCCGTAACATACTTTTACTGCGCATGGCAGAATGGGGTTACAGAGAATGTGTCTCATATTGTGTCGTTTGGCTAAACTTACATTTTATGAGTTGCAGCGTGGTGTAAACTCTGTGAGCCTTGAGTCGGGTGTATTCATGAGTTGAAGGATTCCCCCACCAGAGGCGTAGCTAGGTTCTCCAGCACCCGGGGCAAAGATACAGTTTGGCGCCCCCCCCCCCCCCCCCCAACATCTCCTTCCCCCTCGCCGTGTTTGTTTTCTCTACCAATCGACGTGTCATTTCTTTTTATGTAACGCGAGCATAAAATTATTTGTACATTTCACAAGCAATATGGTTCTATACACAACACCAGAACCAAGCTCGGTACATATATACAGTCCCAGAACAAATACAGCTCAATTTAGTGCAACCGCTGCCGTATAGGTTTGTACGGCGTAAAACTACAGCTCCCAGCATAGCCCGAACAATGGTAAGGATATGCTGGGAGATGCCGTTTCCAGGGGGGCTATATCTACAGGGGTGGGCTATATACAGGGGGAATATATCTACAGGGGGAATATATCTACAGGGGGAATATATCTACAGGGCTGGGCTATATACAGGGCGACTATATCTATAGGGGAGGCTATATACTGGGGTGGGCTATCTATGGAGCACCATATACAGGGATGGGCTATATCTACAGGGGGCTATATACTATATAGCCCACCCCTGTATATGGTGCTCTATAGGCAGCCCACTCCAGTATATAGCCCCCCTGTAGATATAGTCCCCCTGTATATAGCCCCCTTGTAGATATAGTCCCCCTGTATATAGCCCCCCTGTAGATATAGTCCCCCTGTATATAGCCCAGCAGATATAGTCCCCCTGTATATAGCCCAGCCCTGTAGATATAGTCCCCCTGTATATAGCCCAGCCCTGTAGATATAGTCCTCCTGTATATAGCCCAGCCCTGTAGATATAGTCCCCCTGTAGATAGACACCCCCGGTAGATAAAGTTCCCCGTGTAGACAAAGTCCCCCCGCAGATACAGCCACACTTCTATTACAATTTTTTTTTAAAAATTCAAACTCACCTTATTCCCGCTCCCACGCCGTCCGGCAGCCATGGAGACCTGCTCTCTTCTGCGCAGGTCTCCAGGGGGTTGAACGCAGCGTCTATGAAAGGCGCTGATTGGCTGGGCAGGATGACTTTCCCTGTCAGTCAGTCAGCGCCTTTCATCGACGGAAGCGTCACTGGTACAAAAGGTACCAGTCGCTTCATTCGCGGAAAGGCGCTGAATGGCCGGGCACGGAACGTGCCCGGTCATTCATTGCTTCTAATTGTACCTGTGTCCTTGCGACACAGGTACAATTATAGTGCAGGAGGAGGTGGCGCTGGCGCCCCCCTCTGAACTGCGCCCGGGGCACATGCCCCGCTTGCCCCCCCCCTAGCTACGCCCCTGTCCCCCACCTACCCGCTGCCGACTGATAGCGACAAGTGCTCAGTATTAGCTGTATTAGCCGAATTATCTTGCGGTCAAAATGCATTTTTTGCATAAGATAATGAGTACGATAATGAGTACGCTTCTCGATCATAGAAATATTCATTACTGACCTTGAAAAATTTGAGTGTGTTTTCATGTGGCGATTCCTCAATAATGTGATGAAATAGTAATCGTAGTCACATAGTACAGTGGCGCGGCACCGAAGTCTAGATGGGTGGTTTAAGGCCTTATTCACACGACAGGGTCCGAGTGTCGGACGATAAAAACGTCCGTTTTGGGACGTTTTTCCTGGCTGGTTTGCATCCGTTACGATTCCGTTACGGGCCGTGTTGCCATTTTTAACGGTCAATTTTGACCCGTTTTGCATCCCGTTTTTTCCCTGTCCGTTTTAAAATCGGATGAATTTAATTTGTACATTTTTTGCCACACACTTCCCTCTGTAGATAATGCCACACACTGCCCTCTGTAGATACTGCCACAGCCTCCCTGTAGGTAGTGCCACACAGCCCCCCTTGTAGGTAATGCCACACAGACCCTTGTAGGTAGTGCCACACAGACCCCCCCTGTAAGCAATGCCACATAGCCACCCTGTAGGTAATGCCACACAGCCCCCCTGTAAGCAATGCCACACAGTCCCCCTGTAGGTAATGCCACACAGCCCCCCTGTAGGCAATGCCTCACAACCCCGCCTCTAAGCAATGCCACACAGCCCCCCTGTAGGTAATGCCACACAGCCCCCCTGTAGGTAATGCCACACAGCCCCCCTGTAGGTAGTGCTACACATACTCCTTGTACATAGTCACCTCCCATAGATGGCACCGCCCCTGCTTTCTTATAGGGGACAGCTCCAGGAGAAGTCCCTCACTTCACTGTCCATATATGGAGAGTGAAGTCAGGGACTTTTCCTGGAGCGGAATCGGCCAGGAGAACGGCCGAAAATAGGGCATGTCCCATTTTTTGAAGGCCAGGTTTCCCGGGTCATCAAAAAATCGGTCGTGTGATTAGCCCCCTTAGGAGTCTATTGTTCCTACTGCAGCTGTGTGACTGTCTTGTGCATAAGGACTAATAGCTCAGACTTTTACGGAAGAGGCAATATTAATTATGTTTATTATTTTTATTTTTTACATTGCTTTAGGAGAAAATAACTATAACTTTTTAATTAGTCCCTCTAGAGAACTTAATCCAGCGATCATTGGATCACTTGCACGATATACTACATTACTCATGTATAGCAGTATATCGTGATTCTGACAGGCTCTGTGATGAGATAAGCGCTTTACCTACTTTTTCAAGTCAATACAAGTGTGTCTTCTAGTGTATGACCGCAACATAATACCATAAAATTAAAACATCTTTTTAATGCAATACAAATCATGTTCAATATCAGCCTTTGCATTTTCCGAAACAGCCATTGTCTGGTGAAAAAAACGAGCCTTTCAGATTCAAAATTCCATGACTTCTAGATGTATGAGATGAATACCGACCCTCGATGTCTCGTAGAGTAATCGCACGGCAATTTCACCTTTCTAAATGTCTTAATAATTTTTTTTAAAGATCACTAGATAGGTAAAGACATCATTTCACAGATCTATAGATATAATCTACATACAGTTGCAAGAAAAAGTGAATAAACCCTTTCCTGGACTGCATTGATTACTAATAAAATATGGTCTGATTGTTATCTTAAGTGACAATTATAGACAAAGACAATCCAACTAAACTAACATACAAATAGTTGTACTGGTTATGTCTTTTATTGAGCACTTTGAGTAAACATACATAGTGCAGGAAGAAAAATATAAGTGAACTTCTGTGTTAATGACTTCTCCAAGAGCTTATTGCCCAAAGGGGATGAAAATAGAATTGAAGTGTGGGTTTCACAGGTGCTTTTCCTATTAAATTGACGAAATGGAGGAAAAAGAACACTGCACACAACACCAAAACCTCATCCCAACTGTGAAGCATGGTGGAGGGAGCATCATGATTTGAGGCTGCTTTTCTGCCTCAGGGTCTGGATGCCTTGCGTTCAGAGGAAACAATAAATTTAAAAAGGTGTATCAAAACATTTTACAGGAGAATGTAAGGGCAGCAGTCCATGACCTCAAGCTGAAGAGACCTTGGGTGATGCAAAGAGACAATGACCCAAAGCACACAAGTAAATCAACTAAAGAATGGTTGAAAAAGTAAATTTGTGTTTTAGAATAGCCAAGTCATAGTCCTGACCTTTAACCCCATCGAGATCCTGTGGCATGACCTAGAGAGGTCTGTGCACGCAGCAGAGATATTGATAAACTGAAACACATGGTCCAAAATTCCTCCTCAACCTGGTGCAAATCGTATTTGCAGTTATAGGAAACATTTGGTGGAGGTGATTGCTGCTAAATGGGGTACAGTTCATTAAATTCAAGGGTTCACTTACCTTTTCTCCCCTGCACAGTTTTCTCAATGTGCTTAATAAAATACATGAACACTACAACTGTCTGTATGTTATTAGTTTCGTTCAATTGTGTTGGTCTAGGAACTGCATTTAGATTTCTGCTGTTTAGCACTGGAACCCGTCAACAGCTTGTTGACAGACACACCCCTAGCAACTTAACTCCTATTACTCCTATAATGCAAGGGAATCTGTTGCGCTGTATTCTGACACTTGTTTTTTTCTACATTTAATTATTGTATAATGCTTGACATACACTACACCTTATCGAACGCAAATCAGAAGAATGAGATTCATACAGACACTGGACAAGCAGGGAATGCTGGGATTGGGAGATTTCAACAGTTCAGAGTGTACTATAAAACATGTTGTAAGTAAATATCTAATATAGAAGTTAACTGAAGAAAAATATTTCCAAAGTTATAGAATATTCTACATTGATGATATTCTACTATAATCTATACTATGTGCACTCCTAAACCCACGTATCACCATTTCTTCTTTCTGATGGTGCTTGTTTCTTTAAGATAAACTGCTTTATCAGGCAATGTCTGAAATGTGTGGCCGCTGTGCCTCGCCTTTTATTATATTTCAATGATAACAGAGGACATTTAAGTGCCAATACCAGACAAATTGCTTAATCCTGTTATCAATCTAAACAAAAAAATACTGTGAAGATCTATGAGAAATCATATTGTTAGTTACTGAGAAAGACGTTCCTGTAGTGATTCTGTCTGTCAGCTTCCAGAGAGTTGGAACGGAGCCAGCTTCACGCCCCAGGCTGAGAATCGAAATGAAAAACAGATGGACGAGAGTTTCAACATACTTTTTTTTTTTTTCCTGCTTTTTCAGAATTTTGATAACTTTCCCCTTCCACTAATGTTATAATTAAATTTGACCTCATTTGGTATAGATTTCATGTGTATCGCTGAAAACAATTTTCAAAACTGAACCAAATCATGTCCAAAGTCTATCTTCATATTAATACTATTAAAACTCAGTGATAACCACAGCTTTTCTAGAGTCCTGAATGGCAGTGATGGGGAAAATGAATACGTTCACCTGGAGGTTAGTCCTGGGCAGGTAATTGCAACCCAATAGCAAAGGGGATGGAACCTACCAAGATGAGATCTCTTCTTTCTAAGGGCCCTTTAGGAACTGAATGATTTGTCCCTATGGTATGTTGCCCTTGACTAGAAATATTTATTTGTATAATTCTATAAATTCCATTTAGGCTATGGCAGCACTGAGGGTAAGGCTTTACAAATGTGATATGGCCAAAACCTGCGTCGGCACGTTGTTTGGCGAGGTTGTCAAATTACTTGATAATAGCTGTGCAGTGTTGCAGGTAAAACGACTGTTTACTGTTTCCAAAATCATGTGATTGTTAATGTATACACCCTTATGGCCGGACGACTTTGCCGGTGACCAGTAGTTTTAGCCACAACACAGCGCAGCCATTAACAAGCAATTTGACAACTTTGCCAAACAATATGCCAGTGTGATTTTCTATTGCATCGCAGCCAGTTCAATGCCACTCCATGGGGACTTACCCTGAGACTTTTTGTAGTGGCCCTGATTGATTTTGATTGAGTGACAGCTACAGATTGAATACCACTCAATGAGGCGGAATTACTACTATGTCTATGTCTAGAAAGAGTAAAAAAAAATGTGCCAAACTTTGGCACAAATTGACGCAGCTTAGTGCAGTTTTTTACAATTTTGATGCGTGCATCTGACTAGACACTTTTCAAAAGTGCTTTGGAAGAGGGTTTGGCTTAGCAGGAAATGGGTGTGGCTTTTCAACAAGATGGGTGTGACTTAAAATGCAGCATTGTGCGCCAAAAATTTGCCACAAAATTCTGCCACACAATAAGCCATATCAAAAGTGGTATAAAGAAGAGAAGAGTGTATAACAGTTCGTGCAAGATGTGCTAAAATTATTATGCAGCATGAACCACTGTGATGAATTTGGCGCATTTTGACGCTGCCTGGTCTACTTTTACGCTGTCTAACTATTAAACACCATTAGTAAATGTAGGCCATTGTATTATTTTGGACTGCAGCTGTAGCTCAGACAATCAGTAGCCCCACAAAAAGTCTCACTGTAGCCCTATTTTTACTCTAGGCAAGAAAGTTTCCCTGCAGTATCCTCCAGGTGCACCAGGTGGCGACAGTTTCAAATTATCTATTTTTGATGTATATTATTGGAGAGTATAATTTGTAGACTACATAAGAGCAGGATTCATGTACATTATACAGCTACGATATGCTTAACCACTTATATGATATGTTTCTTACATTGGTAATAACCTCCTTTCCTAAAGTTAGGAAAATGTAAAATCTAAGACATTATTGGGTAATAATTTATTACACACAATTTAATACACAAAAAACACAAGTTGAAAATGGTGAGCATAATATGTAGATGAGCCAACTCTTATCCAGGACCAGCAGGGGCAGACATACACTGTGTAGTCTGTGCAGCTGCATCGGGACTCTCTAAAATGGGAACCCACCACCACTCTTTGCGTGTTCCTATCATTATATTTTAAATAAACAAATTGGAAATTGGTCCAATATTTCTTGTCATTAGCTGTCTTAATACGGATTTATACAACTCTCATTAAATTCAATGGGAGCTATATACGTTTGTGTGCAGTAAAATTCCCCTAGTGGCGTTTGCAGTCAGTCAGAATCTTATCATTTAAGGCTTATTCCCACTTTTAGGTTCATGTCCTAATGAATAAGACAAAAAAATAAAAATTATATATGTAAATGACTTAAATTCTCAGTATTGCAGCCCCTTAAGACAAATTATATTATACATAAGATTTTATATGATATATATATATAGATATATCTATATATATGTATATATATATATATATATAGACCGGTGCGCCAATCAATGAGAAATCGTTGATCGTCGCTCGTTTGCTCCTGTCACATGGAGATATTGCTCTTCCCCATACATTATTATCATGTCGGCAACGCATCTCCCTGCCTACAAAGATAATACTTTTTTTAAATGATCAGCAGATGATCGTTTGCTCGTTCATCTGCTGATCGCTGCCCTGTTTACAGGGCAATTATCGGCAATGAGCGTTATATACGTTATATTACTCCCAGCCCAGTTAGTTCAGGTGAATCTATTGGGCTCCTTACTGAGCCATAAATCCCTGCAGTTAGTGGAGAGACGGTCAGAGCCTGGGAATCCACACAAGGATAGTGTGGAAAGCCTGATCCAAGGAAGACTGTACTCATGGTTTATAATAGGTTAGGGAACCTGCTGTTTAGTTAGTGCCCAGATGGGCAAGGCATTTGTTATGTTTACATGCTGCAAGTCTTGGATTAGCACTTGTTTATTTTTGGACTACAATACAGCTAAACGTGGACCACTCATACGCACAGATCCTGACATAATCCCAATATAAACATGTCGCCTCCGCAACACTATTGGGCAGACATGCACCCCACAGAGGACCGCAGGGCACTCATGGGTGATGTAGTTTGTGACATTAGAACTAGGGCCACTGATCTGATGGCCCGCCTGTTTAAGTCTTTGCACAGAAAAAATAATCCTGGAGCCGCAGGGGTCAGAAAAGTAGTAAGGAGTCCACAGTGGGAGGCAAGAAACATTCAGTAGGTATGCTTTTAAAAGTTTATAAATGTTGTAGGAGTTTAAAAAAAAAATGTTAGGAAGTGCTAGGATATGATTTACCATAATGAACTGTGGGGGTCCTAACATTTGGTTGTCCGCAGATCCCTAGACTGTAGAGATCTTTTGTCCCTTTGAATCATTCTAAATAATGTATCTAATAAAACAAGCAGGAATATAATCCTCTCCCTAAAACAAACTAATCATTTTTTGCAAGAAAGTTCACGAGAAAGACCTAAATTATCCAGAAGTAAAGAAGAGATCGGCGGAAATTATTTTCTTGTGATGATTTTTTTCCTTAAATAATGATTTTGTAAAGTGACAAATACGACAAATAAAATAAAAGAAAGATTTTTATGATATAAAAAAAAAAAAAAAAGCAGCATAGATAAAGCATAATAGAGAGCATAACCAGAAGGTGAAGCAAAAAGGAATATAAACCACTGTGTATATACAGTTTCCTGTGCTTAGCAGCTTTGTGAGGCCTGGAGATTAAAGGTCGTGGGGGTCTTTTGGACAAGGCATTGCAACACGTTTTTTTGAACTGGAACAGTCGTAGTGGCAGCATATGAAACCCTTCTCCACGCACAGTCCCAGGCCAGATGTCTCCTGGAATCCGGAGTATAAACAGCTGCGTCTCTGCTTCCTGTCTCCCAGCCAATAATAATGCAGAGAACTAGCTGGGTGTATGTCTGTATCTTTAGCTGTGTGTATATGTCCTCTGGGGGTTAATGAATTCCAGATTCCCAGTTTAAACCTCCCCCTGTACTTAATTGATATAGAAAAGAAAATCCTGACCCAGAGAAGGATAAATTATCTGTCATATCATAGAGAAGGCAAATTTATTCAGCACAAAACGCTTTGTATGTTAAGGCTGACACGATTGATGTGTAACCTATAATCCTTTAAAGCAGAGCTGTATTTCTACTTGAAAGCAGGCCATATGTTCCTCCATAGAATGCATGAAATTCTACTTTAAGTTATGTACTAAACAAGTTAAAGGGATTCACAATAAGACAATACTGTCCATATGGCCTAATCGCCAGAGAGGTGATCCTCTAACAAAAGGGGAGATCTTGCTTTGGTGAACTCACCCTGGCCACCGATTACATTATCGACCTTTCATACTATGTAATACTATGGCTAGCTACAATACCAGTTGATCGTCAGGGGTTTGGGAAGCCAGATTTGCAGCGATCAGTTGATCACCAGGGCAGATTCATTTTAAAAAGGGCTTGTCTTGATGAGATAACTCGCTATAATGAAATGATGTTCCAGCTTCAGCAATTAGGACAGGGTGCAAGTTTGTAATATATGTCCTGCTCGGATTCCAAAACCACCAATGTCCCATTAAAGGTCCCACAAACAGTGCCGGATAATATGGGGAGCACATAAGACATGTGCCCTGAGCATGTCCACCACCTTGGAAACATCCACCATTCACCCTCCCTGAAGGCCGTTCAGAGCTCCTATTCAGCTGAGAAGAGGTCAGGGGAAGTTGGACTTTCTTTATAACTCCTAAAGACTTCAGTGGAGAGGG
Source organism: Rhinoderma darwinii (assembly GCF_050947455.1). Classification (NCBI taxonomy): domain Eukaryota; kingdom Metazoa; phylum Chordata; class Amphibia; order Anura; family Rhinodermatidae; genus Rhinoderma; species Rhinoderma darwinii. The sequence continues at coordinate 49,190,343 of NC_134696.1, forward strand.
CCAGAGTCATGCGTGGCCACCCTCCTATATGTGGCTGAGGTAAGGCGTCTGGGTCCCAGAGGTGGGATGGAGGTGCACAACAAACATAATCTGGTTCTGCCTGCAAACAATTTTGGCTCTGGTCACATAAGAGTCATGGCTTACATTACATACATAACAGAGCAATGCTAGCTAAGTTAAATCCATTTTCAAATGTATCCCGGATCCTATTGGTATATAATGGGGTCAATTAGGTTTCCATCAGGATTCTAGTATTTTTTTCGCCAATATTATCGCAGTCTTGCCATAAAAAAATACCGGAATCAATAACATAACGATTGAAGTAGTGTAAACAGAGCCTTACAAAGTTACAGGTGCACCTCTACCATATCATTGAGGTCAATGGGTAATGGTTACAAAAAAGTGATGGAAACTGGTGTCCATCAAAAAGCACGTGTGACTGTGGCCTTATGGTAACAAAAATGTACAAGCAGGTAATACAATGTAGTTGTAATGGAAAGTAAATAATTCAGACTAGTACCTGTGCAACGTGGAATGTGCACACTCAAGAGTCTGAGAAAACGTGCTCAGACAAAGAAAGTGATAACGTAAGCATAACTGAATTAAACAAGGGACAACTGAGATCACAGCCTCAATAAATGTTTCATATGAACAGATATTTAGTGTGTGTGTGTGTGTGTGTGTGTGTGTGTGTGTGTGTGTGTGTGTGTATATATATATATATATATATATATATATATATATATACACACACACACACAGTACATAAAAGACTTACGTGTCTAGAATAGAAAAATAATAAACTTTCTAATATAGTTACCATAAATTCTCCTCCGGACCGCACTACCACGCTTCGTGGGTGCACCATTAATCTTTCATTCGGAATCTGGCGCAATCATATGTTGTCCATAGTGACATGATATCACATGACCCTGCCAGCCAATCGTCTGGAGACTTTTTGTCTATAGTCACATCCCATTGCAACAGTTGGCTACCGTGGACATGTGACGTCACTACGATGATCTACATATCATTGTACCAAGTATGAAACAAAGAAATGCAAGAGTACCCATTTCAACATACCCAATTCACTGTGGCCCAGGAAGAAAAGCACCGCCAGAGGGCTAGCCATCTGCTTATCTGCCTGCATTAAACTTGCATGCTTGGCATGTCAGGACCCATATATCTTAGCCAAAGCAGAGACGTAATGGTTCATTATACGAAGAAATACATGTTGCACTAGTATATTGTCCATAGGGGACATGAATTTTATAGTTGCTTTAATAGGTTGCATTTTTATAGCTTCTCTGAACTGTGCCTAAACAACACAGAAAGCAAAAAACACAAACATACTTAAAAATTCATTTTGTCGAAGTAAAGCACATTAATCATCAGGAAAATGTAATCACGGATAAATTCCAGCGTGGATTCTAGGACTCATGGGTATTAGTGATGTGTTCTCCAGATGTGTGCTACCTACATGTAAGAGGCAAAACAATTAGACACAGGGGGAAAACGAGCAATAACTGGTCATTATATTTGTTTGCTTTGTAGGATGTGCATCTGGACGCTTAGTCAGTATAATACTATATATCAGCCCAAATCTCACTTTCTCAAGCATTCACTTACTTTTGTTACATATTTTGTTATGTGTTTCCAATTAAATGGCTCCAAGTGCGGTGAAGGAAATAACAGCCTAAAATTGTCTGCTATATATTTTTCTATGAGGTCTTGCTTACTTCCGCTTAGATTATAACATCATATTTGGCTCCAATATGTTATAGCACAGATGTAGCTCACAGGTGTGCAGTCAGAACAACCACCGAGGACAGAAGCGCAGCCTCCTACTTAATTTATACGATCATTACACTTGTCTCTTGCCCTCTCTAGTGTCATAGATTGCTTGTTTACTCAGTAAGTAGGTGTGGTACTTTTTAATTTTTTTCCCAACATTTTTATATTTAATCATATTTTTATTAGATTGGGGGAGGGTTTAATTCCATTTTAGACATTCATGGCATAGGATATGCCATGAATGTCTGAAAGTTGCGGGTCTTCGCTCTGGAAATGGCACCTAAGTCGTATAGTCCCTAGGGGGTCCCTATAAGTACAGAGGGGAGGGTTACGAAAACAGCGTAGCTCAGCAAGCTTGGCTGTTTCCGTAACCCGGACCACCTCTGCATTTATTTCCTGTCTGAATGTGGGCAAGCAGGGTCAGGAGTTGGGGGATTTCCGTTCTCAAATTAGGTGCAGATCCCAGAGCTGGGACTCACATCTATCAGACACTATATAATATCCTATGAAGATGCCATAAATGTCTGAGATTGGAATAACCCTTTAATTCCTTAATACAAAGCAGTTCCAGACAATTTCTGACTAATGTCTGTATTAGAAAAAAAATAACAAAGAGAAATAAAAAGATATCAAAGAAGAAAAATATATAATTATAAATACTCAAGATAATGCACTGTCTATCATAAAGAGATGTCAGCGATCAATAATTGCACATACGTTCATGATGGACTCCTATCAATGGTGTAACGATCGCGGTGGCAGGATGTGCAATGTTGTTACGCGCATGATTCCTATATCGATGGTGGCCTATGTATAAAAAAGAGGCAAGCTCCTACAATGTATTAAACTGCTACTAATGTACAAATCTAAAGAACAATCCATTACAGACATATCATTTTAGCATAAATACTATTGCAATTAAGTTTCTTATATGACGTGAACAATGTCCATGTCATTTCCATGAAAATAATAAAGTCCAATGGAGTACTGGCATGTGAAATCCCCATTTAAAGACACTAAAATACTTCCCATTGGCTGCGAGGAACGTACTGATGGAAATGTCCATCAGTGGTTTGAAAAAGTCGTGGTTTCTAGAAGGAGCTTTAGTTGTTTTTTTTGAGCAGTTCATTAAAAGGCGAAACCGCTGTGGAAGTGTCCATTGGATGAGGTTGTCACCTTTTGTTCTTCCATGACCCAGAGACCGTTGTGAAAGGTTGCTTCAGATAAAGTTATCTTAGAACTGCACTAAGTGGGATGTCGTTATAAGTGTTACAATTAATCCACCATGCTGAGCATCTTGAAAGGTTTAAGAAGATCTGATATCTTCAAAGTCAGAGACACATTCAAGGATCAAAAGAATAAGAGTCTCACCCCTGCTGGCTGAAGGCTCCAGATATTTTGCTCTATTGTAAAGATTAAGTTAATACATTTGAAGGATGCACAGTGTCCATAGCACATTCATGTCATGTAATTAAGACCCTTTTACACCGGCCGATAATCGGCTGGTGCAGCGAGCGCAGATCAACGAGACATTGTGATCGACGCTCGTTTGCTCCTGTCACACGGAGCTATGGATGGGGACGAGCGGTCGGTTACTCCAATCACTCGTCCCCATCCATTATTATCATGTCAGCAGCGCGTCTCCCTGTTTACACGTAAGGAGAAGATCATTTAATATTGGAAAAATCTACCCACATCTTTGTGATTACCTATAAAGGTTAGGGGCTGTGGAAAGCAGATTAGATACCTCTGGATACTCTCCTTAGGTCACAAGAAAAACTGAATAATGATCAGTTGTTCTGAAACTTTTTATTTTGTGTGGGGGTAGGTAAAAACAACTTGTATTCTAAAATTATAACCTCAACTAATCTAGTGATTCTAGTTGTGTGATAAGGCTAAGTAAATTGCTTTCCCAGAATTTAATTATAATCTACAGGAGACCTCAGATCACAGAACTTTGGAACAGTGTTTTACTTTCCACTATCATTGTAATGGCAGGAAGGAGGTGAAGGGAAAGTGAGCCCTAATCTTCCCACCGCCCTGTCCCTGCCTACTTGCAACGACCCGCCCTAGGCGACGGGGTACAATTGGGCGGCGGTCCCTACGCTGTCTAAGTGCACGGGAGAACAAACAGGGAACACGCAAGGGAAGGGGCAGTAGCCCACGGAACGCCGCGAGGAAACGGAGCGGTGAATGAGTAGTCAGGACCAGGATGAAGTGGAGTATACCAACGTGAGCACGGAGAAGGAAGCAAGCCAAGGGCAAGCGAAGCAGGTTAAGCGGAACTGCAGCAAGGCAGAAGCACGGCAGAAGCAGGCTGGAGCAAGCAGCAGTGGGGCCAGGAATCCAGAAGAATTACAAGCACTGAGGAAGAGAACACGGCAGGTAATAAAGGACAGGGGGCGGAGCTAACTCCGACTGACCAGGCCGCGATAGGCTCTCCCACTCCTGAGCCTGCCACCCTGGTTGGTGGGAGACGGTGTCAGTCTAACAGGTCTGGCCTCAGGTGTGGATTGATTAATCCCAGGAGTATACCTAGACGTAGTACCTGGCAGATCCCTAATAGTACTCCCCCTTTTATGAGGGGCCACCGGACCCTTACTAAGAGGACCCGGTTTAGTAGGGAAGAGAAGGTGGAACCTCCTGATCAATACCCCAGCGTGAACATCACGGGCAGGTACCCAAGTCCTCTCCTCCGGCCCGTATCCTCTCCAATGGACCAGGTACTGGAGGGAGCCCTGGACCATCCTACTGTCCATAATCTTGGCCACCTCGAATTCCATCCCCTCAGGGGTGAGAACGGGAACAGGAGGTTTCCTCGAGGGGGACCAGGATGGGGAGCAGCGTTTAAGGAGGGAGGCATGGAAGACGTCATGTATGCGAAAGGATGGGGGCAGCTCCAGACGGAAGGATACAGGGTTGAGGACTTCAATGATCTTATAAGGTCCAATAAATCGGGGAGCAAACTTCCTGGACAGGACCTTAAGGCGCAAGTTCCTGGACAACAACCAGACCAAATCCCAGACGACAAACCGGGGGTTAGCAGAACGTCTACTATCAGCCTGAATCTTTTGTGCGCTCTGGGATGCCTCTAGGTTCTTCTGAACCTGGGCCCAGACTGTGCACAGTTCCCGATGAACATCCTCTACCTCAGGATTATTGGAACAACCAGGGGAAACGGAGGAGAACCTTGGGTTAAACCCGAAATTACAGAAAAACGGGGAGACCCCTGACGAGTTACTGACCCGGTTATTCAGGGAAAATTCAGCAAGGGGAAGGAATGAGACCCAATCGAATTGACAGTCAGAGATGAAACACCTTAAATATTGTTCCAGGGATTGGTTAGTCCTTTCCGTTTGGCCATTAGTTTCGGGATGGAAGGCGGAGGAGAAGGACAGATCAATCTCCAACTTTTTACAAAAAGCTCTCCAAAATAAGGAAACAAATTGTACCCCTCTGTCAGAAACGATATTGACTGGGGCCCCATGGAGACGCAGGATGTGTTTCACAAACAAAGAAGCTAACGTCTTGGCGTTAGGTAGCTTCTTAAGGGGCACAAAGTGGCACATCTTGCTGAAGCGATCTACTACCACCCACACCACCGACTTTCCCTGAGATGGGGGCAAATCGGTGATAAAATCCATGGAGATATGGGTCCAAGGTCTCTGGGGAATGGGCAAGGAATGTAGTAGGCCCGCAGGTCGGGACCTAGGGGTTTTGGACCTAGCGCAAACCTCACAAGCGGCGACGTAAGCCCTAACGTCTTTAGGCAACCCAGGCCACCAATAGTTTCTGGTAATGAGGTGTTTGGTGCCCAAGATGCCAGGATGACCAGATAGAGCAGAGTCATGGTTTTCCCTGAGTACCCTTAGCCGGTATTGCAGGGGAAGAAACAGTTTGTCCCCAGGGACGTTCCCGGGAGCTGAACCCTGATCAGCCGCGATATCAGAAGCTAAATCAGAATCCGTGGCGGAAACGATTATACCAGGGGGTAAAATACAAGCAGGATCCTTCTCGGAAGGAGGATTGGCCATGAAACTACGTGACAGAGCATCAGCCTTCATATTCTTGGACCCAGCCCTATAGGTAACCAAGAAATTAAATCTGGTAAAGAATAGTGCCCACCGAGCTTGTCTAGGATTAAGCCTCCGGGCCGATTCTAGGAAAACCAGATTCTTGTGATCCGTAAGGACCGTTACCTGGTGTCTGGCCCCCTCCAGGAAGTGCTGCCACTCTTCAAAAGCCCATTTAATGGCTAGAAGTTCGCGGTTGCCAATATCATAGTTATTCTCCGTGGGCGAAAACTTCCTAGAGAAGTAAGCACAGGGGCGGAGATGGGTGAGGGAGCTGGTACCCTGGGACAAGACGGCCCCCACTCCCACCTCGGATGCATCAACCTCCACAATAAATGGCTCCTCTTGGTTGAGCTGAATCAGCACGGGGGCCGAGATAAAGCACTTCTTGAGGGTCTCAAAGGCCTGGACGGCCTCAGGGGGCCAATGGAGGACATCAGCACCCTTGCGAGTAAGGTCCGTAAGAGGCTTAGCGACGACCGAGAAGTTGGCAATAAATCTCCTGTAATAGTTGGCGAACCCTAAAAAACACTGTAACGCCTTAAGGGAGGCAGGTTGGACCCATTCCGCCACAGCCTGAACCTTGGCAGGGTCCATGCGGAATTCATGAGGAGTGAGGATTTGCCCTAAAAATGGTATCTCCTGTACCCCAAAGACACATTTTTCAGTCTTAGCAAACAGATTATTCTCCCGAAGGACCTGGAGGACCTTCCTGACATGCTCCACGTGGGAGAACCAGTCCTTGGAAAACACCAGTATGTCATCAAGGTACACAACAAGAAAATTACCCAGGTAATCTCTCAGGATTTCATTAATAAAATTCTGGAAGACAGCAGGGGCATTACACAACCCAAAGGGCATGACCAGGTATTCGAAATGACCCTCGGGTGTGTTGAACGCAGTTTTCCACTCATCCCCCTCTTTGATGCGGATAAGGTTATATGCCCCCCGTAGATCGAACTTAGAAAACCATTGGGCTCCCTGAACCTGATTAAAAAGATCCGGAATCAAAGGAAGTGGGTACTGGTTCCTTACGGTGACCTTATTCAGGTTACGATAATCAATGCACGGTCTAAGACCACCATCCTTCTTCCCCACGAAGAAGAAGCCAGCACCTACAGGAGAAGTCGAGGGGCAAATGAAACCCTTGGTCAGGCATTCTTGGATATACACCCTCATAGCTTCACGTTCAGGACATGAAAGATTAAATATCCTACCCTTAGGAAGCTTGGCACCAGGCACCAAATCGATGGCGCAATCGTAATCTCTATGGGGGGGCAACACCTCGGAGGCCTCCTTAGAAAACACATCGGCCAAGTCTTGAACAAACTCAGGAAGCGTGTTTACCTCCTCCCGGGGAGAAATAGAGTTAACAGAAAGACATGACATAAGACATTCACTACCCCATTTGGTGAGATCCCCAGTATTCCAATCAAACGTGGGATTATGCAACTGCAACCAGGGAAGACCTAATACCAGATCAGACGATAATCCCTGCATCACTAGTACAGAGCACTGCTCCAAATGCATGGAGCCAACTAGGAGTTCAAAAACAGGAGTATGCTGAGTAAAATAACCATTAGCAAGGGGAGTTGAGTCGATACCTACTACAGGGATAGGATAAGGTAAATCAATAAAAGGCATCTTTAGAGACATAGCAAATTCCACAGACATGATATTAGCAGATGAGCCAGAATCCATGAAAGCACTGCCCGTGGCAGACCGGCCAGCAAACGAGACCTGAAAGGGAAGCAAAATTTTATTGCGTTTCACATTAACGGGAAATACCTGTGCGCCCAAGTGACCTCCCCGATGATCACTTAGGTGCGGAAGTTTTCCGGCTTTTTATTCTTGCGCCTGGGACAGGTGTTCAGTAGATGCCTTTCGTCCCCACAGTAGAAGCAGAGACCATTCATTCTGTGAAACTCTCTACGTTGTCGAGGTGACATGGAGGCCCCGAGTTGCATAGGTACCTCCGAGCCCTCCGTGGAGGGGCGAGGAGACGGGACTTCGGGGGGGATCGCAGAAAAGTCAGAGGGGAGCACATTGAAACGTTCAAGCTGACGTTCCCTGAGACGTCGGTCAAGTCGTACTGCTAGGGCCATAACCTGGTCAAGGGAGTCAGAAGAGGGGTAGCTAACCAGCAGATCCTTCAGGGCGTCAGATAATCCTAACCTAAACTGGCACCTTAGGGCCGGATCGTTCCACCGAGAAGCTACGCACCACTTTCTAAAATCGGAACAGTATTCCTCAACCGGTCTCCTACCCTGACGTAAAGTCACCAGCTGACTCTCGGCTAAAGCAGTCCTGTCAGTCTCGTCGTAAATGAGTCCGAGGGCAGAGAAAAAACGATCAACAGAGGAAAGTTCAGGGGCATCAGGAGCCAAGGAGAAGGCCCACTCTTGGGGCCCTTCCTGGAGTCGGGATATGATGATACCCACCCGCTGGTTCTCGGAACCTGAGGAGTGGGGTTTTAGGCGGAAATACAGTCTGCAACTCTCCCGGAAGGAGAGAAACGTCTTACGGTCCCCTGAGAACCGGTCAGGTAACTTGAGGTCGGGTTCTAGAGGTGAGGTGAGGGGTACTACTAAGGCAGCGTCACCCTGGTTGACCCTCTGGGCCAGGGCCTGGACCTGTAGGGAGAGGCCCTGCATCTGCTGGGTCAGGGTCTCAAGGGGGTCCATGATAGCGTCAGCGTAGGAGAAATGGTAGACTAGGTATGGGCTTGTAATTATGTAATGGCAGGAAGGAGGTGAAGGGAAAGTGAGCCCTAATCTACCCACCGCCCTGTCCCTGCCTACTTGCAACGACCTGCCCTAGGCGACGGGGTACAACTGGGCGGCGGTCCCTACGCTGTCAAAGTGTACGGGAGAACAAACAGGGAACACGCAAGGGAAGGGGCAGTAGCCCACGGAACGCCGCGAGGAAACGGAGCGGTGAATGAGTAGTCAGGACCAGGATGAAGTGGAGTATACCAACGTGAGCACGAAGAAGGAAGCAAGCCAGGGGCAAGCGAAGCAGGTTAAGCGGAACTGCAGCAAGGCAGAAACATGGCAGAAGCAGGCTGGAGCAAGCAGCAGTGGGGCCAGGAATCCAGAAGAATTACAAGCACTGAGGAAGAGAACACGGCAGGTAATAAAGGACAGGGGGCGGAGCTAACTCCGACTGACCAGGCCGCGATAGGCTCTCCCACTCCTGAGCCTGCCACCCTAGTTGGTGGGAGACGGTGTCAGTCTAACAGGTCTGGCCTCAGGTGTGGATTGATTAATCCCAGGAGTATACCTAGACGTAGTACCTGGCAGATCCCTAACAATCATTAGCGCAATCATCCACATAGTATAATTTAAGAGATTGTCCTAAGAAAACCCCTTTTTTTTTTACTAAATGAAAGGTCAAAAAGTTAGCTAGGGGTCTGACATCTGTTATTCCCACCGTTGCCTAGAAGAGGGGGGCCCAAATCCCCATTCTCAGCCAGAAAGCAGATTGAGCAAATGCCACCGTTCTCCAAAAAAAAAAAAAAAAAAAGATTAGTAGCATTGAAATCAGCTGTATATGAGCCCATTGTCCTCCATGGAGAGCCTTCTCATTTGCTCCTCAGCTGAGGACATGGATTTAGGGTCCCTTTTTGTCGACAATAGCAGGGGTATCAGAGGTTGGACACTCATCTAACTTACTTTTATTACAAGTCTTATCGCTGGGTGATAAAAGCTAAAATAAATTAAAAAAAGCTTGTTGTGTGACAACTTTAAGTGACAATAAGCTGATTACTGATGATTTTAGTATCTTTAGTGTTTGCAGCTTAGGCCAAACTGTGAAGAAATTCTCTATAATCACATCTGATTTGTCTACTTTACATTGAATTATATAAAAATCAAAAACAAATGAACAATAATTCACATTCAAACAGTATATAAAGCTGCTCAACTGATCACAGACGGTGTAATATTTTGGCCTAGTGCAATGATCTGGCTAGAAGTAGGCCCACATACAGGAGGAAACAGAGACCTGGCTGGTTTAAAGGGGTTGTACCAGGATTCAATCTTACATTTCTCTGCTAGATCATGCAAAACATAAAAAATATTTAAATTGGAATAATTTTAAAAAACCGACACCCGGGCCCCGCACAGATCAGCACAGGCACCCAGACCACAGACCACACGTACTGATGACCTATCCGGTGGATAGGTCATCAGTTGTCAGAAGGTGGACAACTTTAATATTTAATTGTGGGATAACCCTTTTAAGGAGGTTTAGGGCTTCAGTCATATCTGCGTTCGGGATTTCAGTTCTTCTTCTCTGTCATGGGATCAGAACAATCCATGAGGATCCGTCATGGTGTCCACCATTTTGTCTGCCAAAAATGACAGAATCTGTGGTGGAGGCCCCTAACAGAACCTCCGACGCATATGAGAACAGAGCCTTACACATCACGATTTTCCTAGCAACCAATGAACGATTGGTGGTTTGAAAGATGGACATTTCCATTAGTATGAAACTCACACCCGAGCGAGGAGTGGAATTGTTGCCTAGCAACAATGCCTTGTAAACGTACGTTGTAAATGTTATTATGAGTGGCATTTACATTTACCAATCGTCTCACCTATAATGTTTGTTTTTACGATGGCGCAATCAATAAAGAGCTTTCTTGCTTACCATTGATTTTCTATTTCCAGTAGTTGTTAAATGATAATTGGCCAGAGTATATAGGCCTATAGGGTCAAATGAGGTTGTGAGGGCAAATTACAGGAGTACAGGCAAGTTTCTCTATTTAAAACGTCTTATAGTGTAGCTATAACTTATAGCAATATTACAGCTATACCATAATTTAGATCAATATTGGAGTTTAAAGGTTTTTTTTCCACCATATTACACGATAGCATATAGCTAGGATATGCCATAACTTACTGATCGGTGGTGGTAACTGAAGGCAGTGGTTTCTTGCACAGCCATGCTCCCGGCCACGCACTGTGTAGGGAACAATAACACAACTCCACGCACTTGAATCCACTGATCATAATGTGATAGTATATCATTAGGATATGCCACAACGTCCTATGATGGGAATACCCCTTTAAGAGACAGAATGCTGGTTGTTGCTTTACTTGCTATTACCTAGGCTAGGGATTACAGTCTACATTCTGCAAAATATACAATTATCTCAGATTTTTTATATTTCAGGATGTATAACTTCTATAATAATAGATTGATAAGACAAAATAGATGATAATAGGATTACTATTAATAAAGATGCTATTGAAGATGCTATTTTTATTTCGTGATGAATTTGTAACATCTCTTACTGCTGATTATTTTAAATTTCATTTTAACCATTTTTTGTCCAATTTCCACTATGTTTTGCAGGTTTCCACTAATGAATGGAAGACAATGCAATGTTTTTGTTACAGCATGACAGTTTTTATAAACCAAGGTCCAAGATATATAATAGCTTACTATGATATACAGCGGGAACCTTCACATCCTGTGCATTCTGACCAGCCCACGATACTCTTTCCCAGGCGTGTACTTTCCCAGCTATTTGTCTTGCAGACTTTGTAATAAGGAGCTTGTTAATGGAATACAGAATGCCTTTTGGTGTTGCCTTGCCCTTAATTGAATTAATTTTGACTTTAGGAGAGGCCCAGACTCATTTTTGTGAATGCCCCTATAAACAATGCGTATCTGTTCACAGAGTAGACAGCCGGGAGCCAGAATATAGGACTAGTGTTAAACTTAGCAAGGCTCATTCACAAATGTAACGAGAAAAAAGCCAAAACAGGCAAAAATGTATGTTTACATGATATATTCTGTAAGAATGTCTTGTATAAGCGATGTTAAGAATGTAATAGGGCACTGGGGATAAAGAAGACTTACAAAACACGCTTTTTATAGAGTCACAGACATCAACGATCAGTACAGGATCGTTTCAAAATAATCAGGGGACCCAAAAACTCAATGTTTAAAACAATTTTGTACATTTAGGAACCTTTATTGAAAATACACATTTAGGCTTCATGCACATGGCATAGCCGCGTGCTCAAAGCCTGTAATACGGAGCCCTGGGACTGGTGCCTCTAGAAATCATCAAGTTACGGGGGTATTCTGCTGCTAAGGGAAAATATTTCCAAAATACACATCGGTGGAACATGGCACAATGAATCCGACAGTAAAAAACGTATGAAATCAGAGGCGTATGGAGGTACAGTAGGGCATCTAGACTTCTATGGGTGCTGTATTATGGCTCTGTACTGCTCAGAGTTTACCATAATACAGTCATATACATGAGGTCTTAGTGTATTAATATGCATTTCATTGAATTATCATTCACAACCTCATAGATCTCAAAATTACAGCCAAAAATAATACAAAAATTGTAAAGCATTTTGGTCAAATTCAATAAAATTTCAGTTGGTTAGATCCATTTTTTTCTCATACCATAGATGTAATGACTATGATCATTATTGGTTTTATTTGATAAAAAAAATGTTTCATCTGCTTCATTCAAAAAAAAAAAAAAAAAAACATGCTGTAGTAGAAGATGTTTAGGAAAGTAGCTGAAAACACACCAGTGGTACTCAAATATTTTCCAGTTGTATATCACTACCACTACCAGCCCTTATTCACACAAACGTTTTTTCCATCAGTGTGCTGTCCATTTTAGCAACAAACCGCACACTGACCCATACAAGTCAATAGGGCTACTCACACATCTGTTTATTTTCCATGGAGTGTGTTTCCATTGCGAGAAACTCACAGCATGTCTTTTTCTGGTCCAGTTTTGCGCCCATTAAAGGCTCACCTATTGAGGTCTATGGGTACGTGAATAAACATGGCACACTGATGACCGTTTCTCACGGATCAGTTGGTAAAGAAATGGAGAAAAGAAAAGGGAAACCAGGAAGACACCCGAAAGCCACACGTACATTCATATGGATTGTCACGCTGCGGGGTGTGGATGTCACGATGCGGGGTGTGGACCCACTGGGCCGTACCGCGTAGCGGGGATGGCAGCTGGCCAAACCGGAAGGTACACAGTTCAATGGTTCAGCGAGAGTACCTGAGGCAATCGTAGGCAGTGGCGAGGCGGACACGTCCAGAACCAGGCGGTGGGAAGTCGTTCGGTGAGGCGTAGCAGGGTAGCGTAGACTGTAGCAAAGCACGGCAGGTAGCACAGCACGGCAATAGCACTAGGTAGCACGGAAACAGGATACGGGATACGGAATACAGGAGCAAGGTACACTGGGAGGCTGGAAGACACTGGGAGACCATAAGCAAGACGAACAACGGGAAAACTAACAACGCTCTGGCAAAGGGCAAGAGGGCAGAGCCCTTTTTATAGCCCAGGGCATCCTGGGCCAGATTACAGTTTTTTCAAAAACGCACGCACTGGCCCTTTAAGGCCGTGCACGCGCGGGCGCGCGCACCCGCCGGAGACACTCGTAATCCGGAAGAGAGTGCCGGCGCCTGACTGGGGGACGACGCTGCAGGCAGGTAAGCTGTCCATGGCCACGGCCGTCGGGGTTAACGACCGATCGACGGGCCGTGGCCATAGACGTTACATGGATGAAAAACTGTACATTTTTGGTGGACGCAATCAGACACACTCATGTGTCCTTCCTTATCTTTCCTCTTATCTCAACATATCTTGAGATGTATGGTGCAAGATGACGAGCTTTAAAAAAAACAAAACAAAAAAAAAACATGATTTAGTGATACTTTGTCTCGTGATGTCTATGTATATATATATATATATATACACATATATATATATATATATATATATATATATATCTATGTGTGGTCACCCAGTGGTTGTGATGTGTATTGCACCCTGTCAAGGGTTTTGCTAGTATGTCACGATAGTGTATTGAAATAGTTTCATGAGAAATTGGAGTCCTTCACCAAATTCAAACAAAGGTAAGGGTCAACACATCTGTAGCTACATTACATTATATTTAAACCCATTGATTAATAAAAAATGGCGTTGTGTGGGGAAAAATGTCTAATAACCATTTCTTTAACCATGATGTCACATGACCTGCTCCTTTGGGCTAAGCCAATGTCATAGCCAAGAATCAGTAATTCACCATTGTACAATAGAAAACCTGAACTGCTTTATAGACCAAGAACAATAGACCATGAGGCTTTGTCATCCCGCATGCTCACACATTTAGAAAATTTAGGAGACAGCTAGAGTTAAGGCCCTTTTACACCAGCCAATTATTGGGAAAATGAGCATTCACAGAGCGCTCGTTCCTAATAGTTGCTCTGTGTAAACAGGGCAAAGATCAGCAGATGAACAAGCAAACGCTCGTTCATCGCCTGATGGTATCGTTTTAAATGCCTTAAATATTATCGTTGTCGGCAGCACAGGGAGACGTGCTGCCGACATGATAGAAATGTATGGGGATGAGCGATCGGAGTAACGAGGGTTCGTCCCCATACTAGCTCCTTGTGAAAGGAGCAAACGAGCGCCGATCAACAAGCTGTCTCGTTAATTGGTGCTTGTCTACACGGCCCACTTCGGGCCATGTAAGAGGATCCTAGTTCTGTTTTAGAAGGAATGAAGGCAAATAAGTCATCCCAAGAAGAATAAGTCCGGGAGTACTTAGTAAGGTAGGTATAAGGTCAACTGTTATCGATATACTTATGTTGCACATGATTTGAAATTAAGAAGCTGATCATTATATACCCTTTCCACTAGTTATTGCCACCGTGGTAGTGCCCATATTATAGTACCAGATATACTTTCTATAAAATTCCACACTGTAGTGCCTGTCTAATAATACCATCCCCTATGACCATATATCCAGCCATCGTTCCCATGAAATAATTTTTGAAATAGTGCCCATGTAACACAAGCGATAGTGCCCATTCAATAGTATCATGAACAGTGTCTACACTTATAGGTATATAACTGTGCTGTCCTTGTCAATTCTGTCAAGAGATTCTTAATCCTTGTGAATATTTTTGTTCAATTCCACACATGGATTATGATGCAGCTGAAATCCATTACAACATTATTGGACACGTTGATGAGCAAATTCCAAATTCTCCTGGTAACCAAGTTCGGTATGAGAAGGGCGTTGGATTGTTCACACTTACGCAATGGGGTTTTTATTGAGGTTTCTGTTGTGCTTTCCGGTAATTTTGACAGAAAGAATATCGCTGTCTGCAGTGCTTTTTTTGCATTTCAAAAACACTGGAGCCTCAATGGCCCTCATTGGATCCGTTGGAAAAGGCTTCTATCACAGCGATCATGGCTTGCTTATAACCTAAAATCATGACGCTAGGGTGAACAGAGTCTAACACAAAGAGAAGAAACTATTGCTTGTGCTAGCTTTTTCTGGACAAATATTACACTAAGGAAAGCATCTTCGGAGTCATATTGCAAAATGTACATGCCATAGACCACACACTAATACTTGAACTGTATTTTTTACATGGAAGGAGTCATATCAAGAATAAAGACCAAGAAACTGTTATTATTTCTGTAACTTCCACCTCTCTCATTGAGATTAAACTTCCCTTTGTCCATTCTGCAAAAACATTGCCCCCTATGACAGATATAATGAAATAACTACTAAAAAGAATATGTAATGCCTATGAGCAACAGTATTTTAATTGCTCCAATGCCGGTATCTTACCATTTTGCGTCTTCAGCTCTTCTGCAATCTATGCGTCTCCATGGTAACCAACTACATACCAACCCTAAGTAGTGTGATCCTCCAGTCATGGGTTTGCCCTCTCTCCTACTCTCTGTAGGTTACCAAGAAGAAGGGGTAGATGGAAGGGAGTAACACATGACTGTAGGATGACTACACACTAGTCTGTAACCATGGAGACACATAGGTCTGCATAGGAGCTGTATGCACCAAACAGTAGGATATTTGTCAAGTCTATTTGTCAAGTTTGGAGCAATAAACAAAATTGGTTAAAAAAGTGTACATAGCTTCATAGACAAAACATTACTGTTTTTTTGAGCTTTGGGAGGAAACTCCCTTTAAGAATAGATTGGTAAAGGAAGTGTATGCTCATCGCGAACTGTAGAAGTCGTTTTATTAATAACAGCATTTACTTTCCATAGGGACAGCTTTACAAGTCTTTATACTTTTATATATTTCCCACCCACCTCTTTTCTTCCAATTCAACAACTTTTAGACCAGTAAACGGCTTATTCCACATTTACGTATTTTTGGCCAATAAAATTTAATTTGAATCGGTTTCCATTTTCTTCCTGCTGCACAAGGTTCACAATAATTGACGTTATATGAATAATTTCATATTTTTTCTTCAGAAAGATTGGAGTTTTTGGCTCAAAGACTTGGAAAGGAAATCCAAGTCTAAAAAGAGATCAGTTCCTTCCAAACTTATCCCTGTTATACAATTTTAATGTTCCTACACAAAGAGGACTGTTTTATTTTTCTACACTATTCTCCCAATCTTTTCGACTGGAAACAGTTTGCATAGCGTTGACCTCTGGGAAATGGCTGATTTCTGCCAGCTGTTTATACTCCGGACTTTGCTTTTCAGAATTTTACTGACTTTAAAGATACAAGACGTTTTACACAGATTGTAAGCATGATCTAGAAAAAGACGTCATCTGTGATAAGCCAAGGAAAGCAAAAATATGGTGTGGGTCTAAAGTCAGAATTACCAACTATAGATTTGATCCCTATTAATATTGAAGACAAAATGTTGCAGAAATAATTTTTTGCTTTACAACGTGTAAATGTTCTCAGTAACAGAGACCCTAGGCATGAATATGATTATGGAGATCTGTCAGAAATTTAACGGGCTTAAGGCTAAGCTGGCATACTCTTGAGATTGTAGATGGCTTGTCATTCATGAATGGTATGGGAAGATTGTCATTCTGGAAAACAAGACCGTAAATGAAAATGTAAAAAAAATATCTATGAAAATTGGCAGATTGCTATCTGTCTTGCTTTGCTGTCTTCTATTAATAAGGTAAGGAAGCTCACGGGCGGAGATATAGCCTGTGCAGTCCGGTTAGTGGGCTGAGACTGGGCCCACTCTGACCACATGAGGTTTTAACATATATCCAGCTTCTCTTACCCCCTCCTCCCAATCACATGCTCCACGGGTCTCTCAAAGCGAAGGGTTCGTTCACATCTGCGCCAGGGTCCGGTTCCAACGTACCGTCGGGGCTTTCTGTCGGAACGGGACCCTGAATGACACAAACGTAAAAAAGGTTTCCATTTCCGTCACCATTGAGTTCAATGGTGACGGATCCGGTGCCAATGGTGTCCGTTTGTCTCCGTTGTGCAAGGGTTCCGTCGATTTGATGGAATCAATAGCGTAGTCGAACGAAGCCTAACATAGATACTGCATCAACCCAATCAGCCAATCAAAAAGCCTCTATGATAGTCTGAGCTGTTCTGTGTTTGGCTGATTATGTGATTATGCAGTATCTGTGTGTCTGAGCAGTCTATAGTAATAGATGGAGGAACAAGAGGAAGGCGTCCTGCATCCTTCAGTACGGGGAGTTAACCTCTGCACAAGGAGTTTACCCCTTCATTGCTCTGGACCACCAGGGACGTTATTACCACTACACTGCCCTAGCCCACCAAGAATGTTAACATCAACCCATACTAGCCTACCCGGGATGTTACCAATAACTGCTTCACTGCCCTAGTCCACCAGGTATTAACCCCCTCACTGCCCTAGTCTGTGAGGGATATTATGATTAACCCTTTCACTGTCCTAGCCCACCAGGTATGTTATTATGAACCTATTCACTGAACTAGACCACCAAAGATGTTTCCCGTGTAGGTCAGTAGGTGCATGATTCAATATTTTTGTGCTAGTCATGAAAATCATTCCAATCCTGGCAGAATACCTTTGCATTTATATTAATATCAGGTGAGAAATCTGATATCAAATAGATAGGAGAGTATCTAGGTAGGGAAATCTTGCCAGACTAAACTTGCAGATCAGGGACATCGTTTTTATCAAAAAGAAAATTTCAAAAAAGAGACAGAATGTGCTTGCGCAAGTGGCAAAAGATTAGCAGTAATTGTCCGATCATGCCATGCACATCGCTTCAGCCGAAGACCAGCCACAAAAATCCAACACAACTAATCACTTTTTAGACAGACATCATTTGACAACGTTCTTTTGCATAACATTTTTAAATAGTGCTCCACCAACATGGCTGTTTCATCCAACTTTCATCTTATGTGTATGGTCAGCTTAGACATTTTTTATAACACTGACCCAATATGAACAATGCTGAGACAAGATAACAGATGTTATAATATACAAACCCATATTACAGTGTGTGTATCTATTGGCTAGAATGTAGTGATGGATATGGTGGGTGCAATTTACTAACTGATCTGCACTGACGTGCCTGGTAAGGTGACCAAAGATGGTGCAGGTTTTTTTTTTCCAAACAACTCAGACTATCCTTGAAAATGTACAAAAAAACATAAATGGAAGAACTGGTGGGGAGTGAGGAATAACATCTGTAAGAAAAAGCAACAAAAGAGGGTCAAGAAATAAATAATGAATATAATTATAAAACCAGCCTTCCCAAGATTTGAGACCCTCAATGTTGCTGCGCAGTAAAACAATTCACAAGCCAATTTTGGTTATCGTTCAACCTGCCAACATGGCCCAAAACTGGCTCAATCTGTGGCAGCAAATATACAGGCTAATGGTTGCATTTCAGCTGTAGTGTGCATGGAAAGCTGTAGAACATACACCACAGACGTAAAATATTTTCCTATTAATACATCCATAAATGATAATGATTTGCCCCTTCCTGCAATGTGACTTACATGTACATCAGGGTGATCAAATTGCCCCAGCTGTACCAGTAGAAGGACAACTATAAAAACTCTGACCCTGCCCATTTAACCGCTACAGCACCGCGTAAGACGAAAGTTGTCACGGTAGTGAGAACAGGAGGGGCTCCCTTTGTTAAATCACCGTCAGCCATGGCATTTCATACTGACAGCCCTGGGCCTAACAGAGGCCCCAATGGCCACTCAGTATTAATGCCTGATAGGCTATGCATTTTAAATGAACGTACAAGCCAATGATACTTTGGTTTACGGGTTAATTGGTCATTGTTAAAATATCCAAAACATACTCGATAATTTATGTGTTTTACATGCTATCTATGACAACTTTAAGCTCTCCCTTTGTGTTGCCATAGTAGAAAAGTCCTCAGATTTTAGCTTTTCTTGTAACACGTGCAAGACAAGAGGGAGAATAAATAGTTAAACAAATATAAGGTAATCAGTAATAACTGTGAGAGGCCTACATAGCAACACAATAACAAGAAGGCCGATGACAGATAAGGACCACCTGGTTCATTAAATGTGCATGTTTCCCAGGCTTATGCAAAGCCTACAGCATTAGATTTCAGCTCTGAATCCCATAGGTGTACAATGTCTATACTTTAGGGGTCAATTTCAAAATAAAATAGGAAAACATTCAAAATGACTAAATTCCGGGCCTCCACAAAACACAAAATAGTATCAATAGGGGGAAATCGTTAAAGATACTGACGCTGGCCGAGTTATTCATATGTAGTATGTAGTCATATGTGACAATTATTATGTACATTTATAATATACAACACAAAAGACTATGCACTCGGCATGGTAGAGGTAACTATGCCACCCAGCCTACGCAGTTCTGTCTACATATACACTTTTTATTTGCGTTTTTGCCATTGCAGTAAATTATCACAATGGCCAGATGTTACATTGCAGCTTCAATATGTGCCACCACAGCTGTTTCTTTAAAGCAGCCATGACCACAATTGTAGCACAACTGTGGTGAAAACCACATGTATCTGTCGCACCAGTACCAGCACATATGAACATATCCTAACACTGGCACCACTATATGGTTAAAAAAAAGTCCAAACAAATTGGTACTGCTGATTGAGTCCCACTATAGGATATACTGTAGGGTTGGACTGCCCACCACAGTGAGCCGGGGCTCTGATACAATAATATGGATCAGACACTCCAGGGCCCATTAGCAGAACCAGTTCATTTTGAAGCAGATCACTTACCATCAGATTTTTCGGTTATACAAAACCTATTAGTCCCTAGTATCTTGTTTTACCAAGCAACTAAAACTAGACATGAAGAGGTTCTATATAGCTGTAGGGTGGCTCCATGATGCTCCAATACAATGTTGGTAAGATACACGTATGCATATCTGGACTTAAGGGCCTTTTACACCGGCCGACAATAGGCCGGTGCAGCGAGCGCCGATCAACGAGACATCGTTACTCCGATCACTGGTCCCCATACATTATCATCATGTCTGCAGCGCATCTCCCTGTTTACACAAGGAGATGTGCTGCCGGCAACGATAATATTTTTATTTTTTAAAACGATATGACCAGTAGATGATCGAGCGTTTGCTCATTTATCTGCTGATCGCTGCCCTGTTTACACAGGGCAATTATCGGCAACGAGCATTCTATGAATCCCAATCTACTATTCAAAGACTGGATTGTATGGATCTTTGCTGCATCACCTCATTGCATAAACCACCTTTTCCCGATTATCTACAGCTCTTTGTAGACTAAAACATTTTGTGCAGCACAACAAATGATGAGCCTTTGACAGGATAGTCATTATGTCTATGGAACCAAAACTATTGAAAGCACCGAACTGAAGTCTTTTGAATCCTAAAGAAAATGAATAGTTACAATTATTGGTCCTAAATAAAAATGGTGACATGTCTTTGAATATTTGACAAGTTGTGAACAGTACTTTAATGTGACTGCACATAGTCTTGTTGGCACTGCAATGTATAAGTGTTGTGGGCATGATTGCAGGAGCAGAAAAGGGTTAATAGTGGACATGGGGGATGCCCAACTTGCGATTGGCTGGGGTAAGTGCCCCACCATATAGCCCCTATTTATGATGTCCATGTATCTAAATAGGGCATATGGACAGAAAATGTCTTCATGAGACAGGCCCTTTAAATAAATAAGTAAAAGCTGAGGCTAACTACCACCCCAAAAATTTTTTGTTGTGGGTTTGTGTGGGACTTTTTTTTTACGGTGGACCACAAGGGATCCTGTCGATGCTCTCTCCTGTCATGAATTTAAATTCCATGATTATTTCATTTGCTTAACCATTTTTAACGCTCGCGCATTGATCCAAAAATAAAGATAAATTTTTTAGGGAAAAATTGTTACATCAATGGCCAGCTTAATAGTGCTAGTAAACCAAGGCAGGAGGGAAGCAGGGAACTATTGTACCTACATAACAGACGTCTCACTCATTTAAAAAGTTGCTGAATCCCATGACATTTAGGGTAACGAAATTAAAACCTCTTACCCCCCAATTAAAAATGAAATAAAGGTTAAATCATGCTGTATATTAATATGGGAGGGAGGGTAAGTCACTGCTAGTAGCCGAGCAGAAATAACAAAGTGAACAATGACAGTGACACACTTGAACTTTCTGTTTTAAAGACCTCAAGCTGTTCTGTTATTATAGAAACAGGATGTTGTCTTTGTGTGAACTATTGGTTTGAGCTATTAAGGCCTTTTTAAACTTGGCGTATTAGCAGCGGGGCTCAAAGATTAAGAAGCGACTTGGAGGCAATTTAAGGAGCCGTGGGATCAAGTTCCCCCTTCGGCGGCACCATTGTGGAACCAAACAGAACTTATGTTATATCTACATAATGCTTGTCTAATTCTCACTGAGTTGAGAATCTGTTCCTCAGTAGAGGGCCACAAATCCGGTGGAGACAGAACAGCAGGAGACTCCAATTAAGACATCCTCTCGGACGGAAATTAAGTTAAGCTGTATGCCAAGATCCTTACCCTGCAATATTCAGTTGCTGTGTTTAATTGTGATGACCATCATGTAAACCAATTTGCAGATATTCAAATTACAGCTTTGGTTTTGGGAAAGCCTCTGTGTTTTAATCTAATTATTTTAATAAGGATATGTTCTGAGGTGCAGAAATTGGTTTTGCAATGTTGTCCAGACAGCTAATGGATCTAACTGACCTCCATGTCAGCACGCTGCATGCCACCCAAGTTGAAAAAACTTAATAGCCTGGGTAACAATGGAAATGTTCCTTTCTACCAGTGAGACAGATCTAGAAATATTGGAATTGCTGCTACAGAAAGGGGTGATTTTGATAAAAAAAAATAAGCTTTCCTAATCACTCATATTTTGGGAAATATTATATCTTTGCAATAGTAAAGTACATGCTACAAAATGCTACCAGTAGCCACAAAAAAACGAGAAATAAAGAAGGATAGTTTTTTTCATGATTCCAGTGTTCATAATGGTTTTCCTTGTTTCATCCATGTAGCTGTATGACACCTTGTTTTGTTAGGTGAAATGTATTGGGGTTTTTTAATGGCATTTTGAGGCATTTATAAATACAATAAAATATTATTTATTCATATAGCGCCATCATTTTTTGTAATGCTTCATGTGGTAAAAAATTGGCACAGCACACTGTAAGGGTATGTTCACACGTAGTCAACAAAAACGTCTGAAAATCCAGAGCTGTTTTCAAGGGAAAACAGACCCTGCTTTTCAGACGTTTTTTACCAACTCGCATTTTTCGCTGCGTTTTCACGCCGTTTTTGCGGCGTTTTTTACGTCCGTTTTTTGGAGCTGTTTTCATTGGAGTCTATGAGAAAACAGCTCCAAAAACGTCCAAAGAAGTGTCCTGCACTTCTTTTGACGAGGCTGTATTTTTACGCGTCGTCGTTTGACAGCTGTCAAACGACGACTCGTAAATAACAGGTCGTCTGCACAGTACGTCGGCAAACCCATTCAAATGAATGGGCAGATGTTTGCCGACGTATTGTAGCCCTATTTTCAGACGTAAAACGAGGCAAAATACGCCTCGTATACGTCTGAAATTTGGCCGTGTGAACATACCCTAAGAATTACAAAAAGACAGTGTGGTATAGTAAAAAAAAAACAGTGTTCACAAGACACATTAGGTAGGAGCCCTGCCAATATGAGCTTCCAATCTATAAGGAATAGGGAAAAGATACATGAAGTCAGGGAAAGGAGTGCGTAGCTCAAGACATGACAAGTGGTGTTGGAATGCCGGTTGATAGACTCTCATCATTGTCAGGTTATATGTTTTTTAAAGAAGGTTATGGAATGAAAGAACGAGTTCCAGAAGAGAGGGGAGGCACCAAAGAAGTCTCCAAGAGTATAAAGAGGTAATTTAATTGTAGAGAGGCGTTTGCCATGGGCAGAGTGAAGGTTGCGTGTAGGGTGGTATATGAGAATAAGACATAAGCCAAATTGAATACAGCTTAATTGCCCATTTTTGAAAGAGGTGAAGAGGTGTTATATAATACCCCTGGAGTTAGCTATTTTTTTCTGACTGAAAGATGACATGTGCATACTAGATTTCTAATGCAGTGATTGGAACTTCAGGGACGGGAAATGTGGGTTTCAACTTAGCACCCAATAGTTTATTTCTATTAGGTCATTTTATTGTCACAAACAGGCTAGTGGACAGAGAGTGGACCCACAGCATTACTTTTGGATGTTAGGAAAACACCTGCTCCCTTAAGGTCGCTATGACGACTTCGCTAGCTTCTGAGCAGCTCTTCCTTTGACTTGAGCCTATCTCTTTTCCGTATCCATCTGCCAATCAGCTGTGGGGTTGTATTTATGCCTGTCTTTTCCACCTATCCTTTGCTTGTGAATTTCCTCCTTTGGCTTCTGATCAAGCTTCTGACATCATCTGCACTTCTGATTCTGGACCTCGTGTAGACTGACCTCGGCTAGTCTCCCATTTACTCTCTGCGTTCCGATTTTGATTATCCGCTACCGGACAGTTTTGACCTTTTGCCATTCCTGTTATCCGCTTGCCTTCTGTTTTGAACTTTCAGTTACCCTCTGGCTGTCTGGTTTCCAGCTCAAGTTTGCCTGCATTGCACCTCTTGTCCCAGACTGCACTCTGCTAAGTCAACTTGGGTCCATCCCACCTTGCAAAGTCCATCCCACCTTGCGGTCGGCTCTAGCGAACACTTCAGAATGGTTGCGGATTTTGGGTTGCGCTTTACGTGCACACTCTCTACCGGCAGACTCCAACAGCCTTGAGGTAATCGCTACAATACATTGGATTTGACTTTGGACTGATCTAGGGGCCAGAATATAAGTCATTGACCGTTCTTCGTCTAAAAGTCTCATTACAGAGGTATGGAGTTTACCAGGGGGAATCCCGACATCGTCCCCAAAGTAGTCTCCAATAGCAACAGCCAAATGCTACAGGATAAGTATTTCTGAAGCGTGGTAGCAAAAGCAATAAGCTGTCAGAATTCATGTAATACAGGAAACAGGCACGGGTCAAGAAAGGCAGCGATGAATAAACTTAGGAAAACCTTCAAAAAACATAATACAGAAACCAAAGAACCTTGTTGCTCAGGTTAGGGAGGCGTGTCCAGGGCAGGATTGATAAAGTATATGCTCTGGGATATTAATAAATGTTGAATTACAAGAAATAAGTTATGTGGGAGTTAAAAAAATAAAAAAGCCTGGCTCTGGGGAATATGTATTCAGAGCGGAAAGGAATAAATTAGGAGAGATGTGTGTGAATCTGGAAATAAGCAACAGGTGGGCTGTGCAGAGAGGAAGTCAACAAGGTCAGGGCTGATGTTTGTGAACAAAGAGCAGAGAAGCTTCCATCTAGGGACAATTATTAAAAAATTACACAAGGTGATTTTTTTATGGACCTACAGCTTGGGATCATGATGCTTTTTGGCTTGAAGCCCCAGTCAAACTGCTATGAGTTTATTTTCTGAAGAGGTACAGGAATAGTGCACAGTCTGAGGAGGCGGTGCATGACACAGAAATTCGAAGAACAATAAAGACTGTATCTCTGTGTCATGCTACGTCCCCTCAGGCCTTGTAGTAGGCTTAACTCAGTGTATCAGTTTTGCCCAGAGTGACCCTTTAAAGTAGTTGTCCCAGAAACGACAATTATCACCTATACATGGTATAGGTGACAATTGTCTCATCTTTAGTACCCCCACCGATCATGAAAACGAGGGTCCCAAACCCCAGATCCTCCTTATTGAGCCCCACACAGTGAGGAGGAGGAGCTTGAGTGGAGCAACGGTTTAGCATGTGCCCCCCGCTTTATTCAATGTCTATGGGGCTGACGGAAACAGTCACTCTGTGCTCGACTGTTTCCATCATTCCCACAAACTTTGAATGGAGCAGCAGCACGCATGCTCAACCACCGCTCCATTCAATGTCCTACTTACTGTGGTCAAGCAGCGAGAAGGAACAGGTGTTTAGGAGCCCCCATTCTCGTGATCAATGGGGGTCACAGCGGTGGGGCCTCCATCGATCAGATAATTATTGCCTATCCTGTGGATAGGCTATAATTGTCGATTCTGGGAATAACCCTTTAATGGGCAAACATACTTACAACTTCTACTTTGTAAACATTTGTCTTCCATGAGCTCAAATACTTATATTGGTCTAGTGAGCTAATAGTCTAGTGACTTGTGTAGTCGTCTAGTTATTGGTGTAGTTATAATGACATCACACGAATGCTAACATACTTGAAGGGACATGCCTTCATTTTCTCATGAGGTATAAACCAGTGTGTTTTCTCTCTCACATAAATAACAGTACAAAGTGCTGTAATTATATTAGTGTATTGCTTGTCTATTCCTTGTCTATTCCTTGATGCTTCTCATAAAGGAAGTTTCTACTTAAAGAGTCCCATTTCACTCCACAAATACTCTTTGGAAAAGGAAGGATATGACACGATCCTTTTTTTAATTTTATTTCAAAGCCAGTTCTTCTGGTACTTTGTAAAACAATGAAGCAGTGACACTTTAATGTAGTCCTGTATTGTCACTGCAATGCTTTGTGAGACATTCCCCACTTCCACCCCTCCCTATTTCCTTCCCTTGACCCAAGTCCAGCCTGAAGGTTTCTACACCACTATAATATCTAGAAGTTAGTTACTCATGGACCGTGTGGTTTATTTACTGGATGCCTTAATATAAGACATTAACAATCATATCTAAATTATTATTAGTGTTGGTAACAATTGCCCAGTGTAAACGGTAAAAATCTAAATATGTAATCTCAATAGATGGAATTGATAATTTACCGAAATACATTTAAACAATTTCACACAACACATACAACATTTTAACAGTAAAGTATAGTATTATTTCCTTGGATAAATATTAACAAGATAGATAGAAGACCCCAAATGAAATAGGCAAAGTCAAGAAAAAAATATGTCTTTAGATTTAGAGGGAACCATTAGGCAACACTTAGGACTCCTTTGTTTATTGTCCTATTGCCTAAAGCTACCCCTTTTAAGTTGTCAGAGAAACCTACATATATATCAAGTTAAATATTTGCATGAGAAGGCTTGCAATATGTTCAGGGGGGAAATGCCCTCTGGGTTACTATTGTTTTCACAGATGAGGGTCAATACGGAGACTGTCTGGGCCTCCTCTGGGACTCAGCAAGTCAATACATTTAATGTATGTCATAAATAAATTCTCACGTAGCTAACAGTGGAAGTCTGAATATGGCTCTCACTAAATTTCGGTTTTATATATATATTGTTTGCATATAGCACTGTGAATAAATTAATTAATTTGTGTTAATCCTCGTCCACTGACGTTTACAATTTTCAATCACTACAGCCGAATGTCGGAGACTGTGGGAAGAAACCCGAGCTCCCAGGGGAAATCCATATGCACATAGGGAGAATGTACTAAATGGGGCCTTGATCAGGCACAGACAGTAATACTAACACGTGTTCGATACTGCAGATATGTAGAAAATATTGCCTTGAATATACTGTATGTCCACTGTTGAATTTTTATGCACATTTATTCATAGATTTCACCCTTTCCAGAGCAAAATAAAGCATTCTGCGTATCTCAACATTTGCATCAGGCCCTTAAATCCGACAAATGTGTGAATTGGGTTTTGGAAACCCAATTCCCTTACATTACATTAGAATATGCTGTAAAAAATCTGCAGCAAATTCTTCCATGTGTACATGCCATAGGGAAACCCACTCATTCGTCACTCTTTACCCCCTCATGGAGGTATGGATTTTTTTAGTCAGAACCCCTGTTCGTTGCAAACAGACTAGTGACTTGATGGTGGAAGGTGCGCTGCTGAGGATGTTAGGCAAGGACGTGGCAATGATACAGCTGAGAGATTCAGGATAGTCAAGGGTTAGTACCAGAAAGGCAGTCAGAGATGGACAGGAGTACCAGGGACAATCTGAGACATAGCCAGAAGACAGAGCTGAGCTCAAAATCAAAGAGTCCAGCAAAGAAGGTACTATTTGTGCATCACAAGGAGTGAAGGTCATGAAATTTGTAATAAGGATCAGGAAAGTACAGTTCAATACATGGTACAAGGTTCAGACGTGGCCTGAGAGGATGATTAGATTTAAAATAAGCCGCCATTTGTCACTTAATCGGGTTGTTACGGTTGCCATAGCAATCGGATGTGGCCAAGCACAGACAGCAGCTGGCATTACCAGGAGAGCAAAGCTAAACCGTGGAGAAGTATTCGCCAACACAAAAAGTCTGGTACTGCATTATTTACCTTGCATTGTTCCTGATTGACAGTCTATTTTTTAAGTCCATAGATGAATACACAATTCTGCAGGCCCCAGAGCTGAAATCTCCTTGCTTGATCAATGTCTACACAGACTAACTTAGCTTGCTGACTATTTCCAATGACGACCAGCAGAGCTGTGAATACAGACTAACTCAGGATTAGCACAATGAAGGCTTCTGTTTTTATCTGAAGATGTTTTTGTACCCTAATTTTGATATAGGGTCTATGGGCTATATTTTGATCATTGCCTGCTCATTCGTGCCATCATAACCTCAGGTCACATAGCTCTATTGACTTTTCTCTATACATTTCATTTCTATTAACCTTGACCTAATTGAGTAACACGCTGGCAGATCGGCTAGTGAACATTACTTTTTCTACATAATACCAGCAAAAGAAGCTGTAATGTTCTGGATAAATTACCTTTTTCAGTTCAAACTTAGTTTTACCAACATCCCAAAACATGTTGTGAACTTTAAATTAATTTTCTATATGATTGATATCATACATAAAATGTGTGTAGGTGGCTCAGTGAAAGGGAACATAATGGTTATTAATGGAACATACTCAGATTGGGTCACAGTTACCAGGGTACCACAAGGTCAGTATTGGGCCCTCTTATTTTATTTTCAAATTCAAAATTTTTATTTATTTTGTAACAAACAGTTTGTCAACAGAATACATATAAAAGAAGAGTCGGGGTTATACAGTAAAAGATAAAGGACTCAATTAACAGACAGGCTTCCCTGGTGAGTCTTATTGAAAGACAACCCAACATATCAATCATGAACAATGAGGTGACATGGAGTAGGTAGTAGATGTAGGGGTCTTCCAATTCTACGGACGTAGAGTAAATATCTAGTGTGCAAGCAGCCACTAATGCGGGAAAAACTCTGCCTGCTTTGAGAAGAAGGAAAAACAACACAGAAACAGAGGGGTAGGCGAGGGTGGGTATGGTGAACATGGACTCCAATTTGTGAGAAAAGGCAGACGGTCATCTGTTAGGTGCGGACGGGCCCTCTTATTTTTAAGATATTTATTAAAGGGGTTATCCCAAGATCAACATTTACAAATGTTCGTTGGGGACCCCACCACTGAAATCCCCACAGATCACTAGAACGGGAGCCTTGTAGAGGGATTGCCCAGTAAAATATAAATTTTTGAATATATTAAACTATAGTAAAGTAGTTAACACAAAAGAAGACTATATTGGGCAAATGGTCTACCACTTCACAAATCACTAGTCAGACAGATTATTGTGTATAGACATAGTAGAGCTCGAGTAAGAGAAAGACATAGTAGAGCTTGAGTAACAAATGGAATGGGTTTACTGCAGTACCGAAAATTGGGCTTATTAAGTTTGGCAAAAAGATGGCTGAGGGGTGACCCAATGACTATGTGTTATATGATAAAGGTCAATACAGAGATCTCTCTCATGATCTATTTATACCCAGGACTGTAACTATAACAATGGGGCATCCACTGTGTTTAGAGGAAAGAAGGTTTCTACATCATCACATAAAGGATTCTTTACTGTAAGAGCAGTGATGCTATGGAACTCTGCCACACTAATTTGTCATGGTTAATTCAGCAAGAGATTTTAAAAGGGGCCTGGACGCCTTTCTTGAAAGTAATAATATTACAAGTTATATGTACTAGATACTGCAGATGGGTCATTGATTTAAGGATTTATTCTAAATGGCATATTTGGAGTCGGGAAATATATATTTTTTTCTTCTTTTAAGATTGACTTCTGTCTTGTGGGGGTTTTGGCTTTATTTCTGGATCAATATTGCAGGTTAATAGGTTGAAATAGATGGACTTATGTAGTTTTTCAACCTTCAACTATGTTACTATGTTATTGAGCTTAGGGTTAATACTTTGTATTTCCCGCAGCTGAAGGAGGCTCAAAAGTTAATATAAAATGCTAGAGCTCTGAATATTCTTAAAGTGGATTAGAGGTTAATGGTAATATCTCTCTGGTGGTCTGGGGTCTCCTAGGTGTCTAGCATATGTAAATGGTTAACACTTTTGTTGTGTCCAATGGGCTAAAGTGCTTTTACACGAGCAGATATTCTGCCTGGTAAACGAGTGGCGATCGAAATTATAGCAAGTCGATCGTCACTCACTTGCCTCTTTTAAATGGAGCAATGACTGCAAGAATGGGGATGAACCATTGTTAATAGGATTGTTTGCCCCCATACATTTTGCATCCTGTCAGCAGCACATCCCGTTTTTACAGGGAGATGTGCTGCCGACTAGCAACCATTTTTCTGGCCACATTAAAAGATACGATCAGCCGATGAACAAGCGTTTGATCGTTCATCGGATGATCACTGCCCTGTTTACACAGAGCAATGGTTAGGCACGAGTGTTCTTACGAACGCTCATTTACCCAATCACTGGCCCGTATAAAAGATCCTTTAGGGCTCATTCAGACGAGAGTGTATCATGTCCGTGTGATGGTCGTTAAAACAACGGCCGTCACACGGACTCATGTATTTCAATGGGGCCGTTCACACGACCGTTGTTTCAACAGAGCGTGTGAAGGGTCTGTGAAAAAATAGGACATGTCCTATTTTACTGCATGCCGCGCATCCCTCCATAGACTCTAGTCTATGGGGGACCCGCGACAATGCGTCCCGCACGGGTGCACCTCGGACATAAAAAACGTGAGACAGAACTACTAGCACATACTCACTTTTTACCAGTACATCTTCTTCAAGAGGATATAGATATTGGAGCCTTCCTATATGAAACAGGTTTATCTTGACTTATCCGAATAACGTTGAGTGGTAAAGTATATATTTTCATGAAGTTACCAAATAGCAAATCAATCTTCCCGTTTTATTGCATTGGAAGGCAGACTCGGCTCAACCCTGCTGCAGTTCAGGAAATAGAGGACGGGAACAGTACTCCTCCAATTTATTCTTACCTATTCTTATTCTATTGCCTACCTTCTTTTTTTTTTCCTACTGCAGCAGTTCAGCACACTTACATTTCATTGAAATATATTTGTTTCGCTTGGGATTGTATTTGCATTGTGGAAGGAAATTGGAGTAACCAGAAGAAACCCAACGCACACATGCCCTACAGATGTGGTCCTGGTGAACAATTTTATCTATAACTGAAAAAGAGAAGAGCTGACCCCTATGTTACGTGTTGTACACGCAACTGGCCCCATCCGACAGCTGTTACCAGCTTGACCAAATGTGCATATCATTTGAATAGTGCAAGTGGGATGAGTGGTTGTCAGACACCTCTGGTGTCACTTCTCTCATGGTAAACAATAGGATGAAATAGGTCAAAATCCAACCTGTCCAATCCCAGTTTCCTCCGATGGCAGGTGTTAAATTGGTGCCAACACAGTTCAATCTTCTATTAGATAAGTTTAGATAAGTTTATAAAGTCAGGACTCTCACCTATTGCAGCTTGCTACTGCCATTTTTGTATTTGCTTTGTTTGGGATTTTTATCCTTATTTAGTACCACATCTTACTAGAGGGGGTGCAGAGGTAGCAAAAACATGACATTGTACTTTTAATCTAAAAGTAAAGCACTTACTAAATATTTTATATTACTAAAGATGCCCTGATCGCCCGAACAGAATGGTCACGTGATCCCGGAACATACAGGCATTTCCCTGTGACGACGTGTGACTGCTTTCTGAAAACGCACTAAACTTCTGGGATCACATGATCGCTCCTCCAGTCGAGCGATCAGAGCTTATTTGGTAATATAAACTATTTAGTAAGTGCTTTACTTTAAGATTAAAAGAAAAATGTTTTTTTTTGTGCGGCCAGACAACCCCTTTAAGTGAAAAGTTCAGACCCAGGAGCGGACAAACCATATGTACAACCTGTGCAATTGAACGGAGGCCCAGTAGATAAGGGTGCTCACTGCCACTTTAAAAGCAGCTTCCTAAGCTGGCCATACATAGAAAAGAAAAGTTTGCCAAAATAACCGATTTTAGCCACTTCGGCCGACCATCTCTTGTGTAATTACCACAATCAAGCGTTCACGATGGCCGACCTCCGACTGCCAAAGACACGATCGGCCAAGTTAGATAATTTTGACCGCGGTCGGCCGAAATTACTTGTGTATGGCATGATTGGCCGTATTCGACTGACCATTTGCTACTGAGTGCAAGCACCAGAGAGTCAGGTTTTAAAACGGGATCCCTGATCGGCCTGTTTTGCCCATTGTGTTGCTGATAGGATCGTTCGTATGAACGATCCCACGGACCATTGATCTACCACGATGCGACCGATCAATATCTTAGTTGAATGGTCAGATTTGCTGCTATTAAATATTATGGCTCACAATTACTTGTGGATTGTTAGGCCCCATTCACACGAGCGTGAATCACGTCCGTGTGCTGCGCGTTGAAATAACGCACAGCACACGGACCCATTGATTTCAATGGGGCCATTCACATATGCGTGATTTTTCACACAGCGAGGGTCCGCTGCGTGAAACTCACTGCATGTCCTATATTGGTGTGTAATCACGCACCTGCGCGCCCATTGAAGTCAATGGGCACGTGAAAACCACGCACCGCACATGCGTGTGCGTTGCGTGATTTGCCCATCAATTCAGTTGAAAATAATAATTAAAAAAATGTGCTTTGCGAGTGCATGAATAACGCATGCCACTCGCAAAGCACACTGATTCATAACGCAACACAAATGGACTCAATTCACGCGCGTTTTTCACGAGCGTGAATCGGATACGCTCGTGTGAATGAGGCCTTAGAGAGACATATCTCAAATGGTTAATAATTTTTCAGACATCTGCCCGATTTAGAAGATATCTGATTGTGTCTAAAATAAAGATGCTTACATGTTATCTTCACAACATCAACATGCGCAAAGTAATATGAGCAGGAACTGTCTGCCTCAAGTTTTTGAAAGACTTTGTGTTTAATTTGCATACTTTTTAATCATGTAAAGTGTGTACTGCTCTACCAGGTACCAGTCTGCCAAAATCATGAACAATAGGGTCTGATTGTGGAAACTTTCTTTATCTTGAATAATAAAAGAATGCCAGACACATAAATATAATAGGCTAACAAAAAGAATATCAACTTTGTGCAAAAACACAGACAGGCTAAGGGCTTATTTACACCAACGTGTAATACGTCCGTGCAACGCCCGTGATTTTCACGCGCCTCGCACGGACCTATGTTAGTCTATGGGGCCGTGCAGACTGTCCGTGATTTTCACGACATGTCCTATATTCCTGCGTTTCTCGCGCATCACGCACCCATTGAAGTCAACGGGTGCGTGAAAATCACCACGTGCTTAACTGTTTACAAACATCCTGAGTGTAATAATGATGCCGGCTGCGCGAAAATCACGCAGCCGCGCATCAAATGGTTATGACACACGAAGCTGTTAAGTACCTTTTGCACGCACAAAAAGCACACGCTCGTGTAAATCCGGCCTAAGTGTGAAAGAAGGAACAATGGGATCTTTGTCCAACACAGTGCGGTATGTGTGCACCAGTTAGTGACAGTGCCCATTAGGCTGGATTCACACCAGCATGTTCCGTCCGTAATGGACGGAACGTATTTCGGCCGCAAGTCCCGTACCGAACAAAGTGCAGCGAGCCAGGCTCCTAGCATCATAGTTATGTACGACGCTAGGAGTCCCTGCCTCTCCGTGGAGCTACTGTCCCGTACTGAAAACATGATTACAGTACGGGACAGTTGTCCTGCAGAGAGGCAGGGACTCCTAGCGTCGTACATAACTATGATGCTAGGAGCCCGGCCCCCTGCAGTGTGGTTGGTCTGGGACTTGCGGCCGAAATACGTTCCATCCATTACGGACGTAACATGCTCGTGTGAATCCAGCCTAACAGTGTCATGAATCATCTATTCTAAATTACAATTTACTAGAATTAATTTGGTTACATAATAACAGCGCACAGTTGTCAGCACTGGATTTGGCCGTAATTACATTTAATTTGTAGGGTTAGGTGTCTAGCAGGATTCTCCTTGCCCTTTATTATTACATGGTGTTGCTTAATTACGTTTTTATTATATAACATCTCAGTGAAATTATTGGGCTTGCCTAAAATCAGAATAAAATTAGAGCAGGTAAATATCCCAATAAACACTGTGACCGTGACATAGAACAAGCTAGTATAAGCTTTCTCTTCACACAAAATCCTTTGTGAAATTTGATTTATTGGATGAATATAGATGAAATATTTAAGAGACCTTCACATTTAGACAACTCTTTCTCATTGTAAAAAGCCTGGTTTTATTGTTATATACAGAAAAATAATTAAACTGGATAGCAGATTTCACCTTCAGGACTCACTTTAGGACTTAGGGCTTATTCACACGAATAGGAATCTCGTCCGTGTGCTGTGCATGGAAATCACGCACAGCACACGGATCTATTGATTTCAATTGGGCCGTTCACACATGCGTGAAACTCACTGCATGTCCTATATTGGTGCGTTTATACGCACCTACGCGCCCATTGAAGCCAATGGGTGCGTGAAAACCACACACGGATGCACATCCGTGTGCGGTGCGTGATTTACGCATCAATTACTTTGGAAAATAATAAAAGAGGTGCAATGCACACGGACAGATTTATGCTAGTTTTTTTACGCACATAAGTCTGTCTCGCTTGTATGAATGTAGCCTTAGGTTAAGGGTTTTGGCCCCAAGACTTATGTGCATGAGTGAGTGTCAGCTTTTAGTGTGTGGCCCTTTACCTTGACACAGTACCCCAACTCGAGGATGGTGCAGTAGCAGAGGCAGACATAGCACAGTTCAATGGAACAGAACTTTTCTCCAGCAGGGCACAACGCATAAAGGTTACAAACACTGGCCGGTTACAGCCTAAAATCTTTACACAGCTTGGAGGTTATAAGTGATGGTACGCAACTTGGAGGTTACAAGTGAGGGTACGCAGTTTGGAGGTTACTCACAGTACATTTGGACGTGGATGTGGGATCACTATGGGCTTGGCACTGTCTCAGTCTTTCGTCACACTTGCACGCAGGGGTGACAAGGCTTTCACTCAACCTGGATACAGGAATATGCTGGAAGTGGTCCGAAACCACTTGCAGGATACATAGGGTGTTCGCCGTTCACGGAGCATTCTCCCTGGCAGACCCAAGTAAATTCAGCAGTGGGTCTGAGGATCAAGAAGCGCATCTGCTCAGCAGGATACACAGGGTCACTTCTTTTTCAGCGACAAACGCTGGCAGTGCCCACTCCTCTACATAGACCTCCTCCGCATCTCAGCTGCAATGTCAGTCCCATGCGCTACTTGTCTCACACCTGAAAGTCCCCCTGTATGCTCTCAGTACACACACTCAAATTCCTCCCTGAAGCGTGCAAAACAACGCCTCCTTATATAATCTGGTTCCATCCTAGCACTGAGCCCATGTGGCACCACGCTACTGCATCCACCCACATGACCAGAGACCTCAACAGCCTGCCGTAAACAGCGCAAACTCCCACAACAACATTTAAATGCACAGAACTTGCAAATAAAAGCATGTTGATAACACCATGGCACATCCCATAAACACAACACGAATGTCCAGTTAGATTCACTGGCGCATCAAAAAGTTCACGTCACAGCAACAAGAGGTTAGTTTGAGTGCACTTTTTTGCAAGGTGATGGTCAATGCTCTAGTCTACTTATGCTGGAGTACCCCATTAAATGCGTGTGGGTTATACAGCAATTGATTTACTGTGTAACAGATAAAAACATGAAAGAATAAACATAGTGGAGCGAGTAGTTTCCAGTGGCAATAGTCTGGCAGTATTCTAGCTCGGTAAAGATCAGTCAGTCGGGTGCAGTGCCAAAGGATACAGCAAACACAGTCAAAAAGTAGCTGATCTCAATACAAAGAGATACAGTGGCAATAAAAGCAGTACAAGGAGCACAGAGTAATGTCATACATAGAGTACTGGGTCAAAACACAATATAACAATCAGCAGAAACAATCGGAAAGGTACAGGTTATTAACCACCATAACTTGCATTGCAGTAGGCCGCCATGATACAGGTAGCACGCTAAATAACAGGATAAGACCAATCTGGCCAGTCAGAAACTATCCACATGAATACTGGCGCATGTGTGGACAGTCTAGCATTTTTGGTTTCATGAAAGTTGTGACTTTGTGAGATCTGCTCTCCCGTCCATCTTTTATCAAAAGGGGGATCGGAGAACGGAAGAGAAACATTTCTTAACATTGCCTTAGGGATTGTTTTCCTTCTCCTTTTTGATTGAACAAGACATACTGCAGACGGTATCTCCCAAACGTGATGTGCCAGGGGCCTAGTTTGAGTAACAATCAATCCATCTGTTCATCAAGGGTTAATATTTCTTCAAGACTCACAGGTTTTCCTAATCCTGAAAGCTTCTAGCTGTGCCAATCTTATCTCTTCTCTCTGCACCACTGATATGACTTCCCCCACTTAGAAGTCCTCATTAGTGAGCTACAAAGGTGAGAATGAAACAGCACCAAACTCTTGCCCGCCTTAAAGGGAAGGTGTCATGAATTATTTTTTTTTTTATCATATTGCTTTTAGAATGATAAAAAAATAAAATTTATTTATTTGTGTTCGTGTGTTCTACTTTTTACTTTTTTTAAATTTTTACTTATCTATGGGGGCTGCCATTTTTTTTTTCATCTCTGTATGTGTCGATTAACGACACATACAGAGATGGAATACGGCACATCCCCATAAAGAATGTGAACGGGAGCCGTTCTATTCACTGCAGCGTACGCCGTCTGTGTGGGAACGGCACATGTGCCGCTCCCACACAGACCAAAACGAAGCTCGTTAGCAGAGCGAAATTCGGCGCCATTTTCATGTGGACCGGAAGCCGCTGCCGGACAGTAAGATGACGACTTCCAGCCACGGCTTCCAGCCATATGTTCAAGGAAGCGAAGGCGCAAGGAATAGGAGCGAAGGCGGCGGCAGGAGAAGGTAATTTATGTTCGTGTATGTGATGTGTGTATTATGTTCGTGTATATTCGTGTTATACTGTCTGCTGAGCACTGTATCTAATCCTCCTACACTGTGCAGTCGTTCCGAAAATGGCGGCACACAGTGTAGGAGGTTTGAAGATTCAACCCCCTCCTTTTCCTGGCACTAGCCAGAATAAGGGAGGGGGGATTGTGTGAGGACACTAGAGAGATTGTGTCTACCCCAAATTTGCAGCATAAAGCAATGAGGTTGCTTTACCACATTGACCGTGCTGCAATTTTGGGAACTGCTCCCCCTAGTGACCAGCACATGGAAATGTTATAAATTAGAATCTAATTTATAATATTTCCTGACTTGTGAAAAAATGTAAAAAATTAAAACAATGTGTAATCACTTAAATAATAATTGTTTAACTAAAAAAAAAAAATTCTAGCGACACATTCCCTTTAAAGGGGGTTTTACACAGGACTATTATCCGGCAGACAAGCGGTCATATAACTCTCATTGACGATAATTGCCCTGTGTAAAAAGGGCAGCGATCAACAGATGAACAAGCAAACGCTCGATCATCTGCTGATCGTATCGTTTTAAAAAAGTAAAAGAATATCGTTGTCGGCAGCACATCTCCCTGTGTAAACAGGGAGATGCGCTGCCGACATGATAATAATGTATGGGGACCAGCGATCAGCGTAACCACCTCTCTTCCCCATCCAAAGCTTTGTGTGACAGGAGCAAGCGAGCGCCAATCAACAATGTCCCGTTGATCGGCGCTCGCTGCACTGGCCGAGTGTCGGCCGGTGTAAAAGGGCCTCGAAGAGACTCTGTCACCACATTATAATATATATGTAGGTGACAGTAATGCTTTTTATTTAGAAAAACAATCTATTTTTACCACTTTATGAGCAATTTTTAGCTTTATGCTAATTACTTTCTTAATGCCCAAGTGGGCGTGTTTTTACTTTAGACCAAGTGGGCGTTGTACAAAAGAGTGTATGACGCTGACCAATCAGTAACCAGTCAGCGTCATACACTTCTCCCCATTCATTTACACAGCAGCATCGCGTTCTTACTAGAACACGATGTGCAGCCACATACACACACATTAACGTTAATCAAGTTTCCTGACAATGAATATACATGACCTCCAGCCTGGACGTCATGTGTATTCAGAATCCTGACACTTCTGAATCTTTTCTGTTGGATTTCCAGCATTAAGAAGCTAATTAGCATAAAGCTAAAATCGCTCCTAACGTGATAAAAATAGATCGTTTTTATAACTAAAAAACACTGTGGTCACCTACATTACAGCGCCCATCTCCTTATGTAGGCGATAGGGCACTTATAATGTGGTGACAGAGCCTCTTTAAGGCTACATTCAGACGAACTTAGCCAACCTCGAATGTGAAAGACTAGTTTTTCACATCCTAGGTGCACTTGATCTGCATGGGACTAGAGTCTATGGAGTGATGTGTGAAGCGCAAAAAAATACAAAACAACGGTCATGTGAACGGACCCATTGAATTGCATGAGTCCGTGTGACAGCCGTTGTTTTAACGGCCGTCACACAGACTACATACACGTTCGTCTGAATGAGCCCTAAGGCCCTAAGGTAGTATTAGGACTCATTTGCACAAGGAGATGTGCTGCCAACAATAATAATATTTTGGTCATTTAAAACAATACAATCAGCCGTTTGCTCTTCATCGGCTGATCGTTGCCCTGTTTACACAGGGCAATTATCGGGGACGAGCGTTCTGTGAACGCTCGTTTTCTCGATAATTGGCTGGTGTAAAAGGGCCTTTAGTGGCCCTTGAGAAAAAAAATCTTTCATCCAAGTAATCAATTTGATGTTTGGATATGTTTCTACTATGATACGGAAACTGCAATAGGGTGACGAAGTCACTGTAGTTTAGGAACCCCACCATTACTCATAACGAATAGCGTTCTAAAAAAAAAAAAAGAGTAGGTTGGCTATAAATTTCATATATAACAATAAAATATTTCAGAATAAATAGCACTAATTAATACAGTTTATTTGTTTCATTTCTCTCTTGTTGGAGTAACACTACATGTTTACTTAGGCCTTATTCACACGAACGTGTCCGTTTTGCAAGCGTAAAAAATGTAGCGTTTTTCTTGCGTTGCAGTTCCGTGTGACATCCATGTACCGTTCATGTCTGCGTTTTTTACGCGCGTATGTCATCCGTATGTCATGCGTTTATTAAAAAAACTGAAGGAGGTGGTTTTCTTTTTCTCATTATTTCTTTAGCAACTGTTGCGTGAATCACGGAGAGCACTCGGATGACGTCCGTGTGCTGTCCATGATTTTCCCGCACCCATTGACTTCAATGGGTGCGTGATGCGCAAAAAACGCACAAGAATAGGACATGCTGTGAGTTTCACGCAACGGACACACGCTACGTGAAAAGCACTAAATATCTGAATGGCCCTATTGAATTGCATAGGTCCGTGTGACGTCCGTTGTTTTAACACGCGTAACACGGACGTGAAATACGCTTGTGTGAATAAGGCCTTAGGGGTTGTCCAAGATTAGAACAATATGGCTGCTTTCTTCCCAAAACAGTATCATAGAAGTCCATAGATTGTGTGTTATATTCATTTCAATGGAGGTGAGCTGCAATACCAGACATAATCAATTGTGGAGCGGTTTCTGGAAGACAGCAGCCATCTTTTTCTAATCCTTGACAACCCCTTAAAGGAAGTACACTGAGGAGGCCTAAGGGTATGTTCACACGCAGCGTCAAAAAAGGTCTCAAAATACGGAGCTGTTTTCAAGGGAAAACAGTTCCTGATTTTCAGAAGTTTTTTTAAGCCACTCGCGATTTTGGCGGGCGTCTTTCGCGGCATTTTTTACGGCCATTTTTGGAGCTTTTTTCGATAGAGTCAATGAAAAATGCCTTCCTTTTTCGCGGTCGTTTTTTTACGCGTAAAAAACGCCGCGAAAAACGCTTCGTCGGAACAGACCGCCGTTTTCCCATTGAAATCAATGGGCAGATGTTTGGAGGCGTTCTGCTTCCGATTTTTCGGCCGTTTTTTGTATGTACTGTATTATTATATATGTGCACTTGACCAAATGCCAACCACATGCCATGATTATAATAGTGTATGTAGGTATCCAGTTTTTGGGACAAAGGAAGCAAAAATAACCCTCGTCTAAACATTGATTCCAGATCTTGAAAAAGAGAAAATAAACATGGCGGTATGGTCCATTTTTTCTGTTTATTACTCTATATGTTGCGGTGACCTCCTTGTCTACCGTTCTTGATCTTGGCAGCAGCAAATCATTGACTTATTATTGATCAAATTTACATCAGAGTTGTGTCTGCCATGTGCCCCATGGCAGCATTGGGAAACGGGGCCAATTTTGATAAAATAAGTGCATTACAAATATAATCACATTCAGAGGTTAAAAGCACTGACACATAAAATTGTTAACTCGGAAAAGCCCTGTGTGGACCCACTGGGCCGTACCG
Source organism: Rhinoderma darwinii (assembly GCF_050947455.1). Classification (NCBI taxonomy): domain Eukaryota; kingdom Metazoa; phylum Chordata; class Amphibia; order Anura; family Rhinodermatidae; genus Rhinoderma; species Rhinoderma darwinii. The sequence goes on from NC_134696.1 coordinate 49,230,279, forward strand.
CATAGCAGCTGGCCAACTAGGTACAAAACAATGTCTATAGTCCAGAAAGGGTACCTGAGGCAATGTAGACAGTAGCGGAAACACAGCTTGACTTTCACCGTAGATGGTACTGTAGATTCAGCGGAAGACACGACTTGACTCTCACTGTAGATGGCACAGTAGATGCAGCTGAAGACACGACTTGACTTTCACTGTAGATGGCACAGTGGCACGGGATACAGGGTACAGGCAGCAGGAACGGGTAACACTAAGAACTGGAAACCACTTGGAGACCATTTGCAAGACAAACTTTAGGTATACAACAACTCTCAGGCAAGGAACAAGTGGGCAGAGCCCTCTTTATAGTCCAGCAGCATTCTGGGCTAATTACTGATAATAGACAGCTGGACACGTACTGGCCCTTTAAAACCGTGCACACGCAGGCGTGTGCTCCCTGCGGGAACCAGTCACAGAACCCGGAAGTGAGTGCTGGCGTCTCCCTGGAGGGAGATGCCGTCGGGAACACAGACGTCCATGGCCGGACCCGTCAGATGGTAAGTCCGAACGACAGTCCGCAGCCATGGACGTTACACCCTGTAAGACTCACATTTGTGTAATGGCAAGCCACACTGTACACGCTAACTCTCAGATTTTAAAACCAAGGTTGACCAGTTCTCCACTTTCAACTGTTGCCCCATTGGGAGCAATTTAGGTGTGGTGTCATCCACCGAACATTTGACCATCAATACTCGTAAAATCAGATTAATTTGTCATTTGTAAAGTATTAGTGAGTGGCAGTCATCCTCAGCATCCATAGCATGAAGAGAACAATAGAAAGTAGCTTGAAGGCCCATCAACTATCTAATGTGTATAAGGATAGCCCAGTTATGCCCCGGGGGCAACAATGGTCATTGGATTTGAATCAGTCTTATACTTTGTTTCCCTTGAAGAAATGTGGCCCCAGAGCTGTGTGTCAGTCACTTTTCTTGCTACCCTCACAAATAATAAGAGGCCCGGACAATCTCAAGGTGCAATCAGTTTTTTTCCAAATGGTCATTCAGCCAACACATTCTTTATGTTTATGACCAATGTAAATTTTAATAATCCCGTTCAAAAAATGTTTCAGAATCCCACGCGATTGGCCAATCCTTAAATTTTTGTAACTTTTTTTATAGTTTTTTTCCCTATTGACTATAAAGAGGTTGTCCAGTATCTGATCAGCTGGGGTCTGACTCCCGGCACCCCTGTCAATAAGCTGTTTTGAAGGGGCCGCAGCGCTCGTACAAGTGATTCATCCCCTTAATTTCCTTTTCTGCTCACACTGTGAATCGCCAACACACTGGTAGCAGTGGTTCACAGTATTACAGACTTCCAAATCCCTCCAAAATAGCTGATCAGCGGGGGCGCCCGGAGTTGGACCCCGACCGCTCAGATGTTGATGGCCTATCTTGAGGATAGGCCATCAATTTAATTTTTAGCAGTATTCGCAATATAGCGTGATCTCACGAGATCATGCTGTGCAGTCACATACTCCCACATTAACTTTACCAAAGTGACTTGGGAGTGAATAGACATTACCTCCAGCCAGTACGCGATGTCTATTCATTACTCCCGACACTTCGGTAAAGTTTCTTGGGGACTCACTCACACAGCATAGCGTGATGTCGCGAGATCACGCTGTGCTGTCATTCACAGAAACTTTACCGAAGTGTCGGGAGTGTGAATAGACATCGCGTCCTGGCTGGAGGTGATTTCTAATCACTCCCAAGACACTTCGGTAAAGTTAATATGGGAGTATGTGACTGCATAGCGTGATCTCGTGAGATCACACTGTGTTGCGAGTACTGCTAAAAATGAATGGAGAGAAGTGTATGATGCTGATTGGTCTGATTGGTGAGCGTCATACACTTCTCTTTACAGCGCCCAGTTGGTAAAAATGTAAAAACACGCCCAGTTGTCTATTAAGAAAGTAATTAGCATAACTCTAAGGGCTTATTCAGATGAACGTATAATACGTTCGTGCAATGCGCGTGATTGTCACGCGCCTCGCATGGATCTATGTTAGTCAATGGGGCCGTTCAGACAGTCTGTGATTTTCACGCAGCATATGTCCGCTGCGTAAAACTTACGACATGTCCTATATTTGTGCGTTTTTCGTGCATCACGCACCCATTGAAGTCAATGGGTGCGTGAAAATCACGTGCAGCACACGGAAGCACTTCTGTGTGACGCGCGTGATTCGCGCAACAGCAGTCAAAAGTATGAATGAAAACAGAAAAGCACCACATGCTTTTCTGTTTACAAACATACAACCAGAGTGTCATCATGATAGCTGCTGCGCGGAAATCACGCAGCCACGCATCATACGCTGCTGACACGCGGAGCTTTTAACCCCTTCCCGACATTTGCCGTACATGTACGTCATGGAAAGTACTGACTTCCCGCATCTTGCCGTACATGTACGCCAAATGTTTGGGACCGGCTCAGAAGCTGAGCCGGTGCCATCATCACCGGATCTCAGCTGTATCTTACAGCTGACATCCGGCTGTAACGGCGGGGACCGAAATTAGCTTCGATCCCCGCCATTAACCCCTTAAGTGCAGCGCTCAAACGCGATCGCTGCACTTAAGGTGTTTGCAGCTCATCGGAACCCCAGTAATGAAATTGCCGGGGTTCCGGTGGCTGCAATGGCAACCGGAGGCCTAATACTGGCCTCCCGGTCTGCCTAGCACCGAAGCCGGTCAAGATCCGCCCGGCGGCGGAGCCTGATCGGCTTCCGTAGCTGCCGGCAAGATGGCGCCGGGTCAGGAGCTGATCCGGCGTCATCAGCGGTGGAAGTCAGCTGTACTGTACAGCTGACATCCACCTGTAACGGCAGGAACCGGAGCTAGCTCCGATCCCTGCCATTAACCCCTTCGATGCAGCAATCGAAAGCGATTGCTGCATCGTAGCGGTTACTAGCAGATCGCCAGCCCTGACAGGCAATCAGGACTGGCGACTGCTGTTATGGCAACAGGAGACACAATGGTCTCCTGCTCTGCCATTACGGAAGCCGATTTAGGCCCCGCCGGGAGGCGAAGCCTAATCGGCTTGCTGTCAGTGAATGACTGACAGATCTAATACATTGCACTACATAGGTAGTGCAATGTATTAGAAAAAAAAAAATCTGACCGTTGGACCTTCAAGTCCCCTAGTGGGACTTGAAGAAAAGTGTAAAAAAAGTATAAAAAAGTGTAAAAAAAAGTGCACAAAATAAAAGTTTGAAAACAGTAAAAGTTTCAAGTATCAAATAAAACACAATCCCCCTTTTACTCTTATCAAGTCCTTTATTATTGAAAAATAATAATAAACCATATGTATTTGGTATCGCCACGACCGTAACGACCGGAGGTATCAAAATATTATATTATTTATTGCACGCGGTGAACAGCGTAAAAAAAAACTTAAAAAACGTTACCAGAGTTTCTGTTTTTTGGTCACTTTGCCCTACAAATATTAGAATAAAAAGTGATCAAAAAGTCGCACGTATCCAAAAATGGTACCTATAAAAACTATAGCTCGTCCCGCAAAAAACAAGCCCTCATACACCTCCGTCGACAAAAAAATTAAAAAGTTATGGTTCTCACAACTTGGCGACAGAACAAATACATTCTCTTTACAAAAGTAATTTTATTGTGCAAAAAGTTGTAAAACATAAAAAAGTGCTATAAATTAGGTATCGCCGGAATCGTACTGACCCGCAGAATAACGTGAACATGTAATTTATAACGCATGGTGAATGCTGTATAAAAAAAATGAAAAAAGCTGTGCCAGAATTGTGTTTTTTTGTTTACCTGGCATCCCAAAAAATAGGATAAAAGGTGATCAAAAAGTCACATGTACCCCAAAATGGTACCAATAATAACTACAGCTCGTACCGCAACAAACCAGCCCTCATACCGCTACGTCTATGAAAAATAAAATTAGTTATGGCTCCAATAAGTCAGGAAATAAAAAAATATGCAGTTGTACGGGCCCGAGGGGAACATTTCTTCTGTTTGAAGAGGCGATTTTTCAAGGACCTAAAATTAGGGAACCAGGAAGGGGAGGCCCAAACATATCCGCTGGAAGCGACGGTGCCCGTATTATACCAGGACAACACTTCCCAGCAAAATTCCCCAAACTACAAAGGCGCGGAGTGTGGACCAAAAGGGGGATAATAAAGGAAGCAATATATCAGTGCGACACCGGCCTGTGCAGAAAGGATTGTGTCACAGCGTAACACACATCTATGGATTATTTTATTGTTTTTTTTTACCCCATTATTATACCCCCTGACTATGCCCCTTATATACTCCGCCCGGCTTACATATGCCCTACATTATAAACGGAAACACCAGTAAGACTCCAAACAAAACTACTACCAAGCAAAATCCACGCTCCAAAAGCCAAATGGCATTTCCTCCCATCTGAACCCTACAGCGTGCCCAAACAGCAGTTTCCTTCCACATATATGGCATCGTCATACCCGGGAGAACCCTTTTAGCAATTTTTGAGGTGTGTGTCTCCAGTGGCATAAGCTGGGCACGACATATTTGCCACTGAATGGCATATCTAGGGAAAAATATAAATTTTGAATTTGCACCATCCACAGCGCATTCATTTATGGAAAAGATCTGTGGGGTGAAAATGCTCACTACACCCCTTAATAAATGCCTTGAGGGGTGCAGTTTCCATAATGGGGTCACTTCCCAGGGGTTTATTTTTATTATTTCACATCTGAGCCTCTGCAGTTGTGAACCAATACTTTGTAAATCGCCAAATTAGGCCTCAATTTTACATGGTACGCTTTCACTCCTGAGCCTGGTCGACTGTCCAGGCAAGAGATTAGGGCCACATGTAGGGTGTTTCTAAAACCAGGAAACCCAGCATAATAATTAGAGAGTGGTCTTGTTATGGTGGCACAAGCCGGGCACCACATATTGTCCACATATCTGTGGAAAAAATCCCATTTTCACTCTGCAACATCGAGTTCACACTAATTTCTACAAAACACCTGCAGGGTTAACATGCTCACTACACCCATAGGTAAATGCATTGAGGGGTGTAGTTTCCAAAATGGGGTCACTTCTGGGGGGTTTCCACTGTTTTGGGCCCACAGGCGCCCAGAAACCAATCCAGAAACATCTGCACTCCAAATGGCGGTCCTTCCCTTCTGAGCCCTGCCGTGTGCCCAAACAGCAGTTTATGACCACATATGGGGTATTGCCGTACTCGGTAGAAATTGCTTTACAAATGTTGGGTTCTTTTTTTCCTTTATTTGTTGCGAAAATGAAAAAATTTGCGCTAAAGCTACGTCTTATTGAAGAAAAAGGATTGTTTTTATTTTCACTGCCCAATTCTAATAAATTCTATGAAACATCTGTGGGGTCAAAATGCTCACTACGCCCCTAGATGAATTCCTCAAGAGGTGTAGTTTCCTAAATGGTGTCACTTTTTGGGCGTTTTCATTGTTTTTTCCCCTCAGGGGCTTTGCAAATGTGACATGGCCGCCGCAAACCATTCCTGCTCAATGTGATCTCCAAAAGCCAAATAGCGCTCTCTCCCTTCTAAGCCAAGCCGTGTCTCCAAACAGCCGTTTATTACCACATGTGGGGCATTGTTTTACTCAGGAGAGATTGGTTTACAAATTTTACGGTGCTTTTTCTCCTTCAGTCCTTGTGGAAATGAGAAAAAATTAGCTAAACCTACATTTTCTTTGAAAAAATTTAGATTGTCATTTTCAGGGCCTACTTCCAATAATTTATGCAAAAAACCTGTTGGGTCAAAACGCTCACTATACCCCTAGATAATTTCCTCAATGGGCGTAGTTTCCAAAATGGGGTCACTTGTGGGGGGTTTCCACTGTTTTGTCCACTCAGGGGCTTTGTAAATGTGACAAGGCCTCCGCAAACCATTCCTGCTAAACTTGAGCTCCAAAAGCCAAATAGCGCTCTTTCCCTTCTCAGCCCTGCCGTGTGTCCAAACAGCCGTTTATTACCACATGTGGGGTATTGTTTTACTCGGGAGAAATTGCTTTACAAATTTTACGGTGTTTTTTCTCCTTTAGTCCTTGTGAAAATGAGAAAAAAAATCGCTAAACCTACATTTTCTTTGAAGAAATGTCGATTTTAATTTTCACGGCCTACTTCTAATAATTTCTGTAAAAAAGCTGTGCGGTCAAAATGCTCACTGTACCCCTAGATAATTTCCTTGAGGTGTGTAGTTTCCCAGATGGGGTCACTTTTGGGGGATTTTGACTGTTTTAGCACCGCAAGAGCCCTTCAAACCTGACATGGTGCCTAAAATATATTCTAACAAAAATAAGGCCCCAAAATCCACTAGGTGCTCCTTTGCTTCTGAGGCCGGTGCTTCAGTCCAGTAGCACGCTACGGCCACATGTGGGATATTTCCTAAAACTGCAGAAACTGGGCAACAAATATTGAGTTGCATTTCTCTGGTAAAACCTTCTGTGTTATAAAAAAAATTGTACTAAATATTTATTTCTGCAAAAAAATATGAAATTTGTAAAATTCACCTCTACATTGCTTTAATTCCTGTGACATGTGTAAAGGGTTAAAACATTTTCTAAATGCTGTTTTGAATACTTTGAGGGGTGAAGTTTTTAAAATGGGGTGACTTTTTGGGGGTTTCTAATATATAAGGCCCTCAAAGCCACTTCACAACTGAACTGGCCCCTGTAAAAATGGCCTTTTGAAATTTTCTTGAAAATGTGAGAAATTGCTGCTAAAGTTCTAAGCCTTGTGAGGTCATAGAAAAATAAAAGGATGTTCAAAAAACGATGCCAATCTAAAGTAGACATATGGGGGATGTTAATTAGCAACATTTTTGTGTGGTATAACTGCCTGTCTTACAAGCAGATACATTTAAATTGAGAAAAATGCTAATTTTTGCAATTTTTCGCTAAATTTTGGTGTTTTTCACAATTAAATACTGAACATATCGAGCAAATTTTGCCAGTAACTTAAAGTCCAATGTGTCACGAGAAAACAATCTCAGAATCGCTTGGATAGGTGAAAGCATTCCGGAGTTATTACCACATAAAGTGACACATGTCAGATTTGAAATATGAGGCTCGGTCAGGAAGGTCAAAAGTGGCTAAAGAGGGAAGGGGTTAAGGACCTTTTGCACGCGCAAAACGCACACGCTCGTGTGAATCTGGCCTAAAATTGTTCATAACTTGGTAAAAAAATTATCGTTTTTCAAAATAAAAAACACTGTTGTTATCTACATTACAGCGCCGATCACATTATGTAGGAGATAGGGCACTTATAATCTGGTGACAGAGCCTCTTTAAGTTTTGCCTTCTGCTGTACCACTACCAATACATGTGAATAAACTTTAGTGTGCTATTGCTATTGGTTTAGATACCCAGCAGTAGGGTACATTAATATTTTTAACATTTGTGAGAAAACGTAAATTGATGCTTAATTCATTTATTTATTAACTAATTTGAAAAATATTAATGTACCCTACTGCTGGGTATCTAAACCAATAGTAGTTTTCACAATTACTAATGTCTTTATACACAAAATTCCAGTCACTCAAGACATTGATTTATCATTAATCCTGTTTACCGGAAAATCACAAAAAAAAAAAATCTCCTTTCACGTAAACCTCCAAAACAAACAATCTTTACCAGTAAATGTAAAAAGGTGTTGGAATTAAAAATCCCACATAATGAAATGAAAGCATTGCAGTTAATTTGAAAACACACACAGACTTGTGTACTTCTCAGTTGGGGGTGACTGCCCAGAAGCCATTTTAATCTGCAATTAAATAAGTGGAGATTAAAAGAACATAGGAGGTCTTTTGTAGAGAGAAGGTGGGTGGACCTGACTTATCTGTATCAGTCAGTCACAAGTCTGATGTTAGTTATGTCAATTGTTCAATTCATGGGTTGTCATTGTACATAATTAATGGGCCAGTCTACAACACAGAATATAGTCTACTATGGAATGCGTTTCAGCATATTAAGGGGGGGGGGGGGGTTGTTCCGTGACCTAATGCATTGCGGGGTTTTCTATCATGTTAGGACATGTCTGTGCAATGACTTGACAATTCCCTTTTGGCATAGGAAGGGTAGATGTCCCATCCGTAGCTGGTTCGCATCTGCCTAGGTTTGGCCACGAGTAGGGTTGTTCGCTGCAATATCATTCGGATAGGTTAAAGCTGGCCAAACACAAAAGATAAAAATCGGTTGAACCCGCTGATTTTAGTGGGATCGTCCGATTATCTCATGTTTATGGGGGCTTCCCGGCAATTCGCCACTGACAGATGTTGAAGGACAGTGGAATTGGGAATATTGGACTTCAACATGCCTGATCCTTTGTTCACGTGGGAGATAATTTACTGCCATAGGGCCATGGGGCCTTAAGGCCCTTTTACACCAGCCGATAGTCGGCTGGTGCAACGAGCGCTGATCAATGAGACATCGCTGATCGGCGCTCGTTTGCTCCTGTCACACGGAGCTATGGATGGGGACAAGCGGTCGTTACTCCGATCGCTCGTCCCTATACATTACTATCATGTCGGCAGCATGTCTCCCCGTTTACACAGGGGAGATTTGTTGCCGACAATGATAATATTATACTTTTATAAAATTATACGACCAGCAGATCATCGAGTGTTTGCTCGTTCATCTGCTGATCGCTGCCCTGTTTACACAGGGCAATTATAGGTAAAGAGTATTCTATGAATGCTTGTCTGCCCGATAATCGCCCAGTGTAAAAGTCCCTTTATTCCACTCTAAATTGAGATAAACATGCATGATCAGTCGAACGTGCATGTTTTTGGTAGAGTCAGGAATAAAAGCTATCTGCCGAACGACAGTCTTGCGTATGGCCGACTTTGAAAGCCTAGTCTACTCTTGTATGTTAATGGGGTCATGCAACACCAGTTGCTTCTTTACACAACCAAGTCTTAGGGTAGGAATACACACGGCATATTCAGGGCGGATACGCCCCGTCAAGCTGCGAAGCATATCTGCCCTGAACACCGCAGGGAATGCCGTCTGAAAATCCACATTTTGTCGGGAGGAATTTCAGCTGCGGAAAGCAGTGGTGGAAAAAAACAGAGGAGGCCGGACTGGAGAAGAAGCCGGGAACTATGGTTCAGTATAACTTCTTTTTTTCCTTACATGTGATTTTTGCGGCGGAATCAATGCGATTCCTCCGCAAATGTCGCAAAACACACTACTTAGTTACAGGTTTAAGCACCCCATTGAATTCAATGGGGAAAACCCGCAACAGAAGAGCTGCGATTTCACAGCATTAGTTGACATGCTGCGGCTGAAGAAATTTGACGTGCGTTTTCTTCGGTGGCCTTTTTCCGCAGTGTGGGGATGAGATTTGTTGAAATCTCACCAACACTGCTTGTACTGTAATACGCTGTGGATTTTCCGCAATTAATACGTTGCAAAAAATCCACAGTGTTAACGCCGTGTGTGTTCCTACCCTTAGGCTGCATTTATAGGCTTCAATAATGTGTACAATTTGACAATATCTCGCTCTTGCGTCCATTCACTACTGAACAAAACGACTCGAATAAGGTGTGTTTACATGTAGCAAGCGATTCCTTGATAGCCTGAAGAAAATGTAATCGTATTGACATGGATAGCGGAGAACCAAAGCAAAGCACTTTTTTTTTATAATGGAATTGATCCGAAAATCACGCACAGCACACGGATGTGCATCCCTGTGCTGTGCGTGGTTTTCACATACCCAATGACTTCAATGGGTGCGTAGGTACGTGACAACGCACCAATATAGGACATGAAGTGAGTTTCATGCAACGGACTCTCGCTGCTTGAAAACTCCTATATATGTGAACGGCACCATTGAACTCAATGGGTCTGTGTGCTGTGAGTGATTTCCACGCACAACACATCTAAGGGTATGTTCACACACAAACTCAAAAACGTCTGAAAATACGGAGCTGTTTTTTTAACAAGTCGCATTTTTCACAGCATTTTTTTACGGCCGTTTTTGGAGCTGTTTTTCAATGGAGTCAATGAAAAACGCATCCAAAAACGTCCCAAGAAGTGTCCTGCACTTCTTTTGGCGAGCCGTCATTTTACGCGCCGTATTTTGGCAGTGACGTGTAAAATAAAGGCTCGTTGGAACAGAACATCGTAATTCCCATTGAAAGCAATGGGCAGATGTTTGTAGGCGTATTAGGGGCGTTTTTTCAGGCGTAATTCGAGGCGTAAAACGCCCGAATTACGTCTGAAAACAGTGCGTGTGAACATACCCTTAGAATCAAAATTTTTAGTATGCCTGAAGATCTGCGCTCATGATTTTGATCAGTTACACCTTGAGACCATTGTAAACGACAATCAAAATGAGTCTAATTGTACACATTATCAAATCGTGTAAAGGCACCTTATAGCATCTCATTGTACCAGAGGTCAATTTTCCAATATGATGGTAAGAGGATAATTTTACTTTAGCCTATCTTTAATCATTCTTTTGTAATCAGGGATTGGACAAGCTCTCTTGGTGCCCAAGTCAGGGCTTTCAGAATGTGTGGTACCACTCCCAGTTACTGAAATTTACCATAAACGCTCCTGGATGAAAAAGCATTAATTTTGCTTGCAGCCGGCTCCCTTCCTCTAATCTCTAGCATTCTTTATTTATAATGCATACTTCTCATATCCCTAACCCACTCCACACATATGCAGTTCTCAATGCAGGACTCAATTCCCTTATATCACATATGAAGGCTTTCTTCCTTGAATAGGGGACCACTTCTTACTGCAATTTCAGGTGCCCAATGCTCGCTGTCTTCAATAAGCTCATCTTTCTACAGGAAACCGCTGATTGCTTACAGTAGGCGCCAATTGATTGTACAAAATTGGCACCCTTGGTGCCACAGCTGTTTTGTTTTGTTTTTTTTCGTTGTTTCCTTGCCGCCTTCCAAGATCTATCGTTTTAGATTTTTTCTGTCGACATAGCTGTATGAAAGCTTGTTGTTTTGCGGGACGAGTTGTAGTTTTTAGTGGTACTATTTAATGTACCAAATAATGTAGAGAGCAACTGGAATAAAATCTTTAAAGGGTGGACTGGGAAAAAAAAACTGATTCCGGCAGTAAAAACTTTATTCTGTAGGTCAACACGATTACAGTGATACCCAATTTATATAGTTTTTTCGTGATATACTACTTTTACAAAGAAATAACTATTTGTTAAAAAAAAAGATCGTTTTTTGACGTCATATTCTGAGACCGATAACTTTTTGATCACTTTTCATTTAATTTTATTTGGGAGGTAAGATGACCTAAGGACAACAATTCTGCAGGTTTTTTTTTTATTTACTTCTTTTACGGAATTCACCATGCTGGATAAATAACGTTATATGGTAATAGTTCAGACTTTTGCGGCGACTTCATTTATGATTTGTTCTTTTTACATTACGTTTTTAACATTACTAAAAACTTTTTTTTACCAGTTTTTGAACAAGTGACTGTTAGATCGCTGGTACAATACACTGCAACACCTATGTATTGCAGTGTATTGCCGTTTTTACCGGCTCATATCCAGCCTAATAGCCAGGGCTTATTAGGAGAACAAAGATGGCGGAACTGGGACTTTCATTAGGCCCCCTGGCTGCCATGACAACATTAGCACCCCGCAATATCGTCACAGTGGGTGACAGAGTGGATGCTCCTACCTTTTCAGCGGCTTAGATGCTGCGGTCGCTATTGACCACTGTATCTAGGTGGATAAACGTCTGGGATCTGAGTTATTTCTGATCCTGATTGTTACGGTGATGTGTCGGCTGCAACATACAGCCAACCCCCGCTGAGTATGGAGCTGGCTCAGCCCGTAAGCCTGCTTCATACTTCTACATAGTGGCGACAGCGTACAGTTACGTCATATATCGTTAAGGGGTTAAAGGAAGCGCATTGTTTGTTTGTGGTTTTATCCATAAAATGTACCCCCCACTTATTCGATGGTGTCCTAGGCAGCCTCCTTTTCCACCTAAACCCTTGTCTCAGCCGTGTTAATAGTATTGGGTTATACGCAGGCATTTTGAGAACGGTGTTGTATCTTCACTAAGTACTGGTTGCTCCACGTCCAGGCGGATGCCAGGCACCCAGGCTCGTCCAGTCATTATTGATTTCTATATTTAAAAAACAAATCTCTTGAGACACAAAGCAGCTTATTCACTAGTGCAAATGAAAGTCCACAGGAATTATCATTGGATGACTGAAAAGATGACTGGGGGCTTATGTTTAATGACATTCTATATACTACTTTCAATAAAAAAAAACAGCTCCATAAAACTTAATTATAAACTGTGAAGTATGTTCATAGCAGCTATTGAGCTGTGAATGGACGTATTGTGCATTTATAATGTGAATAAAAGCACTTCTTACATACAATCACTCACTCGTTTAGTCACCATGAAACGGCGTATAGAGGCTTCATTATCAAATGAAATAGTTATTCTAAAATATAGGAATTAAAAAAATTATTTTGCCAATTCATGCCATTTAAATATACCCGTGATTATATACTAGTAAGTACAATGTTATTTCCAGAACCAGTCCCCTTTATGACCCTTTTACAATCAGTGAAGTAGGGAATGTGGCTGCGTCCTGTGCAGTTACCTTTCCATAGGTTCGAGCACGAAGTGTGGGATCAAGGGTGCAAGCTCTGGGTGCCCACGCCAGAAGGGCCAGTTGCTCCTACTTCAATGGAGACAGGTGATGTGCCTTGTATAACTGTACACGTTAAACACCTCTGAAGCCAGCCCTGTTTATTGCTTATAGAATGAGATTGATATCAGATCCAGTAGGCAAATGTCTTATATGTATGGATAGCTTTAGGCTAACCCATTAAATATTGCAGAACTGGGATGTAACTAGAATTTGTAGGTCCCCCATAGCAAAGTCAGGACCCCACCATATTGAGAGCAACTTAGTAGTGTCATATATAGAGATCTACTGCACAAAGTGGAACCCACATATTGGAGCTGGTCATCACTGGGTTTTTCCCCTGGGCCCTTTAGCAGGTTCTATGGCTGCTCCAACTGTATATACTACATCTGTGACATACATGTTGTATATTATTAACCAACCCCTTGTGTTAACGAGAATGCAACAGGTAATAAGACATTGTGAAGATTTTCAGTGAGCCGGATGACATTGAGGATGTATCTGGTTTCTCAGACGGTGAAGCCTAATCTCATTGACTTCAGGCAATGTAAGAATTTACCACTGGAATCTGCAGCCAACTCTCCAGTAAATCTGTCAGCGTCATAGCTATATTTCACCTGCCTTAGTGGCATTCCACATGTTGTGTGCGGTGCTTTTACTTACTTCCTCCCAGATTTATTTCCCAATATCTCTTATAGCTTGTAAGAAAATTCCCCAATCTTTTTGCTTTGCCTACAGACACAGTGCTTAGGCCTTATTCACACGAGCGGGTTTCTAGTCAGTGTGCTGTCCATTTTAAGTGTATGTTCACACTTAGTTTTTTCATGCGTATTTCTGAGTGTAAATGCCTTAAAATACGCCTGGAAAAACACAATCAAAATGCCTACAAACAGCTTCCCATTGAATTCAATGGGAAATACACTGTGCTGTTCACATGAGGTGTTATTTTACGCTGCTAAATTAAAAAAAACACCTTGTGAAAAGAAACCTCTTCAAAAGAAGTGGCATATCACTGCGTGAGGCGTTTTTGGAGCTGAATTTCCATTGACACTATGAAAATCGCCTCAAAAGAAGATTCAAATGGGAAAAAAGCTTCATTTTCAGCTTAAAAAAACACCTTGAAATCAGATGCTGTTTTCCTTTGAAAACAGCTTCGTAATTTTCAGCCACTTCTTTCTGTAAGTGTGAACATACCCTAAGAACGGACAGCACACTGATCCATGCAATTCAAAAGGGCTATTCAAACATCCATTATTTGGAGCGTGTGTCAATTGCGAGAAACTCACTGCATGTCCTATTCAGGTGCGTTTTTTACGACCAGACTCGCCCATTAAAGTCCGTTTTTCACGCATTGGTTGCTAAAGAAAAGGAAAAAAAAAAAAAAGTGAAACCAGGAAGTGCTAGCAGGGGAGAAAACAGACTAGAAAGAACAGGACGACACACGGAAACTACACGGACACAACACAGACATTGATATGCATGGAAAACAGCTAGAGTACACAAATCGGACATGCTTGTGTGAATAAGGCCTAATACTGTAATCCGAGTTATTTGCATACCTCCCAACTTCCAAGTATCACGAAGAGGGACAACCGATGCGGCACGGGTAGCAGGTGTGAACATAGCCTAAATGGCTGAGATTTAAAAAATCTCCTCCACATGCTGGAGAACATTTTCTACATGGAAATCAGAGCGTGCTCATTCTGGTCTGGCTGGAGGTAATGTATATTCATTGTCAGGACACTGCAGTAACGTTATAGTGTGTTTATGTTTATCGCTAGTGCAGTGTAACTGAATGGAGAGAAGTGTATGACGTTGATTGGTCACTGATTGGTCAGCATCATACACTTCTCTCCACAACGCCCACTTTGTCAAAAAGAAAAACACACCCAGTTTTCCATTGAGAAACTCATTAGCATAAAGCTAATATAGGTCATAACTCCGTCAAAAATTATCGTTTTTCTAAATAAAAAACACTGCTGTAATCTACATTACAGCGCCGATCACATCATGTACAATATAGGCCACTTATAATGTGGTGACAGAGCCCCTTTAAGGAGACAGAAAACCTCCTTAGGCCGGATTCAAACGAGCGTGTTAAACGTCCATGGGACGGCCATTGAAACAGCGGCCGTCCCACGGACCTTGAATGTGGCCGTTCACACAGCTGTTGTTTCAACGGACGGTGTGAAGGGTCTGTGGGAAAATAGGACATGTCCTATCTTTTCACGAATCATGCATCCCCCATAGACTCTCATCTATGGGGGATGCGAGACATCGCGTCCCGCAGCGCTGAACACGGATGCACCGGAGCACTGCAGTTTTTCACGTTCGAGATGCGCCACGCTCATGTGAATTAGGCCTTAATGTTGCCAAGACTTGTCCCTACAACGATATGAGTTAGTTACATAAACTGTATTTGCCTAATCCCGGAAAACCCCTATAATACATACATGTGAATGTGATTCAGCGGCTGGATATGATTGACAAGCGGGTGGCTATTGAGAGCTGAGATTACTGCTATAACACTGGGATTATATTCTATAGTGTTACTTGAGATAAAATACACGCGAGATCAACTCCATTTCCATCATTCCTGTTGTGTTTTGCAGTTTTGTATCTAGACCGATTTTCTTGGCTCCTTAGATAAAACCTCAAGGAATGAATCACAATGCAGACCTCTCAATCTGGAAGAAATTACACTAAAAACAGTTTCAGGAAATTCCAACAATGGTCCGCAGGGCAGGGGTCGAGCAGCCATTTAGGAATTTCTATCATTTCCTCTATTATTTGACATTTTTGTCCTTACACTTCACAGTACAATGTCCACAACCCTTCTAGAGGCACAAACAGCCATTAGTTGTGGAGTCTTGTTTCATGCGGCCATTGACAGCAATGTTCTGCAGACATGTGCCAGCTACAAGAAAAGTTGGGAAACTTTCGGGATGTGTGACGTCATCCCGCCCCTTTAACTCTTTGCTGTGCTTTGTGCAGGAAGGGGGAGGAGAGTGAGGAGTTTAGCTGAATTTGAGCTGGATGTGGATTGCATTACCCTTCTATACGTCCATGGTGACACAGACAGAGGTCTAGGCAGGAATACACAGGCAGCCAGGAGCAAATGTGCCAGCAGAATGGACTCTGATCCCTACTGAATGTCAGGTAAATCCATGTGACTAGTCATAAAAAGGGGAAAATGTGGTCATCAGCAAGCAGGTTTATATATTCAGTGGACATAGTATGTATATATATATATATATATATATATATATATATATATAGTATTTACTCTTACTATTTTTAAGTAGCCCTATTAGAAAATGTATCCTTATAGTATGTTATTATATATTATAAGAAGCTATCAATATTTATTTATCTGTGTTCTTTACAAAGTAGTGATCTCTCTGCTTTTATTTATTTCATAGCTTCTATTTGTTTGTTTTAATTTTAGATTTGTTTTTTATTTTGTTAATCCTTTCAAAACGATTTTTATCCCTAGTCGTTTTGTGTATCTTTTTTTTGTGTGCAGTAGGTTGGGGGAGGGGGCCACCTATGGATTGTGTTTGTTGATTCGATTTCTGAGCTTGCATTGTTTTATATGATGCTTTTAGGAGATGTGAAGAGTTCCCTTTGAAGCCCCCGCCCAGATCTATAGCCCAGATCAGGAAGAAGTAGAAGAGGGATATACAGGCGCCTCTGCTGCTTGACATACAACACCCTCTGAAAAGGACACAGGCAGTTTGTGGATAATCTCTTGTCCCTGGGAGTGAAAAGAACTGGAATCCCCCCCTCAGTGATCTGCTGCTTGGTCATTGGATTACAAAACACCAAAAAGATCGGGAGATTAAGATTAAACACAAGTGAAACGATCATTCAGCAACATTGTAACCTTCAGCTGCATAATTTAGGAAAGGTGAGTTGGATTTCCTTGAATGTTTCTTGCTTTGCAAACCTTCAGATCTGATAGTTTGGAATAACAGCCCCTGTAATCTTGTGCACTCTGATCATGATAGTGTTAAAAAATATATATATAAGCTCCTGCAGACTGACAGTAGTTATACAGGGTGGATTCCTCCTAGAATATTTTTTTTAACTCTTCCCTCTCTAGAGTTCTCTCTTCAGAAAGAACTCCACATTACAATGTTCTTTTAACTCTGTCATTGCCAAAACAGATAGGTTTTTAGAGGGAACACTAGTTTGGACAGGACTCCTGTTTAGATCAGCAATAAGGGACTTTTTGGGGGCGCTGATGTCATTTACAGACCTCCTCTTGTAAGAAGCCCCATGTAAGTAGCCCAGATCAATCACACAAGGTCATTCTTGAGCTGGGCTAATTGTTGGACCCTATGGGCGGCTCTGTGTTTGCAGCCAGGGGGCTTCCTGAGTTGTGGTGGGGCCCAGCACAGGGAGTCAGGCTGGGAGATCATTAACACAGGAAGTGAGTGCTGACGCGTGGGGCTGGGAATTGCTGATGTTGATTGGGGTGTAAAGCGTGTAATAGTCTGAGCATCAATGGATTGTGTAACATGTGTCCCTAGGTGGTTTATTGTCCCTTAAACTGGCCATACACATGCCATGTGACCTGCGTTCTGATATTTTTCACTAAAACGACACTGGTCGTTAAAGCACTGCGCGATAACTATATAATGATGGGAGTGATTCTATAGGGGGGGAAATATTTCCAAGTTTTTTTTTACCACCATCTTCTCCGGTCATTCCATTAACAATTATTGCTGCGTGCATTGGGCAGATTTTATTAAGTGGACAAAGTATGTGAACCACTAAATTGCCAAGTTGTGACCAGTGCTAAACTGGCATATTATTCAGCGGATTCCGCCATGAATCTGAGTGATCGAGTCTTCTCTTCATACTATGACTTTTACAATGTGCATTGTTCTGATTGTATGCAGCAGATATCTATGACCTGTACACTGCAGCAATGGACAAACCATCGTTTGCATTGATATCATCTGGCTCCATAGATACCTTGCTATTGTGGTTTGTATACAGTCGTTTGCACTGAGATTATCAGACAATGTAGGTAGATCTCTAAAAAAAATCGCTGCATAGTCCATAGGGCGCCTTCAACCGCATGTTATCATTGTTCATGCAAAGGTAAGCTGATCCGCAGGGATCGATAACCCATGAACGGGTCCTGTCTGTTCTGCCAGTCATCAAGCGGAAGCTTTGCAGCTACTATATGAGTTTTAAAGTGTCAGGCGAGGAAAATTTTCCCTGAAAAGCTTGAACCGCTGTCCTTGAGATGTCACAATTTGACTGCTGCCTTGAGATTCCTATGCATTGGCTCTTTGAAATGGAGATTGTTAATTTATTCAGTGGCTGGGCGGATAAGCATATGTATTCACAGCAGCGCACAATAAAACTGCACGGTGAGCTTTGTCAGCTTTTTAAAGGATGTGCTTCCAGTGTACAAACAGCCAGGCAGGTGCTAGCGTCAATGGAGAGGTTAACAAAGTTATTGAGTCGTCCCCTCCTGTTGAGTTGTTAGGCCTCGTGCACATGGCAGAGACGTAGACGCTTAAGTGCTGCCTCCATATGGTGCCACTTTAAGTAGATATACCCTGAAAGCAATAATTATAGGGAAGAATATCTCCGTAATACGGTACGGATGGGCGATTATGACCTAAATCAAAATCACGATTACTTGAACATGTAACCTCAATTACGATTAATAAACGCATGCTACGCCATTAAATTAATATTTATCCCCTGAGCCTGCTGTATACTACTGTATATAGTATACCCCCACACCGTATAATGCCCCCATAGTGCTCCCGACACAGTATAATGCACTCACAACTATACGCCACTCAGTATAATTCCCCCATAACTGTCCTCCACACGGTATAATGCTCCCACACATCCCCAATAGTGCCTTATAAAATACATACTCACCTAACCCCGTTCCAACGATGAGTGGAAGAGATCCCTCTCCTCCTCGAGTCTGTGTGGCTTGGCGCAATAACATCACTGCCTCGCGCCTGTCTGGACCGGCGATACGTAGTGGATGGTAGAGCAGGGAATACCGTTGGATTCAACTGTATGGCTACATCAGAGGCGTAGCTAGGTTCTCCTGCACCCGGGGCAAAGATTCAGATTGGCGCCCCCTACCCCCAACTTATTTCCTGACATCTCCTTCCCCCCGCCATGTTTTTTTTCCCTACCAATCAATGAGATGTAATTTTTTTTTTCACTATTTTTTTAATGTAACTCGAGTATAAAAGCATTTCTACATTTTACAAGCAATATAGTTCTATAATGTAATTAACATAAAAATAAACTAAAAGACAATAAATTAAAGAGGCCACACACAGCCCCCTGTAGATAGCGCCACACACAGCCCCCCCTGTAGATAGCGCCACACACAGCCCCCCTTGTAGATAGCGCCACACACAGCCCCCATTGTAGATAGCGCCACACACAGCCCCCTCCCTCCCTTGTAGATAGTGCCACACACAGCCCGCTGCCCCTTTGTAATTAGCGTCCCACTCCTTGTACTTAAAGAGGCTCTGTCACCAGATTTTGCAACCCCTATCTGCTATTGCAGCAGATAGGCGCTGCAATGTAGATTACAGTAACGTTTTTATTTTTAAAAAACGAGCATTTTTGGCCAAGTTATGACCATTTTTGTAATTATGCAAATGAGGCTTGCAAAAGTCCAAGTGGGTGTGTTTAAAAGTAAAAGTCCAAGTGGGCGTGTATTAGGTGCGTACATCGGGGCGTTTTTAATACTTTTACTAGCTGGGCGCTCTGATGAGAAGTAACATCCTCTTCTCTTCAGAACGCCCAGCTTCTGACAGTGCAGATCTGTGACGTCACTCACAGGTCCTGCATCGTGACGGCCACATCGGCAGCAGAGGCTACAGTTGATTCTGCAGCAGCATCAGCGTTTGCAGGTAAGATCAACTTACCTGCAAACGCTGATGCTGCTGCAGAATCAACTGTAGCCTCTGGTGCCGATGTGGCCGTCACGATGCAGGACCTGTGAGTGACGTCACAGATCTGCACTGTCACAAGCTGGGCGTTCTGAAGAGAAGAGGATGTTACTTCTCATCAGAGCGCCCAGCTAGTGAAAGTATTAAAAACGCCCCGATGTACGCACATAATACACGCCCACTTGGACTTTTACTTTTAAACACACCCACTTGGACTTTTGCAAGCCTCATTTGCATAACTACAAAAATGGTCATAACTTGGCCAAAAATGCTCGTTTTTTTAAAATAAAAACGTTACTGTAATCTACATTGCAGCGCCGATCTGCTGCAATAGCAGATAGGGGTTGCAAAATCTGGTGACAGAGCCTCTTTAACGCCACACTGTGAACAGAGTAGCCTACCGCTACCACTCTCCGCTCTGCCTGGTGTGACTTACCGGAGAAGCCGAGGAGGTCATGCGGCGCAGGCAGCGGCGGAGTTTCTTCTGACTAGGGTTGGTGACAGCCAGGGCCGGCCTTAGGTTGGATGGCGCCCTGTGCGGGACTCTATTGCCGCCCCCTACAGAAACCAAAAATTAACCACATATATGGACACGCTGGAACATATATACTGTACATACATAAAGACAGATATTTATACATACACACATTCTGGAATATATACATACAGGTAAATATATAGACATACAGACACATATATATACACACACACACACACACACACACACACACACACACAGACATATAAAAATACAAAAAAGGCACATCTATACAAGCACAAAGACACATTCACAAACAGACCCATATATACACACAGAGGCACATATGTACACAGCACAGATAATGTAGTAGCTGTTGCCTGCAGTCCTATGTAACACCACAGATAACACATTGTAGCAGAGCTGAGATTGTAATTTAGCATAATGTGTTATCTGTGGTGTTACATAGGACTGCAGGTAACATGTACTACATTATCTGTACTGTGTAGCAGAGCTGAGATTGTAATTTAGCACACAGTACAGATAATGTAGTAGATGTTACCTGCAGTCCTATGTAACACCACAGATAACACAGAGATAGCTCTCTGATTACAGATAATATAGTAGATGTAAGAGAGAGACCGAGACGCACTGTAACATATACACATACAAACACAGAGACGCACATTACACACACAGACACTCACCATGTCGCCTTGCTGACAGGTCAGGACGGGCTGTGGGCGGGGCTTCCTCTCTGCTTCTCGGCAGAGCACAGAGTAGAGGCGGCTGCAGCACGGGAGTGGACCTGTCCCCTGACCTGAGTCATCTGACCTCATGTCACTGACGTGAGGTCAGGTGACTGGACTGGTCCACTGCCGTCACAGAATCCAGTCAGAACGCCGTAATGTCCTGGCTCTTCCTAAGCTGCTGCAGGTGTCCCACATACGGGGCGCCTGTCAGCAGCGATTAGCTGCTCATCGGCGCCCCCCTATCCGTATCCTCCAGGTTGCGCCCGGGGCACATGCCCCGCTTGCCCTCCCCTAGCTACGCCCCTGGCTACATTCACACGAGCGTTACAGATTTACGAGCGTAAATCTGTCCGTGTGCGTTGCGTTTTGCGTCGGTGTGCTTTGCATGGGGCTTGTGTTTTTTCCGCACTTGCAAGTACTTCATTTTTTTTTATTCTTCAATGTATTTGATGCGTGAAACACAGACCGCACACAGATGTCGTCCGTGTGCTGTCCATGGTTTTCACACACCCATTGACTTCAATGGGCGACTAGGTGTGTGAAAACGCGCCAATCTAGGATATGCAGTGAGTTTCACGCAACAGACACTTGCTGCGTGAAAACTCACGCATGTGTGAACGGCCCCATTGAAATCAATGGGTCCGTGTGCGGTGCCTTATTTCAACACGCAGCACAAGGATGAGAATCGCGCTAGTCTGAATGACCCCTATTTGTGTCTGGAGTACGCAGATACAGTTGAAACCGGGGGAAAAAAAACCTAAGAAACAGAAAGGCACAAGATGATGTCGGTTAATTGCGCTTTATTTCGGTTTGGTTTTCTTTTTAGGTTAATTGCCCAGCCCCATAATATGACATTTGTTTTCTGTTGGACTCCTAGGGAAGCACAGTAGGGTCCCATAAACTTCTATGGATGTTATATGGTAGTACGGTATTTTGGTAGTGTGCATTATCCTTAACAATTGGGAAATGGGGGCAAAAAATAGCCCTATAACCTTCTATAGTGTTGTCCGTGTATCTGGCTGAAGGTTTGACCCATATGGTTAAGTGTTACGTAACAGTGATCCTGACAAATGACATGCTCCAAAAAGGGAGGATCCTAATCTAAGAGCAATTATTTGCTTTAGCATTTCTTACAAGATAACTAGTGTTTACCCTTCACACTTATATTGCGCAATTCACAAAGAAAAAAAATCCGAAACTTTTCATTAGAAAATTCTAACTGCCCTCAGTGTCTCATTAGAGACATTTCCTTGTAGCAGCCAATCAAATGAATACAGACAAACCAATTCTGCAAGAACAAGAGCCACTTTTTTTTTTTTTTTTTTTTGTTAGTGGCTTTCCGATCTGACTCCTAGAGGGCGATCCAAAGTGGAGGACCACTCTCTGTGACGTCCAAATAATCTAATAAGGCATATGGAAAGATGTGGCCATCATGAAACAACTCCTTTTAATATACAATCAGATTTGAGGAGAGGGGCTGCATCTCACGTTGAACTCATTCATCCTTTCTCATGGGCAATGTAAACACATAAGCCATTTTTACAAACAAAAGAGGGGGGGAGAAGCAAGGGTCAAAATACTATTCTATCCTACAAGGGATGCAAAGGGAGGAGAGTGTGAGCCGGGCCCTCCTATCTTAAGATTTTGGGGGTGAGTAGTTGTGTGAACCAGCACAAGAGGAAAGTCCCATTTATTTTCTCTCTTCTTGGTGCCTTGGACTGTTCAGGTGATACCTTTACCATACTCTGCTATCTCCGGCAGTCCCATAGAGAATGGAGCGGCATCACACGTGCGTGACCGCCTCTCTGTTCGTTCAGGGGACTCGGGACCCCTGATCGGTGGGACCCCTAGTGGTCAAACACTTATCATCTATCCTGTGGATAGGTGATAAGTTAATGTGGTGGATAACCCGTTTAAAAAATACTTGGCTGCAACTTGCTGAGATTCATTAAAACCTTATAAAGCTGTAGAGACGCCCATGAGTACAAGCTGGTAGATCCATTTATGACAGAAGTGATACGTGCGTGGGAAGATTGCTCTAACTAAATGTTACGGATTCCTTCCTAGTCATCTTTACATGTTCTAGCTGGGATTAAACACATTATTTCCAGTCATCCGTGTCAGTTAAAGGTGTATTATTGCCGTGTTTTCCATCCTTATAAACCATTCCCATAGTAAACTCTGTCAGTGTGTATCATATAAACATATCTGAGTTATTGTTCACAGGATGTTCTCTGGTAATAGTCCCATGAAAAGAGATTGTATACAGCTCGAAAGTAGGGGGATGTTTTACTTAAATGTCAGTTACATTTTTGCCATCTGGTCAGATCTGTTTCATTTGCACCAGAACATGAGAATGAAGTGATCGTTTATCGTCATTATTCTGCCACCTATAGTAATCGAATGAATGCAGAGCCCCCTTCCGTGGGAAACGTCTGTGAGTAACATATGGTGGAGGAGCGGATCATTTCTAGCTTTATCTGGTTGTGATTAAGGCCTCATGCACATGGCTGTATTACGGCCTCCAAGTTGTATAAGTGGTAATAGGGCACCCATACTCTTGTATGGGCCTTATTATACCTTTTTGCATCCCTCCAAATTCATATTTTTTTTATTTCTGATGCCATAACACTTATTGGCATGCTCCATTAAATACCATATTATGGAGGCATTGCTTCTAAGCAAAAATATCTCAGTAAGGTGACAGAGTGCCTACCAGTGGTGTAGCTATAGGGGTCCCTGTGACTGGACCCTGTAGCCAGGGGGGCCCATGGCCCCCGCACCCATATTTATACACAGTTACAGTAGTAACTGGGACCTATGTTATACATGGGCTACTGTTACTACAATAACAGTAAACTTACACACCACGCTCCTGAGTCAGGTCTGGGCTCATCGCAGGTCCTTACGACTTTCAACGTCGAGAAGATAAAATGTGTCAAATGCGCCGCGCATTAAGTTGTGACGCTGAATGGCATCAGGACCTGCGCTGTGCCCGGAGCCGAAGAAGTCCTGATACAGGCCCTGTATCTAATCTTATCATGTATGATACTGCCTGCTGGGTCCTGTATCCAATCATGTGATACGGTCTTCTGAGCCGCTGTATCTACTTCTATCCAGTAGAGGAGTTTTAGTGGTTGTAGTCTTATAGATATGAGGTCTCTGAGAGACACAAGTTTTGCATCGGGGCCCGTGAGCCTTTAGCTACACCTCTGGTGTCGACAGTTCCGTACCGCTTTGTGTTCCATCATATATCCTCCTGCTTTTTTTTTATATATCCAATTAACCTTCACTTTTGCAATAAAAAGTAAATGATTGGTGCCCCTGTAGTGGATGGACAGGAGCGCCGCGTGCAGAAAAAAGCTACAAAAGGACTGCAGCACTAAGGCAGTACTGCGGCCCCTTCATTCTTAGGATGGGTGGGGGTCCCGGCAGTCGGACCCCCTAAGAATTATAAAGTAATGGCATATGGGAGTAGTTTACAACCTAACACTTGGAAGGATACATCAAGCAATGAAATAAACATTAATGCTAATGCAATCACTTGGGTGGATGTGGGAAAAGGTGTGTATCCTAGTTTTCCTAATGCTTTGAACATCTCCGATCTATACGCTGTACTGTGGGAATCCCCGGGGGCCCTGCAGAGTGGTGTGTGATATAGCAACATGGGGGTCAAAGCTCAGGCTCTCTGTTCTCTTGGAGCATTGTCTACGTTGTGTGCTGTATTCCTACGGAGCTGGAAAAGATGTCTTTCTAGCTATGAAATAACTAAAAATCACACTTGCTTTTTATATGTAGATCAAATGAATGGTCATGGGCTATTGGGCCTGCAAAAATACAGAATCATGCAATTTACCTGATCCATTCTATTTCAGTATTTATTTGCAAAATATTCAGCCTTTTATCAGCACCCTTATGTAAATAAAGCTTTTGGAATGTTTTGAGGTCTTCTAAATGGAGCTGAGCTGCAATACCAGTTGTCCGGGCGGTTTATATTGATGGCCTATCTTTTTAGAATAGGTCCTCAATATCCGATCCCAGGTACAACCGCTACGGAAGTGCATGGCTCTGTTCCTGTAAACTGGGTAAAGACTGAGATAACTAACACCACGGCACCATCAATCAGCTGATAGTTGGGGGTGGCGGGAGTCAGACCCCCCCCCCCCCACCGATCTGATAATGATTACCTCTTCTAAGGATAAGCCATCAATCTAAAATACCCAGACAACCCCTATAAAGCCTATAAGGCTAGATTCACACATCACGAATAAGTTGCAGATTTTTTAGCTAAAGCTAGAAGTCGATACAGAAGAAAGGAGAAGTAGAAGTTCATTCCTTTTGAAACCGCTTCTGGCTTTGTCTCCAAAACCTGCAACAAATACGCAATGTGTGAATCCTGCCTAAGGCTCCTTCCTGTTGCAATCTTGGGGTTGTCACTTTTAAAGGAATGCTTCAGTCTTCCTGTTATGTCATTATCACGACACAAGTCACTCAACCACTAGACCTATATAAGTCTTTGAGCTTATTCAAGACAAATATTTTCAAAGTAGTAGTTGTAAGTAACTTTTTTGTATGTGGTCCTGTCCCTTAAAAGCTATGTACACAATTTATAGGGGTGTTTTTTTTTGTTTTGTTTTTTTTATTCTTATTACATGAATGTATTTTAGCAACTTTCCAATTCACTTTTTTTTTAAAGGGAATGTGTTGCCAGCAAAACATGTTGTTTTTTGTTTTTTTTAATTAAACATTTAGTGTGTAGGTGATTAAACATTGTTCACATTTTTTTTATTTTTTTCACGAGTCAGGAAATATTATAAATTAGATTCTAATTTATAATATTTCCCATTGCTGGTCACTAGATGGAGCTATTCCCAAAATTGCAGCATTGCATGTGGTAAAGCAACCACATTGCTTTTTGCTGCAAAATTGGGAAAAAAGCACTCGCTCTAGTGAGCTCTGAGAATCCCCCCCTCCTTTATCCTGGCTAGTGCCGGGATAAACGAGGGGATTGAACGGTCTAACCTCCTACACTGTGTGTCGCCATTTTTTGAGCTAACTCACAGTGTAGTAGGTTTACATACAGTAGTGAACGCACACAAACACGAACATACATAGAAATCTCTTACCTGCTCCTGCCACCGCGGCTCCCTCCGGCCCGTCCGCTCCGTCTGCTCCCGCTGGTCCAAGTGCACAAGTCCGGAAGCCGCGACCGGAAGTAGTAATCTTACTGTCTGGCCGCGACTTCCGGTCCACAGGAAAATGGCGCCGGACGGCGCGCATTTCAAATTGGACTGTGTGGGAGCGGCGCATGCGCAGTTCCCACACAGACGGCGTACACAGAAGTGGATGGGACGGGACCCGTTCGCAGTCCCTATGGGACTGTGGCTGCCGTATTCCATGTCTGTATGTGTCGTTAATCGACACATACAGAAATGGAAAAAAAAATGGCAGCCCCCATAGGGAAGAAAAAGTGAAAAAATAGAAAAAAGTAAAACACAAACACACAAATAAATAAAAACGTTTTTAATAAAACACTAACATTAAACTGACATGAAATATTTTTTTGTGGTGACACTGTTCCTTTAACATCCGTTTACTTTTTAAGATTCAGCTTCTATGTATGCTGTGTCTTTCTAATTAAGCCGATTTCCATCAGTTAAGCTGAACTGACAGCTCAACTGGGAGCTGGTCCTGCGGGTTTCTGACACACAGGATCCAGCTAATAACGATCACATCTAGGTTGTGAATTTAGATGTGATCGATATTAGCTGGATCCTGTGTCAGAAAACATAGGACCAGCTCTCAGCCGAGACGTCTGTTCTGCTGAACTGATGGAGTCAACCGGGTTAGAAAGATACAGTTTCTATGTACACAGGTTACATAGAAGCTGTATCTCAAGTAAAACAATTTTTTTTTTAATAAAGGTGAATTGGCAAGTTGCTTAAAAAACACAAGATAAATTAATTTAATAAAGTGGCCGGGAGATAAATGCTAAAGCCCATGTACACGACCGTATTTTCATCCATCCGTAAATACGGATCCATAGTCATCCGCAACTTATCCGCAAATACGGTCATAGTGCATACGTATATTTACGGATCCGCAAAAAGAAAACCACAAATGATGTGCAACAGCTGCAAACCTGTCGTCACCTAGCAACCGTTCTGTAATTACGGACGGCTACGGATGCACATCCGTAGCCGTCCGTAATTACGGCAGTGCCCTTAGACTTCTATGTAGAGTCTGCCGTAATTACGGACAAGAATAGGACACGTTCTATATTTTACAGATCGTTTCTACGGAACGGACACCCATCTGTAAAAATACAGACTAGTGTCCAAAGCCCATAGAAATGAATGGGTCTGTAATTGCGGTCCATAATTATGGATGAAAAATACGGTCCTGAGCATAGGGCCTTTAATCTTGAGACATGATCAAGGTGCTTTACTTCACTTATTCCCTGACTCGTTACATCCATTTTCTATATCGTTTCTCTTCTATCTTTTTTTGTGCTCCCCTTTGAACAAACTAAAACATTCTTCAAAAGCCTGTCATCTAGTTTGTAATTCCCTCTAATCCCTAGAGTTGCTTAGTAGAAAATATATTTTATACGCAGCACAAATAAAGTACTTTCGTTACTTTTGATGACCATACTTATTTCTGCAATCACCATAAACCTTACAGGGTGTAAAAATAAATAAAAATATATATATATATATATATATATATTTTGTAGAATCCAACACGGCAGATCAGCAGATTATCGGTCAGTAATCCGTAGTTTATGCAAGAGAACATGACCAATAAATGTCTTTAGTTCCCACGGGAGATAAGCCACTGCCAGACTCCGCTACATACTGAAAAAACATTCATGTTTGGCCGAGCATGCGTGTTTATGGTGGTCAGGAGGAATAGCTGTCAGCCAAACAAGCGTATGGTCCCCTTTATTTCAATTGCAGTGGCTTTTCTCCGCATGCGTGTTTTTTTTCAATGGCACCTCTGACATCTCCTAGCTGAACAAAATGATCAGGCATGTTGAAATCTAACATGCCCAATACTTCTTTCTTCCAACATCTGCTTGGTGGACAGTTGAGACCTTCTTACACATTATAGCTGTTGTCTCATCAAGACAACCCCTCTCCAAATGCCCTTTTAGGGCATATTTACGTAATAGAGTGGGGGGTCTCCCATTTGGGGGCTCTAGACTATTAGTCTACTGAAATATTTTTTTCTTTCTTTGCTGTTGCGCTCAACCGCATGCTTGTCAACTTTTTGAAATGGGAAAGTTTTCCAGCTTTAATCTTTTTAAATCCACTCCTGTTTTTTGGCAAAAAATATATGGCCCGAACACAAACCAAACATACATTCATATAAATGTCCCCTAAAATGTTCTACATGGGGACTTGGTGATTGGTTCTAAAAAAAGCAACAACCACCACAATGTACTCCGACCACTTGTACTTAATCTTGCCTTACATGGCACCGACTTCTCATACAGGCTAAAGCTGGCCACATATATTTGGGTAGTAGCAGATGATCATGCTGATTTTGATGGGACCAGTCGATAATCTAATGTGTATGACTGTGGCCCCAATATTTGGGGTCCTTTCCTGCCGGCCAATATGGGCTGTGAAAACGAGCGCCAATCAACAAGACAGCTTGTTCATCCGCGCTCGTTTGCTGCTTTCACAGGGAGAAACGATTAGTAAAGTACGGGGACGAATGCTCGTTGCTACAATTGCTCATCCCTCATGCATTTCCATCGTGTTGGAAGAACATCTCCCTGTTTACACAGGGGGATGTGCAGCCAACAACGATAATATTTATTGCAGCATAAACCACATGATCAGCCGATGAACGAGTGTTTACTTGTTAATCGGCTGATCGTTGCCCTGTTTACACAGGGCAATGATCGGTAATAAGCGCTCGTATGAACGATCATTGGCCTGTGTAAAAGGGCCTTAGCTGTCAAGGAAAACCAGGATCGGTTATGTTGGAACTAAACCTGTTCCATCTATTGTTTCCCCTGGGGGATAAGGCTGATGGGGGCAGCTTATGTCCCTTTCCCTATTGGCTTAAAATGCACTCCCAACCTATCCGTGTGATTGTGTCTATAGGGGAGTCAGGGGAGATGGTGTATTGCTAGCCTAAAACGGAATCTTGCATCATGGCTCATTTATGGGCTTCTTATTATCACACCTAAATAGGGATTGAGAACTACAGGTCTACAGTACCCTGTCAAACTGACTTGTTCAGTGTTTTTATTCTATTTTTTTTTTTGTTCTGGGGGGTGGATTAGTAAAAAAAAAATTAAATAAAGATAAAAATAATTTTTATATATATATATATATATAGCAACTGTTCGTGAATGTATATATCATACTTAAAACGTTTATTCTCGTTACGTTTGTCACATCTGTTACGAAGTGTCTGTCTTCATGGTTGATAAAATCGAATAGGACATTGGTTCACTCTGCATAATTTAAAGAGGTGTTAAGTTGTGAACCATTTGCACTTCAGAAGGGTTATCAAAAACAAATTCCTTTTCCCAGGCACAAAGTGGATCCTAAGTGTAAACTCCTGGTATTTTTGTTCTTTTATCATAGCAACATCTGAAGGAAAGTATGCTTGGGCTTTGAGTGTCATTTTATGGTCCTTTCAGCTATGTAGAAATTTCTAGGGTTTCTTTACTTTTGCTGATACCTGACAGGCGTAATTTGAGGAAGTGGTAGAGAAACTGATCGGCTCACTGTACCGTCAAACAAAGTACAAGATGCGAATATTTTTCAAATAGCTCTTGAATTATTCAGATACCTGTAACCTTCCAGACAGTCAAATTACTTTCGATAGCATTGTTTTACATAAGTATTTAAAGTCCATCTGCTATCAAAGTATTCTTCCCTAGTAAGGGGAGGGGTGAGCTCTATTAGCCAAATTGGCGGGAAAAAAAATTGCCATTTGGCTAATCGGAGATAACAAAATATACATCAGACTTCGAATTATGAGTCCCATGTATTCATGAGGGTAGTGCTTCCCCTGCCTCCCCCACCCCTCTCGGCAGCGATTGTTGGCTTTCTGCCATGTATCTGCGGTACCCAGCGGCCTGTCAATCACTGCAAGTTGGGCAGGGAGAGCGCTTCCTTCATGAGTACACCAGACTCATAAATAATAGTTGTACGTACGTACGTACGTACCTTCAATGTCCACAATCAGTGGGGGTTCAATTGATTGGCCCCTTGGCCATTGACTGTAATGTGAATACGATGTGGCTGTAAATCCAGGTGCTGGGTGCCAAGTGGGGGGGGGGGGAGATGTTAAGCCACCCTGCCTTAACCATGGTATTTAGATACAGGACTATGGAAGCAGATTGAATCTTTGTCCCATGTGAAAATCTAGCTACAATTTGGTTATTCGAATACTTAACTTTGCTTATAATGCCTTCTCCTATTTGCCATTGAATAGTCCTATAAAGCATTGTTATAAACTTTTTAGGATGTTTCCAGGACACCTTTTTAAATAAATGATATAAACAATAGATGCCTCATGCAAAGCACAAAAAGTGAGTGGAAGAACATTCCGTCATCTCCACGGATGTCCGAGACAACCCCTCCACCACCTATTCCCTGCTCCTCCCCATTCCTCGGCTCGGTCTTACTGAGAAGGTGTAGAAATAAACTGTAAGTCAGAGATAAGTCATGGCAGGAATGATAAAGCTGCTCGACAGGTTCAGGTGTTGGTTTCACCTGCTTTCACTTGCTCCTGCTTTGATTAGTACATTTTTGTGTTGTCTATGCTGGGGATACGTGGCATGGAGACAGCAGAAGCTCATTTGAGGAGATTTAGCCATAAATAGTTTCTCCTGACTAGTCACTAAGGGATTGTGATAGACTTCATACCTTTTTAATTTACCTTTCTATTTCTTACAAATAATGCAGTTGCCTTTTTTTTTTTTTTTTCCCCAACGTTTTTGAAGGGAGCTCCGAAACTGCAATTTTATTTTGTACAGTCCTGGCCAAAAGTTTTGAGACTGACACATTTTGGTTTTCACAAGTTTGCTGCGTCAGTTTTTATAGTGGAAATTTGCATTAACTCTAACTCTAGGTTGTTATAAAGAGGGATCAGATGAATTGCAATTAATTGAAAAGTAATTCCTTGCCATGAATATGAACTTAATCACACAAAAAAACAAAACATTTCCACTGCATTTCATCCCCACCACAGAATGACCTGCTAACATCATTTTAGTGATCTTCTTGTTGGCTCAGGAGAAAGTGTTTAATGAGGACAAGGCTGCTGATATCACTGTCATGCTGATTGAATTATAAGAGCAGACTGGTTGCTTTAAAAGGGGGATTGTGCTTGAAATCCTTGTTTCCTTGAAGGTAACGCCATGGTTAACAGAAGAAGACATGTGCAGTCCTCATTGCTTCGTATCAAAAGGGCTTTACAGGTAAGCGCATTGCTGCTTGTAAGATTGCCCCTAAATCAACCGTTTATTCATCAAGAACTTCAAAGACTTTCAATGGCTGTGAAAAGAGGCTTCAGGGCACCCAAGAAAGTCCAGCAAGTTCCAGGACCGTATCCTAAAGAGGATTCAGCTATGGTATCGGTTCATCACCATTGCAGAGCTTGCTCAGGAAGGTCAGCAGGCAGGTGTCAGTGTATCTCCATGTACAGTGAGGCGAAGGCTTTTGGAGTCTGGCCTGATGTCAAGAAGGGCAGCAAATAAGCCACTTCTCTTCAAGAAAAACATCAAGGACAGTCTGACATTCTGCAGAAAGTACAGGGATTGGACAGGGGTAAAGTTATTTTCTCTGAAGTCCCCTTCAGACTGTTTAAGACATCTGGAAGAATGATTGTCTGGAGAAGAAAAGGTGAGCGCTACCATGAGTCCTGTGTTATGTCAACTGTAAAGCATCCTGTGACCTTTCATGTGTGGGGTTGCTTTTCATCTAAGGGAGTGGGGTCACTCTCACAATTTTACCTAAGAACACGTCCATGAATAAAGAGTGGTGCCTAAATATCCTCCAAGAGCAACTTCTACAACGATCCAGGAGCAATGATGGAGCATCATGTCACAAGGCAAAAGTGATAACTTAGTGGCTTGGTGAACAAGACATTGAAATTTTGGGTCCATGACCAGGAAACTCCCCAGATCTCAATCCCATTGAGAACTCGTGATAAATCCTCAAAAAGCGGGTGGACAAACAAAAACGCAGAAATTGTGATAAACTCTGAGCACTTATTAGGCAAGAATGGGTTGTCATCAGTCAGGATTTGGCCCAGATGTTGATATCCAGCATGCCAGGGGAGATTGCAGTCTTGAAAAATACAAGTTTATGCAGAGACTCAATATTTACAGTCTTGACCCTTCTTTGTCAATACAAGTTTAAAAACGTATGAAATGCTTACAATTGTACTTCAGTATAAGGGCCATGTTTACATCAGGGTTGACTCTGTCTGGGGAATAGTGATTCAAACGGAAGCTAAGGTTTCCGTTTGCCTTTCTGTTGTGAGGTTCCCCCGAATGAAACCTCTGACGGAACCCCTCAACGGAAAGTCAACGCTGATGTGAACACAGCCTAAAATAGAAAGCTCTGACTAAAGGATCTAAAAACACTGAATCGGCAAACTATATGAAAACCTAAATTTGTGTCAGTTTCAAGACTTTTGGCCAGGACAGTAGGGTTGTAAAGCCCATACTAAGTCAAAGTTATTAGTTAAGGCTTCGTTCACATATCCGTCAGGGCTCTAGGAGCCCAGACTGAAACAAACGGAAACCATTAGCTATTCATTCCGTCCAAACGGCAGAACCCTTGCACAACTGAGGCAAACGGAAACCATTGGCACCATATCCGTCACCATTGAGATCAATGGTGTTGGAAACGGAAACCTATGGTATTTGTTTGTTTCAGTCAGGGTCCCGTTCTGACGGGAAGCTCCGACGGAATATCGGAACGGGACCCTGACGCAGATGTGAATGAAGCCGAAGTCCATTTCAATGCAGATATCTATTTTGTTGTGACGTTACAAGTTAGGAATGCCCAAAATGTCAAAACTCTAGTAAATGACCATTAATAGATTAAGATGAGTATCCTTCATGTGTTGTCCAGGACATGACAGCTGATGAACGAGAATAACTTCCGTAGTGTTTCTTGAAAGCTAAATCTACTACAGGCTCTGATTTCCTCTTTGTAGAAATCTCCATTCAAGTTGTATTTTATAAAACTGGTTGAACGCCTGTTCTCATGATAGGTGGGGGTCCCATGTGGATATGCCATAAATGTATATTTGGGATACCCCTTTTAAAGCACATAAAACATTGATTTTATTCGTGCTACTGTCTGAAAATGCTACTTTCATAACTGGGAATACACTAAAAATAGTTGAAATGCTAAAAAGTTAAAAGCTTATTTTGGGCTCTTTTTAAAGGGGTGTCCCGACCATAGACTTTTATGGCTACATCATAAATGTCTTATTGGTGGGTGTTGCACTTTTGCTGTTCTTAGCAGCCCATAAACTCCATTTAGCAATTCTAAATGGCCATTGGCAACCAAGAAAAGGAGAAGAGAGTACAGAACAATCATATGCGCAGCTTTCTTCACTGCAGTCTATGGGAGTTTTGGGAACTGCCGGAACCACTGTGCTCGGCTATTTTTGTAACTCCTCCTATAGTCTACAATGGAGAGAGGTGCACATTTGCACTGCCTTTTCCTGCTCTTTCTTGGCCAGATAATTGAACTGGGGTCATGGCCCGATCTTCTCCCAATAGGTAGAGATCCAGAGATAAAAATGTATATGGCGGGACACCCATTTAAGTGGTGACTGACCCTAAATGTACCTACACGCCCAAATAAAGGCCAAAGAAAAAGACAAAATCCTGAAAATATAATAGGATCAAGACTGTTCAGGATTTACTTTAGTTACTC
Source organism: Rhinoderma darwinii (assembly GCF_050947455.1). Lineage (NCBI taxonomy): Eukaryota > Metazoa > Chordata > Amphibia > Anura > Rhinodermatidae > Rhinoderma > Rhinoderma darwinii. The sequence continues at coordinate 49,264,070 of NC_134696.1, forward strand.
AGGTTAAGACTTGTAGGAGTCCTTCTCTACATGTTCTTGGATCATCTATTATCTTTGTTGCACATTAGAATTGTAAAGGGAACCATCTCATGTATGTAAAATATTCAAGCAACGTTCCATATATACTGCACAGGTTCTTAGGGTATGTGCACACGCTTACTAACAAACGTCTGAAAACGGCTCAAGAAGTGACATGCGTTTTTCTGTCCTGTCGGAACAGAACGCAGTTTTTCCCATTGAAATCAATGGGCAGATGTTTGGAGGCGTGCTGTTTCCAACTTTTCAGCCGTTTACGGCCCTGAAAAAACGGCCGAAAATAAACCGTGTGAACATACCCTCATACTTCAAAGGATTTTTGGGAAGCAAAAAGTGCTCTCCTTGTGCAGAGAAGTTAAGGCTCCATAAATACTCTAAATATCATGCCTGTATTTTCTTCAATGTGACTTGACTACATTCAAGTTCAACATTGATGGGTCTTAATATCCCTCTCTGAAAATCAGTATTCTAATTCGTCTTCGAGTGGTTCCACATAGAATCGCCCCTTAATTCCACCCAATCTGCAACACGTGTCTGCAGGTTTTTTTTTTGTTTTTTTTTTATCATGCAGTATTGTAGTGACTTGCTGCTGTTCCTTAGAACACTTCAATCAAAACTTATATACACCGTGTTCTGCCTAGTTCAGGGCTTTAGGGTGTGATGCAGGACACGGTGAATCTATTTAGTCAGTCAAAGGATTGTAGCTTTGTATATTCTCCTGACAGCACAGAGCGGTCCTGCAAGGTATTGACGTCCTTACATCACAGGGCAGTGCTGTCTTTGTTCACATAACGTTTGGACTCCATGTGGAGAGTGCCACAAGACTTTTTCCGATGACCTATGCAACTATAAGACCATTATGCTTTTCAATACAGTTAATAAAAAAAAAAAAGTAGACTGGCCAAACATATGCCAAAAGGACACTTTTTTGTTGGTATACCTCTACCCAATAGACTTCTATGGACACGTTAGACATACGATGAAAGCGTTTCCCGACGTATACGCTTAATGTAGTCCACGAACTTGGAGACCTTCCCCCTTTAAAGGGGTTTTCCCATCAGAGGCCTTTATGAGAAATCCACAGGATATGTCAGATGCCGGTCCCACTTCTTGGACCCGCACCTTTCTCTAGAACTGAATAGTAGTTACGAAAACAGCGCAGCTCAGCCAGTTACGCTGTTTCCGTAACTCCCGACCATGTAATCCGGAAGTGGCCAGGAGTCAGCGTGAGCAAAAAAGCTAGAACGGGGTTTTAGGGGACCCCGTTCTAGAGATAGGTACGGGCCCCATAAGTGGGACCGGCATCTGACATTTACGACATCCTCTGGATATGTCATATATTTTCCGCATGGGAAAACACCTTTAATTGTGATGCCTTTTGTCCGGACGGCAGATTTGATCTTTCAGCCCTGAAAGGAATTTCGGGAAATTTTGCTCATCTTCTATATTTTAACCTTTTCCATGATATCGACACAACTTTTTGTTGCAAATAAAAATAAACCTCTAATTGCAAAATTGATTTGAATTACTAGTAGATAAAAGAATCACTTGGGACATGCTGATTCTTTACCTCCAACAGTGGGGAAATTCTTCACACCGGTCCTATCTTCAGAACAAACCGTGCAGTGATCATCTTGGCACATGGCTTGCCAGTGTCTGCCACGCTTGATTGGCTTCATCAGCGGGCTGTGTGATGTTTTTAAATGTGACAAGAGTAAATTCGTACAAGTGGATAGCTTCAAAGAAACACTAATCTGCCTCTGTAAAGCCCAATTAAGAAATGCACATGATTAGAAGTGATAAGATTACCATGAGAATCCATAGGACATCTTGTCGGAAAAAGTTGAAAGCTTTTTTTTTTTTTTTTTATGTTCTATATAACTAATCTTCTGTTGGCTTGTAGCAGCAAGTCCATGTATTCCAATTTGATCCAAACCAACATCTGCATGAACTTTTATAAATTGTATTTTCTACAGTGTGTGTGTCCATGAAATAGGGATTGTGTGTGTGTGTGTGTGTGTGCGCTAAGAAAAGATCATCCTATTCTTTTCCCCCTTATACAATAAACTTATTTGTTTACTCCGTTCTGACTAGAGATCTAGAACTCTCAAACTTCTCATCCCCATGTCTTCTATACAAGTCCCCTGTTTTCATTATCAGTTATAGACTATTTGGTCACCCCCATGAGAAGTCAAAACTTGGAAAACTGCATCTTAAGTACCATCTATCCGAAACATCTATTATTATTGATGGTCTTACACGGAAACAATGATGTTTTTAGAATACCCTGTGGTACCTAATAATATGAAGGTTCCTGTCACCATAAGAAGAGGGTGTGATCACACTATATTAGGGATTTAAAAAAAAAACTATTAGCCAGTGTATTGATGTAGCTTCACCAAGATTGAACCGTAATAATAATGGGTGTCTGTAAGTAGACTTGTTACAAGTAGCATGGTTTAATATATATTATTTTTCATTTTCCCCGTGATTGTCACAATTGGCTATAAAGTTGTATCTCTTGTCTTGAACATAAGAGATCATGAAACCATCCTGACTCGTGTAGCTGCCTGGCCAAATGATGTCACTTTTAACATTCCCGCAAAGTCCCTAAAGCTGCTGGACCTACGGATAACTAAACTTAAAGAGGCTCTGTCACCAGATTTTTCAACCCCTATCTCCTATTGCAGCAAATCGGCGCTGCAATGTAGATAAGAGTAACATTTTTTTTTTTTTAAACGAGCATTTTTTGGCCAAGTTATGACCATTTTTATATTTATGTAAATGAGGCTTTAGGTACTTTGAGGTACTTTAGAAAGCCTCATTTACATAAATATAAAAATGGTCATAACTTGGCCAAAAATGCTCGTTTAAAAAAAACAAAAACATTACTCTTATCTCCATTGCAGCGCCGATCTGCTGCAATAGGAGATAGGGGTTGCAAAATCTGGTGACAGAGCCTCTTTAAACACAAAAATATCCAGTTATTTGTAGTTCACTCTCTAAAGTTAATCAAGCATTAACCGAGAAGTTCCGGCATCTGTAAGGGCTTTATGCAGTTGCCTTCGTAATCATACGTACAATATTGCTGAACGTACCTCTTAAGTCTAGTAGTGCAGCTGTTTTTGCCAGCTGCCCCAGCTTGAAAACCTATTCAAAGTGGGGCTGTAGATCAGAGCATATAGCGGGGACAACTATTTTCTTTATCCCCTTCACATCGGATGTATGAAGTACTGTAAATTTTGGGAGACTGTTTGAGCCAAATTGATAATAAAAACTTCCATAGACATCAAAAACAACCATATAATAGAAACAAGTAGCACATTTTTAGTTGCATCGGCCATCCGGTTCCTAGAATTTTACCAGCTTCATTCTTACTAAGTGTCCTCGTGTTTATATGGACATTTCCTACATTTGTCACAGATCTCCTGCCCCAATTTGTATTTTGAATGCCTCTTTCTTAACGTGCCCATAAATATTAGCTAAATCAGCCAAATCTGCGGACTAATGTGTTTGGAGGGGTTATCCGACTCTGACCCCCCCCCCCACAAATGCCAGAGGTAGATGCCAGAGGTGCCTGACAGTGGCTTTTTCCACTCGCCCCATTGAAATAAACGCGCATACTAAGCTGAGCCAAGCGTTCATGGTAATTGTGGAGTCGGGAGGAGTAGCTGTGGGCTGAATTAGAGTTTGGCTAACCGTTATCTAAAGTGTATGGGCACCTTTTTAGACCTGAACAATAGTTTTTGATAGTTTACTATAGTTGATAAGTTTATTATATTGGTTTTACTTTTATGTATTTCCATTTTTTGGTGCCTATATGTTTAATGTTTAAGTATAAAGATGGATTGAAGATGAACATTCATTAAGAAGTTGAACCTTATGTGTCCCTCTTTGAACATCTAAAATGTTGGGGATTTGCAGAACAAGGAAAGGTGAGTGATCTGCAAACGATCGCTTGCCATCAAATTCATCCTGGCATCAGCAGGAACTGCCGACAAGACCCATCAGCAGTGGCTTTAGCACATTTCATGATATTCCCCTGAAGGGCCATGATCTTTTTGCTGTTGGCCTCTGATCCACTAAAAGCACGGTTTTGCATTTCTGTTCTTCTGTGGATTAGAATACTGTACGATCTATTGTTCCCTGTAGTAGTCATTTCAGGCTGGGGAGAGGTTGATTCGCAATATCTCAATGATGTCACTAGCAGGAAATCCAGAAAAATGTCGTCCTCATGATTGCTACTTCTTCTCACGAAGCTCCAGTTCTGAGAACTTCCAAATACATACGTGTGAATGAGATTGATTAGCAGCTTTTTTTCATGAGCTTTCTTAAGTTTAGTTCTCCTTTAAGGAGACTTGATTCCCCTTTTTAAAGTTCGTCTTCTAGGAGTTTACTACTTGGCGATTGCTTAAACACTCTCCTTAAATAGTGCGACTGGCTTCCCCATAAGGACTTTGAAATTAGATTCCTGGACGTCTTATTAGCCTTGGTTGTCACAGGTCGGATGATTAATGCAGCACATAAGAACCATAGTAAAGTATTGTATTACGCGGTTTAATTCCACCAGAAGGCAACAGACAAGATGAAATAATCTCATCCTATTCATAAATGGAATGACATTCATAAAGCTTTATTAAAAGATTAAAAAATGTAAAAGTTTTGCTCTGGGCCCCAAAGTTTTGGATAAACCCACTAGGTTGTATGTAAACAATATGGACACCGGAGCAGTGTTCTTTTACTCATTTATTTTTGTCTCTCTTTTTTTTTTTTTTTTTTGTTGTTGTTGTTGCTTCCATACTTGTACAGATCTAAAGCCATTAGGTTGGGTTCACACAATTTTCTGCCTCAAAATTTCGTTTGGAATTTTGAGGCAGATTTTGCTCTGCCTGCATGCCGATTTTCGTAGTGTTTTTCGCTCGCGGCCATCGAGCGCCGCAGGGAAAAAAAGCCGCGAAATACGCTTTCTCTGCCTCCCATTGATGTCAATGGGAGGTCAGAGACGTAAACACCTGAAGATATGGCATGTCGCTTCGTTTTTCCGCTAACAGGAAAAAAACGCCTCCGCCTCCCATTGAAATCAATGGGAGGCATTTTTGTCCGTTTTTTGGCGCGGTTTCCGCTGGCTGCTTAAACAGCTCCGGAATTTCAGACGTAATTTGTTAAGACATGTGGACATACCCTTAGGAGTGTGTCTTGTCATAGGTGTAACTTTAGGCTCTTGGGCCCTAATGCATAATCGGTAACCGGGCCCAGGCAACCATGTGCCATCTATAATACTTGTCTTATGGGGCATATGGGACAAAGTGTGACTGCTACTTTGGCACCCATTATTCATTCTGTTTGCAAATTCTAAAATGGTGTTCAATGCTAATCATAACCCTAAGGGTATGTTCACACGGCCTATTTTCGTCCTTTTTTCGGGCCGTAAACGGCCGAAAAATAGGAAGCAGAACGCCTCCAAACATCTGCCCATTGACTTCAATGGGAAAACTGCGTTTTTGCTCACTGCGTGTGAACCTACCCTAAAGGAAACCTGTCCACCAGCTCATGCTGCCCTAACCATGGGCAGCATGAAACCGTGACAGGTACCCTATTTGCATTGAACTACTTTTTACTGTGAAGCGCTACAGCATTTCAGAAAACATCGTTTTCATTAAAAAGTGCCAGGCTCAGGGAGAAGTGCCCAATGTGTAGTTTCTCACCTGCTTCTCTACACTCCGCTTGATTGACAGGTCTCTCTCTACTATTTAACGTTATAAATGTAGTTCACTACAATCTGGATCCCTGTTATTTTATGCTGCCCGATTCCCTTTAAACCACACAGAATATTGCACTGCAAAAAAACAAAGCCTATAAATTAAAAAGTATAAAGAAAAGAAAGTGTCCGGTTAACTGATTTCTAATTCTATAAATTTATTACAAAGAAAGGAGCCTTCTGCCCAGAGCGGCTGCACAGTTCTGCTGCGAAGCGGATGGTGTCTCATTTCTGAGAAGAGGAAAAAGGGGGAATTCTGGTCTCCTCTAAAGTTGTAATTCATGCGCCAAGCCCAGACAGAAGGGGCTTTGTTCCCCTATTCAAGTGTCAGACACTCGGCTGCAGCCAGAATCTGTTAAATATTTATTTTTGGGGTGGGGGCAGTTTTATTGTAACACTATAGAGTATATGGTGCAGACAGATCCATCTGATATACGCTGTATTATGAGTAAAAACATTCTGATACCTGAAATTCCATTTGGGACGGTTGATTTGCCTAAAGATAAAATGCATTGACTTTGTGTGGTTTAACTTTAAAATGTAGATGAAAAAGTCCTAAGTGTTAGCTGTTATAGAGTTTGCAGAACATGGAATGGTCTCGTGTCATTAGGAGTATATCTATGGGTATAAAAATATGTATACCATACGCATGGCCATATATAAGTAAATCAGAAGTTAGTGCGTTTCTGGCTCCATAGAAAGTCTATGAGTTCGCACACTACTCCTTCGGCTTTCCGAAGAAAGCTGTGCAGAGCCGACCAGAAGCGAAACGGCATATCGCTCACCTGAGCACTTCTGACGCTTTGTTTTAGCGATCGGTGGGGCTCTCGGATTCCCAATTGACATGTTACGTTTTATGATAGTATAGGTACACTTTAAATTGGCTTGACAAATAGTTGGTAAAGCTGTCACTTTGTTATTCATCGAACACGTTGATTGGTGATTTGTCATCCGTTTCTGAGTAGCTAATTTAAAGGTGACAACAGTATGGCGGCACTTCCTTTTGTCCTGTCACTATGGAGATGCATAGGAACTGAAAGTAGCTATAGCCTTAAAGTGGACCTCTCACTAGCTCCTACAAAGTGCGTTATTGGACTCGTAATTGCCGCTGTGTCGGAGTCCAGCTGTGTTTGTTGCTTAATTCTGCGTCACCACCCCCCATCCCCGTTGCTGAGATATTGCCCCCTCTTTATTTATTAAATAAGATGTACCTGAACCGCTGGCTAGCCAAGTGGGTTTGGCCGCCAGCGATTCTCAATGGGCGGAGCTAGCAGAGAGCCGCTGACGTATCCGTGTGAGGCTGTTTCCTCCAGACACTACTAGGCCAACATCCTCACGTGAGACTCATCCGATGACGCTGGCCTAGGAATGTCTAAAGGAAACTGCCTCACACTGATAGGTCCTTTTTGAAATAGCAGTTTGCCAATAAAATATCTCAGAAATGCTCATGGCGACATTCCAAAAGTAGTATACAAGGCTATGGTTTATGATCGCATATAGTATGCTAAAAGATCGACTGAGCTATAGTTGGGATTGATATTCTCCATACCCTTTCCCGATATTATGGGAATGCCTTCATGACTAATGGCAGTGTCTCATAACAGGGAATTGTTGTTTAAATTAGATAAAATCGATAAATATTATCGCTCTCATATTAAGAGTGTGTGGAGGGTATAGGAGAGTAATAGAATAGTCCTAAAAAGTAGATTAAAGGGGTTGTCTGGGATTAGAAAAAAAGGGTCTGCTTATTGATCTGCAGTACCAGACACAGCCTATGGACAAGAGTGGCGCTACTAATAGAAAAAAAAATGTAATCCCAGACAACCCCTTTACTAATGCTACAAACAATGATAACCTGCCGTTCTATAGCCTTATCTACAGTGTATATATAGGAAATTTGACATGATAAATGTTTTAATGGTATTTTCCTTGGTAACTGTCAGGCTAGTTTTGGAAAAATAAAGATGCTTCTCTTTCTTACATATGCAAGTTCTCTCATACGGAGGTTCACACATGTAAGACCAGGACATCTTTTCTTTACATTTCCGCTGTCACCTCAGAGACTTCTTCTTCATTCCTATAGTATGCCTTATCGGCTGCACATATTTCAGCATGTGTCGCATCAGATATTCTGTAAATATGCTGGTGATTCGCTTTAGGAAGTTACAGCTGTGGCAGTGGCAATGATAAATGAGTTATTTCCTATGTCTGTCCTGTGCATTTCATGCTGCCTGTATATGGAGGCATGCTGCAGAGTTTTAGAAGGGGCAGTGACCATTTCACTTCAAATATGCTACAAGGGGAAATTTTTGAAATGTCAAAGAGGTATTTCCCCCTCACTTATTTTCACAAGGGGGAGATATTCTTTCACGGTATGTTCTTAAAGGGAATGTGTTGCCAGCAAAACATGTTTTTTTTGTTTTTTTTTTTTAGTTAAACAATTAGTGTGTAGGTGATTAAACATTGTTCTAATTTTTTTTTTGGATTCAATTTATAATATTTCCCAGCACTGGTCACTAAATGGAGCAATTCCCAAAATTGCAGCATTGCATGTGGTAAAGCAACCACATTGCTTTATGCTGCAAAATTGGGAAAAAATCCCTCGCTCTAGTGAGCTCTCAGAATCCCCCCCTCCTTTATCCTGGCTAGTGCCGGGAGAAACGAGGGGTTTGAACGGTCTAACCTCCTACACTGTGTGTCGCCATTTTTTGAGCTAACACACAGTGTAGAAGGTTTACATACACTAGTAAAACACACTGAAACACGAACATACATAGAAATCACTTACCTGCTCCAGTCGCCGCCGCTCCCTCCGGTCCGTCCGCTCCGTCTGCTGCCGCTGCTCCATGTGCACAAGTCCGGAAGCCGCGACCGGAAGTAGTAATCTTACTGCCCGGCCGTGACTTCCGGTCCACAGGAAAATGGCGCCGTTCCCACACACACGGCGTACACCATAGTGGATGGAACGGGCCCCGTTCGCAGTCCCTATGGGACTGGAGCTGCCGTATTCCATGTCTGTATGTGTCGTTAATCGACACATACAGAAATGGGAAAAGAAATGGCAGCCCCCATAGGGAAGAAAAAGTGTAAAAATAGAAAAAAGTAACACACAAACACACAAATATAAAAGTTTTTAATAAAATCCTAACATAAAACAAAAAATTTTGGTGACACTGTTCCTTTAAGTGCCGATAGTGGTGCATCAAAGAGCCAGACAATGACTACAGGAAAACAAAAGGCACCAAAATACTTGAACATAAGAGGTACGTTTTCATTGACGAGCAGGATATCCCTCTAATTTGAACCTCGTTTAGACTTTCTCTGTTCAAAAAGTAACGGCTCCGGTAGAGTCACGATGTATAGTTGGTAGATGACCAGAGAGGCTGCTACTAAAGTTTCTCCTCCAATTTCACGAACGTGCCCCAAACCTTTTTCAGCATGAAGGTGAATATATCAAAATTCCATTTCTCATTCTTGAAGTTGATCACTTACAGACTCATTGATTGGAGATTGAACACACAAATGGACAAAATGCTGAAGACTTTTAGACCACTCTAGCCGCCAGCAGAACTTTTCCTGCTGCACTGCCAAACTTGAAGTTGCCTAGATAGAAGGGGGGAAAAAAAGTTAGCGTATCTGCGCTTTTACAAAACTTTTCATCGGTCATGGAGGCATATTAGAAGTTTTAAATAGTCTGTTCTGAGATCCCCACCATTGCTATAAAGAAAGGGCAGAAGCGCTCAGCCAATCGTTCTTCTCCTTCGGCGGTGCGCAGAGCTCTACGTGAGGCTGAAGATGGGTTCACCTAGAACGTTTCTGAGCCTGTCTTCAGTCTAACAAGGAGAGTCGATCGCAGCTGAAGACGCTTGGCCGAGTGCTTCTGCTCATTCGTTTCAGCGATGGTGGTGGTTTCAGCTCCCAGACCCCCATCGATCAAAACTACTAATACAGGTGTGCCCTCCCTAACTAATCTCGAAGGCTGTGTTCACATATGAATTACGGGTTCCGTTGTTCTGCTCCATAATAGGAGCAAAACAACGGGAATACCGGAAGCTCGGGATCCGTTGCATTTGTTGACGTAAACAAATGGAACCCAATGAAACCTCTAACCCAGACTTCTGAGGGGTCTCTGTCATAATTTCCGCCACTGCTGTATGTTGGCACGGTTAATTACGTCAGAGACCTCTAACCTATGAAGACGGTTAACTTAAACATTGGAGAATTTAGCACTCAAGTATTTGGCTGCCCTTCTGGTACCTTGCTTGTTGACATGCTTGGCCTGGATCTTGCTATTAGCAGGCATCTGTAATTTGTTAGAGTAAAATAAGTTGATTACCAGGATAGGGCCTGAGGCTGCACTTTGAAGTCCTTACAGCTGGCAAGATTGGAGACTCAGCGTGTTTTGTGTTCTGAACAGTTGGGTGGTGTTTGCTGTTAAGAAAACAGTATACAAGTTATATAAAAGGAACATGTCAGATATGCTGCATAACAAACCTGTTCTTACCTTTTCTAGTGAACAGAGTACAGGCGGTGTTCTATATGATCCTAACACAGATTTGACAATTCATTTTTTTCCATAGATTGTTCACTGATTTCATGAAAGTATGGGCTAGACTTCTTGGGGAACAGTCAGTCTGCCGATGGTGCCAATCTATTATCTAATACTAGTAGTAGGTCAACTTTTTCTATATATCTTTCGATAGATCTGGAAGACCTGGGTGAACCCTGTGGCGCAGATTTACTAATGCTGTATGAGATTTAGACAGCGTGAACTTTAGACCAGGCAGACAGAGAATGTGCCAAATTTATCACAGTGGCGCATGCTGTATGATAAATTTGGCGCATCTTGCTAGATCCTTTCGCCCTTCGTAATGCGAACGTCTGCTTGGCTTAGTCTTTAGTGCAATTTTGGCATTTGCTAGCACGTTTTAAGCCACCCCCTTTTCTAGACCCTTTTGTGTCTAGTGAGGCACAGACATCTGTTCTTTTTGGTGAATTTGCTTCATAAATAAGTCTAAAAATGTATGCAACATTAAGTGCCAGAAATGCACCAAATTTTGGCACGTTTTATAATATTTTCTAGACTCAAATACATTCGCAAATCTGTCACCAGTTCCTAATTCAGGAGCGATCCTTTGTTTTAGAAAGAGGAGAAAACAATGCACCTCAAGTATGCTGGGAGAAACCAACTGAGACTATTCGTAGGATGAAAAGCTGAAATACATTAAAGTGTGACTAAACGTTTGACAAACTTCTGACATGTCAGAAGTTTTGATTGGTGGGGGTCCGAGCACTGAGACCCACACCAATCGCTCAAATGAAGCTGCAGAAGCGCTCGTGTAAGCGCTCAACCGCTTCGTTTCTGTTTGGCTTTTTCCAGAAAGCCGATGTATCGAAGTACAGGCTCATAGACTTTTCTATTGAGCCTGTACTCCGATACATTTATTTCCGTAAAAAGCCAAACAGAAACGAAGCGGCTAAGCGCTCACACGAGCGCTTCTGCCGCTTCGTTTGAGCGATTGGTGCGGGTCTGTGCTCGGACCCCACCAATCAAAACTTTTGACGTGTCACTATGACATGTCAGAAGTTTGTCAAACGTTTATTACCCTTTTTAAGTTGTTCTTTGGCTGTCGATTTAATATCCAATATCTCTCTTGGTGATACCATTCAAATACTCTCTCAGCAAGTGTTATCATCTTTAGAATTTATTTTCGAAGCCCGTTCTTCTAGTGGGTTTCTATGTTGACCCTTCAGATTACAATGATAGTCGATCGAGTAAAGGAAGGAAGTAGAAGTAATAAATTTTCTAAGTTTTGACAGGAATTCCTTAACTTGTTCTCCCAATATGGGCTAGGGTCCTCATATTTTTGTTTTTAAAGAGCAACTGCACTTTCCAAAAGCTATTGATATTTCATAGAGACCTATCTGACGTTTTGATTGGTGGGGGTCTGGGTGCTGAGAACCCCACCGTTGCTGAAACGAAGCGCTATGCACCTTCGGCTGTAATCGAGTCTTCTAGTCAGGCTGTAGACTGGCTCGCATGGAACGTCTGGCGCTCTTTGTTAGACTGAAAAAGGGCTCAATCACAGACAAAGTTGCAAGGTGCTCAACTAAGTACTTCTGCGCCTATATTTCAGCGACCGTGGGGTTAACAGCACTTGAACTCCCACCAATCAAAACCTCTGATATTTCTTTATAACCTATAAAAAGTTTTTGGAAAGGGCAGAACCTCTTTAAGCATTTTTTTTGCCAGAATTTAAGGAACTCTCTGTAAGAAACCTTCAGCTAGATGTCTTGATGATCTCACTGATTTTAAATTATTTGTATGTAAACCTAGAAACAGACAGAATACATTATAGTCAGATGTTTGGGAAACCTCTAATATAGCTATAAACCTTTCAAGCCATATTGTTTACTCAAGGCAATAAATGTCTCCTTTTTTTTTTCTTGTAGATTCCATCTCAAGATGCCTATCCTCAAGCAATCCAGCTCCCACACAAAAAAGCGAACACGTATTGATCGAGAGATGATTAGTGCCCCGTTGGGTGATTTTAGACACACCATGCATGTTGGAAGGGGAGGCGATGTGTTTGGGGATACCTCCTTTCTCAGTAACCATGGTCCTGCCTCAGCCCCACCTGTGGAAGTGCCAAGCTCCAAGAAAAATGGTCTCCTGAAAATGGCAAGTGATCATGAGGAAAACAAAATGGCAGATTCATTAAGCCAGCTCTCGCAGTCATCAGGAATAGGATCCGGGGCAGGAAGTGTCTCGTCAAGCCCAGTCAACAATGTATCATCTAAAGAAGACCGTTTGTGGAATAACCGCAACACAGGTGGAAATTCTGATCAGTTCGACTGGATTTCACCCGGTGACTGTGGACTGAAACATGCAGAATCTATGTTATCTTTCCATCTGGATTTGGGCCCATCTATTTTGGATGACGTATTAGGTGTGATGAATAGAGATCCTCCAACTTGTGAGTGGAACAATCCAGAAGAACAAAGAGAGTTTGACTTTAATTTTTCTCCTGTCTGTGCTACAGATGGTGATAAATTCACACAATCCTCCTCTGTTACAGAGCCACAGGGAAACCATTATAGTCTTTCCAGCACATTGCCGATGACGAACCCTGGTATTGAAAACCTCTCTGCTACCACCCGAGACCATCCAGAAGGAAGCACATCAGTGTATGAAGAAGACAGTGAAGAAGAAAAACGTTCAATCTATGAAGGTGTTGCAGATAGTCCAGAGCAACATGACAACAGTTTGCATGTCAGTCACCGTGCGGAGGTAAATGATGAGGATGAGGAGGATGATGATGACGAAGAGGAAGTTGGTCAAAGCTACACATTTGATGATGACCTTGATGATGAGATTGGAGTATAGGAATGAAAAATATATTGCATAAACTGACCGTCTGGTATCCCTCACGTACGTGTTTCTTGACCATAAAGGAGGGTTTATAGGTCAAATGAAAGATTCTATAAATGTTATACGTTGGACTTTCTCGAAGAAGAAAGGAAAAAGAAAATACTTTAGGATATTAAACTATTCAAAAAGGATATACTTTTTATAGAGGCGATGTTATACATTCGACCTGCTCCTATACTTCCAAGAACTAAAGACTTGTACCTTGAATTTTAAGTGGACATAGTTTAATTTTGTTTTAGTTCGACATTGCGGGGGGTCGGTTATCAAAAAGGACTTTTGTATGTGTTTTCAATTATGATTGATCAGAGGAAGTGAAATTGTCCAATGTTTTATGTCCTTGTTATATTAAAAGGTAATTTATAGCGTTATTACAGATGAGTATGGGTGTATATATAGACGTGCATAGAAAAAATGCATTTCTCTGTGTAAAATCTGCACACAAACACTCAGCTCCCTAAATTTTTAATTCAAATATGTTGCAATGGTGTGTTCCACCATGTCATACTAGATTACCCAAATTAAAAAGAGGCAACTGCATAAAGCATTCACTCATGTAGCATACATACTGGTGTATTTACAGAGGCTCTGTCACCAGTTTAATACTTCTCTATCTCCTACCTAATCTAATAAACGCTTTGTTGTAGATAACTACTGTTTTTGTTTTGTGTGGTTTTTTTTAAAAAAATGTCTTTAGTGACAAAGTCCTGAACATTTTTTTACATTTGTGCAAATTTTTTGTAAAAGCCCAACTGGGCATTTTTTTTAGTCTCACCAAGTGGGCGTTGTAACTAAAAGTGTATGACGCTGACCAATCAGCGTTACATACATATCTTCATTCATGCCCAGCTTTATTCACAGCACAGCGTGATCTCGCAAGATCACGCTGTGACGTCACTTACTCCCGACGTTCCTTCACCAGAGTGACAGGAGAATGACCAGTCATGGGCTCCAGCCGTGCCAGAATGATTATTCTCCTCCGCAGCAGTCCTGGCACGGCTGGAGCTGATGACTGGTCATTCTCCTGTCACTCCGGAGAAGGAACAGCGGAAGTAAATGACATCACAGCGTGATCTTGCGGGATCACGCTGGGCATGAATGAAGCGTAGCGTGATGCCGATTCTCAACGTCGTACACTTTTATTTTAATTTTTTTTAATTATTTACAACGCCTACTCGGTGAAACTAAAAATAGCCCAGTTGGGCTTTTATAAAAATTAGCATAAATGCAAAAATTATCAGAACTTTGTCACTAAAAAGTTAAAAAAAAAAAACTTTATCTACAACCGTGTTTATTAGATTAGGTAGGAGATGGAGAAGTATTAAACTGGTGACAGAGCCTCTGTAAACACTTTCTCTTCGTAGACACCATCTGTATATTTTTGACCACATAAATACTATCTTTAATTTAAAAAAAAAAGTCCAAAATATAATTGATCTTTTTAGTATGTACAACACTAAAAGACTGAAGAAAGTGCCTTGTGATTGTTGATCGCATGTTATTCCAAATGTTGTCATATATAATTGGTTTTCTTTACACGTTTGCAAAAAAGTTTTTTATATAAAGAGAAAGGGTTGAAAGTTTTTTTTTATTTTTTTTTTTTGTTTTTTTTTTCTCCACCAGGAATTTTTCATTTATTCATGACATTGCTATTTTCTTGTAGATTATGGTTTTTTGTTTTTTTTATTCTACACAAGGTTGGACTGCACATTGACCAAGGCAATGAAAAGTCTCTTTGTACTACATCTCCTGCTGGGGCGCACATAGTTTGCATGCGGACACTAAGCCCCAATGGATATCTTGAAATGTACTTTACTTTATATTTCTTACATTAATTTTGTTTTTCTGTAGTAAATGCTGCACAGTTTGAGAGGTGGCTGCTTGTCCCATTGGGGTCAGCCAAACCAAGATTTTTTTTATTTATTTTTGTGTTGAATTTTCTGTTTCACAGGAATTGACCGCAAAGTATTTTCTATGCAGTACAATAGAGGTTTTATCTTCTGTGCACTCATGCATATGACCAAATTTAAATGAAAAAATAATAATTTGACACAATGATTGACTGACAGCTTGCAGATGTCACAAGGAATTTAGCTGTATAAATGAATCTCGGTGCCATGGTCAATATTATTTTGCACACTACAGGTGTTTCACATAATTTGCACTCTTGCTCTCTGAATTATACCCTTTTATTTTTTTTCTAACAGCAAATGGATGTCAACATGCCAGAAATGTGGTATAATTTTGCTTCTACAGCCCGTCTTAACACTATATCTAAATAAGCTGGACCTTTTTTTTGTTTCTTTAGTCTATGCATCTCTTTAAATATTTTCAGCCTATGTATAGTACAAAAAAAAGCTTCACAAAATGTATTTCATATAATTTTTTTTATAAATATTTCTTCTGCAATAAAATAGATTTGCAGTCTTTTTTTCTATTTTGAAGTGATTTTTTTTTATTTATTTATCTTGTACATTTTGATGGTGGATGCGCCTTACTGGAACTGTATTTTAATACTTGCCATAGGACAACTAGAAACCAGGCTTAAAGGGAACCTGTCACCAGCATTTTAGCTATAAAGCCAGCAATACCTGGTGAAAGTGGGTGAAAAATCATTGTCATCTAAGCTATAAATATGTTCTAAGTAAGTTCTGTAGCTTTAGTATTCCGTTTTTCAGTGGTCCCACGCCGCCCTCTCCAGTACAGTAGTAAGGGGGCCACAGCGCTCCTGTAAGCACGTCATTCTGCTGATCAGTGGGTGCCCAAAGGATCATTTTCTCATTGAGCACACATTGGTGGTCCAACTTAGAGGCTCTGTCACCAGATTTTGCAACCCCTATCTACTATTGCAGCAGATCGGCGCTGCAATGTAGATAAGAGTAATGTTTTTATTTTTAAAAAATGAGTATTTTTGGCCAAGTTATGACCATTTTTGTATTTATGCAAATGAGGCTTGCTAAAGTCCAACTGGGCGTGTATTATGTGTGTTACATCTGGGCGTGTTTACTTCTTTTACTAGCTGGGCGTTCTGACGAGAAGTATCATCCACTTCTCTTCACAACGCCCAGCTTCTGGCAGTGCAGACACAGCGTGTTCTCGAGAGATCACGCTGTGTGTCTGCGCTGCCAGAAGCTGGGTGTTAATGAACAGAAGTGGATGATGCTGATTCGTCAGCATCATACACTCCCATTCCTAACGCCCAGCTAGTAAAAGAAGTAAAAACGCCCCGATGTACGCACATAATACACGCCCAGTTGTACTTTTACTGTAAACACGCCCAGTTGTACTTTTGCAAGCCTCATTTGCATAAATACAAAAATGGTCATAACTTGGCCAAAAATGCTTGTTTTTTAAAAATAAAAACGTTACTGTAATCTACATTGCAGCGCCGATCTGCTGCAATAGCAGATAGGGGTTGCAAAATCTGGTGACAGAGCCTCTTTAAGGAATACACTTAAAAAAACAAAAACCTGAACATTCAACAAGCAATATCAATAGATACGGTCAGATTAAAATTCTGCAGTTGTTATGATCAAAGCAATATTGAGTTATCAGTTATAACTCTCGATGCTAAAAGCACTAAATGGAAAATCTGCCATTGCCTAAATGTAATCCCATTTTCCGTTAATTCATAATGAAATCCGAAAAACCAGGGGTTTATATTACTCAACATCCAATTGTACCGAATCTGCACATTTTGAATTTTTTTTTTTTAAGCAGCCGTGATTACTAAATTGAATCACAGGGCAATAGGAACCTTTTTGATTTACATTTCCATTGGACCTCTCCATAGTCCAGACTATATAAAAGGGGTTGGCTGGTTTAGAAAATCCATTTTCAAATATCCTATGAGGAAAATAACCTGTTTTTGACCTCCAATACGCTTTTTCACAGCATTCACTAATGGCCTTAAGCAGGGCCGGCGGCAGGTTTATGTGGGCCCTATGGTGACACAGACTTAGTGGGCCTCTTTGTGGCAGAACACACAGTGGCAGTAAAACTGCAGTTTGTGCCCCTATATAGAAGTTAGGCCATGTTTTTGCCCCTATATATAGTGCCCTCTGTAGATAGCGTCACACACATGCCCCCTGGTAGATGGCACCATTGTGGCTCCCTCTAGGAGTTGAATCCCCAGCCAGAGGGTTGCCTACGCTCTGCCGGGTATTCCTCTCATGGAGGAGCCCATGACGTTACTGTTGATATATATGGACAGTGACGTCCGGGGCTTCTCCAGGAGCAGCCCCTAACGTCACTGTCCATATATGGACAGGGGTTCCCTCTAGCAGCGGAATCCCTGGCAAGAGCGTCGGCAACATTCTGGCTGGGGATTCCACTCCTAGATGAGCCCTTGACATCGCTTTCCATATGTGGATAATGTCAGGAGCTTCTGCAGGAGCGGAATCCCCGTCCCGAGCATCAGCAACTTGGGCTTCCGATTGAGTAGGAGCCTCTGACGTCACTGTCCATATATGGACAGGGACGTCAAGAGCTCCCTCAAGGTGCGGGGATTCAGCTTCTAGATGGGCCATAACGGCAGCTGAGTGGGCCCCAGAACTCGTCCGGATTCGGTGGGTGCCGACGCCAGCCCTGACCTTTATCTAGGCTGACTCCTTTTCACAGAGGTCTAAATTCTACATGGGTGTACTATGTGAGCAGGAGCCGGTGCTTGGCTATTTGACACTCAAGCTCCTGCTCTAAGGGTATGTTGAGACACCCTATTTACGGACGTAATTCAGGCGTTTTACGCCTCGAATTACGTCCGAAAATACGGTTCCAAATCGTCGGCAAACATCTGCCCATTGAAATCAATGGGGTTACGATGTTTTGTGCACACGGGCATTTTTTTACGTGCCGCTGTCAAAAGAAAACGCGTAAAAAGACGCCCGCGTCAAAGAAGTGCATGCCACTTCTTGAGACGTAATTGGAGCCGTTTTTCATTGGCTCCATTGAAAAACAGCTCCAATTACGTCCATAATTGCCGCCGCGAAAAATGCGAGTACGAGTAATTTCTCCTGAAAACAGCTCCGTAATTTCAGCCGTAATGGACGCTGCCGTGTGAACATACCCTTACAGTTGAGATTGAAGTTCACTTCTATTGCAACTGTTTAGCCCCTTGGATCCCGTTGTAAATAGTGACTGCAGTATCTAAGGGGGTCACAGAGGAAGGGTGCTCCCCTGTCACCAATTGGTGGCCCGCAAATGTGATTACGGGTTACTAATGGGTCGTAATGGCAGCCAGGAACCTAACAAAGGCCCCCAGACTTGCCTTGGCTATAGGCCTATTTGCGGTGATGCAAAAACAAATTATTTTAGCCCAAAAGGGTTTTTACTGTGAAAAAGTAGCAAAACAGAAAAATCTATACATTGGTATCCCTGTAATCATACCGACCCATAGAGTAAGGGAAACGTTATATACGCTGCAAGGTGAATGGTGAACAGTGTAAATTTAAAACGCATAGAAGAGTGGCGGAATTGCTATGGTTTTTTCTTTTTTTTTTCCCAAAAATGTATTAAAAGTTAATTTTAAAAAAATCATCTGTACCTCAAAATAAAGAATAGAACATGCAGCACTCACCATAATGATAAAACGTAATTCCTTAATTATTATGACATCTTAAAATTGGCCATTTCTAAGGGTATGTGCACACGCAAACTCAAAAACGTCTGGAAAGACGGAGCTGTTTTCAAGTGTGTTTTTTGGAGCTGTTTTTCTATAGTCTATGAAAATCGGCTCCAAAAACGACTGAAGAAATGACATGCACTTCTTTTTCGCGGGATGTTTTTCTTACGCAGCCGTTTTTCAAAACGGACATTTTAAAAAAATGCCCCGTCGGAACAGAACGCCGTTTTCCCATTTAAATCAACGGGCAGATGTTTGGAGGCGTTCTGCCTCCGATTTTTCGTCTGTTTACGGCCTGAAAAAGAAAACACTCCATGTGAACAAACCCTAAGGGAGGATGTAGCGGACAGTAACAAGGTAACAGCCTGTTTCACGCTCAATTGCGCTTCTTCTGACCTGCAATAAAAGGAATGAAGTTTTATTGCTCTGGTGAGTGCCACATGTTCTTTTCTTCCTTCACTGCTTTTACATTCATTATAAATACTATTATATATGCTGAACACCATGTAACTGATAGAGGAGCCCCTGATAACGATATATAAAAAAAAAATCAGTGACATTTTTTTCTATCGGTAGTGCCAACTTCCTCTTCTCTTGTGCCATGTACTTCAAAATAGTGCCATTGTAAAATACAACTCATCCATATCGGCGGAAAAATAAAGTTATGGCTCTTGAATGTGACGATGCAAAAACGAAATAAATTGCTTGGTCATTATAGCGGTTATCGGGTTGTTAAAATTCATGGACTGTCATCAGGAAAGCCGATCAATATTAGATCGGTGGGGGTCCGACTGTCTGCACTCCTGCCGATCAGCTTAAGGGGCTGCGGTGCTCGTGCGAGTGCAGCAGCGTCTTCATTCTATACATGGTTCTACTTTCTTTTTGTACTTGCACGCGCCGTTACATTTGTAGCGGCCATGCAAGGTATTGCACCACTGTCCCTCTGAAGTGAATGCTCCATCAGATAGTGGTTTGATCTAATTCTGTGACCATGTTTGGAATTGTCATCTTGATTGAGGTAAATTTTACCAACACTGGACTATTAACTAGGAATACTGGAGTAAACTCGGCGAGGGAGGGGGACATTATCCAGTGCTTGCTAGGAAAAATATGCACATCCTGAATGTGGATCTGGTCATGGTAAAAATAACAAACCTTTTCCAAAGCAGTTGGCTAACTGCTGGTTGCTACTGGAAAATGTCAACACGCTTGTCGACAAACACCACTAAGGTTAGATTCGCACGAGTGTTGCAAACCTCAGATGTGAAAAACTAGTTTTTCCCGTCCGAGGTGCATCCGTACTGCAACCCTGCGGGACGCTTTATCACGCATCCCCCATAGATGAGTCTATGGAGGGATGCGTGAAGCGCAAAAAAAAAGACGTCCTATTTTTTCACTGACCCTTCACGCTCTGTTGAAACAACTGCCGTCTGAACAACCCCATTGCATTACATAGGTCCGTGTGACGGCCATTGTTTCAACGGCTGTCGCACGGACGTATTCAACGCTCCTGTGAATAAGGCCTCATTCACACGACGGTCCGAGTGTCGGCCGGGAAAATCGGCCGATTTTCCCGGGCGGTTTGCATCATGTTTGCATCCGTTCCTATTCCGTTCTGGGCCGAGTTGCCGTTTTTACCGGCCGATTTGGACCCGATTTGCATCTGTTTTTTTCCCTGTCCGTTTTAAAATCGGATGAATTTCATTTAAATTTGTTGCCACACACAGCCCTTTGTAGATAATGCCACAGCTCCCCTGGTAGGTAATGCCACCCAGCCCCCTGTAGGTAATGCCACACAGCCCCCTGTTGGTGATGCCACCCAGCCCCCTGTAGGTGATGCCACCCAGCCCCCTGTAGGCGATGCCACACAGCCCCCTGCAGGCGATGCCACACAGCCCCCTGCAGGCGATGCCACACAGCCCCCTGCAGGCGATGCCACACAGCCCCCTGCAGGCGATGCCACACAGCCCCCTGCAGGCGATGCCACACAGCCCCCTGCAGGCGATGCCACCCTGCCCCCTGTAGGCGATGCCACCCTGCCCCCTGTAGGCGATGCCACCCTGCCCCCTGTAGGCGATGCCACCCTGCCCCCTGTAGGCGATGCTACCCTGCCCCCTGTAGGAATACCACCCAGCCCCCTGTAGGTGATGCCACCCAGCCCCCTGTAGGTGATGCCACCCAGCCCCCTGTAGGTGATGCCACCCAGCCCCCTGTAGGTGATGCCACCCAGCCCCCTGTAGGTGATGCCACCCTGCCCCCTGTAGGTGATGCCACCCTGCCCCCTGTAGGCGATGCCACCCAGCCCCCTGCAGGCGATGCCACCCTGCCCCCTGCAGGCGATGCCACCCTGCCCCCTGCAGGCGATGCCACCCTGCCCCCTGCAGGCGATGCCACCCTGCCCCCTGTAGGCGATGCCACCCTGCCCCCTGTAGGCGATGCCACCCAGCCCCCTGCAGGCGATGCCACCAAATCCCCTGTAGGCGATGCCACCCAGCCCCCTGTAGGCGATGCTACCCAGCCCCCTGTAGGCGATGCCACCCAGCCCCCTGCAGGCGATGCCACCCAGCCCCCTGCAGGCGATGCCACCAAGTCCCCTGTAGGCGATGCCACCCAGCCCCCTGCAGGCGATGCCACCCAGCCCCCTGCAGGCGATGCCACCCAGCCCCCTGCAGGCGATGCCACCCAGCCCCCTGCAGGAGATGCCACACAGCCCCCTGTAGGCGATGCCACACAGCCCCCTGTAGGCGATGCCACACAGCCCCCTGCAGGCGATGCCACACAGCCCCCTGCAGGCGATGCCACACAGCCCCCTGCAGGCGATGCCACCCTGCCCCCTGTAGGCGATGCCACCCTGCCCCTGTAGGAATACCACCCTGTCCCCTGTAGGTAATGCCACCCAGCCCCCTGTAGGTGATGCCACCCAGCCCCCTGTAGGTGATGCCACCCAGCCCCCTGTAGGTGATGCCACCAAGTCCCCTGTAGGTGATACCACACAGCCACCTGTAGGTGATGCCATCCTGCCCCCTGTAGGCGATGCCACCCTGCCCCCTGTAGGCGATGCCACCCAGCCCCTGCAGGCGATGCCACCCTGCCCCCTGCAGGCGATGCCACCCTGCCCCCTTTAGGCGATGCCACCCAGCCCCCTGCAGGCGATGCCACCCAGCCCCCTGCAGGCGATGCCACCCAGCCCCCTGCAGGCGATGCCACCCAGCCCCCTGCAGGCGATGCCACCAAATACCCTGCAGGCGATGCCACCCAGCCCCCTGTAGGCGATGCCACCCAGCCCCCTGCAGGCGATGCCACCCAGCCCCCTGCAGGCGATGCCACCCAGCCCCCTGCAGGCGATGCCACCCAGCCCCCTGCAGGCGATGCCACCCTGCCCCCTGCAGGCGATGCCACACAGCCCCCTGCAGGCGATGCCACCCTGCCCCCTGTAGGCGATGCCACCCTGCCCCCTGTAGGCGATGCCACCCTGCCCCCTGTAGGCGATGCTACCCTGCCCCCTGTAGGTGATGCCACCCAGCCCCCTGTAGGTGATGCCACCCAGCCCCCTGTAGGTGATGCCACCCAGCCCCCTGTAGGTGATGCCACCCAGCCCCCTGTAGGTGATGCCACCCAGCCCCCTGTAGGTGATGCCACCCAGCCCCCTGTAGGTGATACCACACAGCCACCTGTAGGTGATGCCATCCTGCCCCCTGTAGGTGATGCCACCCTGCCCCCTGTAGGTGATGCCACCCAGCCCCCTGCAGGCGATGCCACCCTGCCCCCTGCAGGCGATGCCACCCTGCCCCCTGCAGGCGATGCCACCCTGCCCCCTGTAGGCGATGCCACCAAATCCCCTGCAGGCGATGCCACCCAGCCCCCTGTAGGCGATGCCACCCAGCCCCCTGCAGGCGATGCCACCAAGTCCCCTGTAGGCGATGCCACCTAGCCCCCTGCAGGCGATGCCACCCAGCCCCCTGCAGGCGATGCCACCCAGCCCCCTGCAGGCGATGCCACCCAGCCCCCTGCAGGAGATGCCACACAGCCCCCTGTAGGCGATGCCACACAGCCCCCTGTAGGCGATGCCACACAGCCCCCTGCAGGTGATGCCACACAGCCCCCTGAAGGCGATGCCACCCTGCCCCCTGTAGGCGATGCCACCCTGCCCCTGTAGGAATACCACCCTGTCCCCTGTAGGTAATGCCACCCAGCCCCCTGTAGGTGATGCCACCCAGCCCCCTGTAGGTGATGCCACCCAGCCCCCTGTAGGTGATGCCACCCAGCCCCCTGTAGGTGATGCCACCAAGTCCCCTGTAGGTGATACCACACAGCCACCTGTAGGCGATGCCACCCTGCCCCCTGTAGGCGATGCCACCCTGCCCCCTGTAGGCGATGCCACCCAGCCCCTGCAGGCGATGCCAGACAGCCCCCTGCAGGCGATGCCACCCTGCCCCCTGCAGGCGATGCCACCCTGCCCCCTTTAGGCGATGCCACCCAGCCCCCTGCAGGCGATGCCACCCAGCCCCCTGCAGGCGATGCCACCCAGCCCCCTGCAGGCGATGCCACCCAGCCCCCTGCAGGCGATGCCACCAAATACCCTGCAGGCGATGCCACCCAGCCCCCTGCAGGCGATGCCACCCAGCCCCCTGCAGGCGATGCCACCCTGCCCCCTGCAGGCGATGCCACCCAGCCCCCTGCAGGCGATGCCACCCAGCCCCCTGTAGGCGATGCCACCAAGTCCCCTGTAGGTGATGCCACACAGCCCCCTGTAGGTTGCACCCATCCCCCCCCCTTCCAGGAGAAGTCACTGACTTCAATGTCCATATATGGACAGTGTAGTCACTGACTTCTCCTGGAGAGGAATTCCCTGCCACAGGTCGGGAATTCCGCTTCAGAAGTGAGTGATGTCACTGTGTCCATATATGGACAGTGTAGTCACTCACTTCTCCTGTAGCGGAATCCCTGGCCATAGAGTCGGGGATTCCGCTGCAGAAGTGAGTGACTTCGCTGTGTCCATATATGGACAGTTTAGTAGTCACTCACTTCTCCTGTAGCGGAATCCCCGGCCATAGAGTCGGGGATTCCGCTGCAGAAGTGAGCGACTTCGCTGTGTCCATATATGGACAGTGTAGTCACGCACTTCTCCTGTAGCGGAATCCCCGGCCATAGAGTCGGGGATTCCGCTGCAGAAGTGAGTGACATCGCTGTGTCCATATATGGACAGTGTAGTCACGCACTTCTCCTGTAGCGGCATCCCCGGCCATAGAGTCGGGGATTCCGCTGCAGAAGTGAGTGACTTCGCTGTGTCCATATACGGACAGTGTAGTCACGCACTTCTCCTGTAGCGGATTCCCCAATCCCCGGCCGGGGATTGGGGATTGCGACTCCTACAAGGAGCAAAAAAAGACCCTCCTCCTCCTCCTCCTCACATGCACTGTGAGGAGGAGGAGAGAGAGTGCGCTAGCGACGGTAGACCCGGCCATCACTCGGGACACTTTCCGGTGATGGCCGTGTATTACCCGGCCCCATATACTTCTATGGGGGCCGGGCACCCGGCCGAAAATAGGGCATCTCCCATTTTTTGACGGCCGGTTATCCCGCCCGTCAAAAAATCAGTCATGTGAATAGCCCCATTAGGGGTCTATTATTCCTAATGCAGCCGGGTGCCGCTCGATTTATGAACGGCCGGCACCCGGCCAGGAAACCCTGTCGTGTGAATCCCGCCAGAGTTTAGTTAAAGAGGCTCTGTCACCAGATTTTGCAACCCCTATCTCCTATTGCAGCAGATCGGCGCTGCAATGTAGATAAGAGTAACGTTTTGTTTTTTTTCAAAAACGAGCATTTTTGGCCAAGTTATGACCATTTTTATATTTATGCAAATGAGGCTTTCTTAAGTACAACTGGGCGTGTTTAAAGTTATGTACAAGTGGGCGTGTATTGTGTATGTACATCTGGGCGTTTTTACTTCTTTTACTAGCTGGGCGTTGTGAATAGAAGTGTATGATGCTGACGAATCAGCATCATCCACTTCTCTTCGTTAACACCCAGCTTCTGGCAGTGCACAGACACACAGCGTGTTCTCGAGAGATCACGCTGTGACGTCACTTCCTGCCCCAGGTCCTGCATCGTGTCGAACGAGCGAGGACACATCGGCACCAGGCGACAGAGGCTACAGTTGATTCTGCAGCAGCATCGGCGTTTGCAGGTAAGTCGATGTAGCTACTTACCTGCAAACGCTGATGCTGCTGCAGAATCAACTGTAGCCTCTGGTGCCGATGTGTCCTCGCTCGTCCGACACGATGCAGGACCTGGGGCAGGAAGTGAGTGACGTCACAGCGTGATCTCTCGAGAACACGCTGTGTGTCTGTGCACTGCCAGAAGCTGGGTGTTAACGAAGAGAAGTGGATGATGCTGATTCGTCAGCATCATACACTTCTATTCACAACGCCCAGCTAGTAAAAGAAGTAAAAACGCCCAGATGTACATACACAATACACGCCCACTTGTACATAACTTTAAACATGCCCAGTTGTACTTAAGAAAGCCTAATTTGCATAAATATAAAAATGGTCATAACTTGGCCAAAAATGCTCGTTTTTGAAAAAAAAACAAACGTTCCTGTTATCTACATTGCAGCGCCGATCTGCTGCAATAGGAGATAGGGGTTGCAAAATCTGGTGACAGAGCCTTTTTAAGACAGAGGGCAAAAATCTAGAGAAAGCTCTGCGCAGTCATTGAGCCAGCAAGGGATGCTGAAAGATTTTTTAGCTCGGAAGCCTAATGATTTGTGAATGCGTCAAGCCCAATGTGGCCTGGGATTTGAACTGCAGTCTAAGTTTATCTTTCCATTAAATGTAACTATAAGGTCTCTTGACGGTCACACGACCGTTGTGCAACTCGGGCCATTTTTGACGGCATCCGAGTAGCACCCGTTAATCTTCACGGACCCATTCACTTTGACAGGTGAATCGGGTCTGTGAAAAATGGACAGAGTTTCCGATCCGAGGAAAGATAGGACCTGTTCTATCTTTCCTCGGATCACTGACAGGACTCGGACGGCGCACACGTGAGGTGGAAATGTCATCATTTTGCGCAAGGGCATGAATATATGGTTAATATTTACTAACATCGTTCATTTTAAGTAGTCCTATACACAAAATGAACTTGTATCATTTCTCTACACAATCTAATCTCCTTATGTCATACATAATAGAGTTCTGTATTTGCTATTGTTTTTATATGTATTCAATGCTTACAAATCCATGCACCTCATCATTACTTCCCCTTAAAGCAAAGTACAAAGCCTAGCGTATATTGCTCCTTGATGTGAATATTGCTGGCGGTTTTTGTTGTCTTTGTGTAATGTGGTTCTCATAGCTGAAGCTTTATAGTACTGTAAATATAATGTAGCGTATTATATTACATAGTATTTAATAAGTTCAGGAGGGTGTCTAAGTGTTTGCATGTTTGTGTTGTAAGGTCATATGTTCACTGACAAGTCTCCAAAATATTAAAGTAATATCATCGTTATCTGGAAATACATATCAAGCATGAATTTTTCATGTATGACGCCTTCTGTGTTTTGGATTCTGTCCAAAATCATTTTATAACCTAACAAAACTGGAAATAGCTGATGGATAACTGTGTACACATCCTTGCGTTAAGATATTGTATTACTGTCTGCAGCCTTTGGGGGGAATTTATTAACCTTTCCAATGCACTTCTCACATCACAAAAATTGTGACTTTGGGCAGTTTACACCGCGAATGGCACTTTGTAAAAATTGAGTGGGGCTTAGCAGAAAGGGCCGGAGCCATCCGCAGCCTGACAATTAACTATAATTTACACCAGTAATTTCTGTAAAGTACAACTAAAATCTATGCCAGCTCCTAGCTTGTGTAGATTTCACTCTGAGGACGTAACAAGAGGTCTGTGCCAGACCCCGTACCTCCCCCACCAATCAGACTAGTGCCAATGTGGTTGGCACTAGCAGTCAGGGGCATTGGTAAGGTCTTAAAAGATCAGGGGCACAAGAACCAAGGGTGGTTAATACCACTCTTTCCCCCAAAAAATCTATGACTATGAACCCTTAGGCTGGGTTCACACGAGCACATTAATGTCCGTAATGGACGGACGTATTTCGGCCGGAAGTCCCGGACCGAACTCAGTGCAGGGAGCCGGGCTCCTAGCGTCATAGTTATGTACGATGCTAGGAGTCCCTGCCTCTCCGTGGAACTACTGTCCCGTACTGAAACCATGATTACAGTACGGGACAGTTGTCCTGCAGAGAGGCAGGGACTCCTAGCATCGTACATAACTATGATGCTAGGAGCCCGGCTCCCTGCACTGAGTTCGGTCCGGGACTTCCGGCCGAAATATGTCCGTCCTTTACGGACGTTAATGTGCTCGTGTGAACCCAGCCTTATAGCTTCGCCACTGGATAGGATTAAATACAGCGGCTCAGCAGGGATTATCACACATGATAGGAATAGATACAGTGCCGTGCAGACAGTATCACACATTATAGGCTCAATTTAAAGATTAATTGGAACATTTTTAATGTTACTTTGTGGGGTGGAGTTGAAAAAAACCCAGCAATTCTGCCATCTATATTTTCTGTTTGGGTGAACATCGTGCGGCATAAATGACAAGATAACTTTATTCTGCGGTTCATTACAATTAAGGCGATACCAAAATTCTATAGCTCACATCTTTCCAGTTTTGCAAAATTAAAAACACCTGTTATCAATCGCATCTAAGTTATGAGCTTAGATGTAATTGGTAACAGCTCGATCCTGCGTGTCAGAGGCACACAGGATCTGCTGACATTGAACCTGTCAGTACCGCTGACCTGATGGATTCAGGTCTCCTCGCTAGATACAGCTGCTCTGTATGCAGGATACAAAGCAGCTGTATCTCCAAAAGTAAAAATTATTTTTCATAAGAACTAACTATAAAGTTGCACAAAGCACACTGACTGATCTTTTTATTAAGAAAAAAAATTGCTTTCAAAGGTTTACATAGCCCTTTAAATCTGAATGCAATATTTTTTTTTCCATTGAGAAACCTAAGATTCCGGTCCTTAGAGCAGGGTGTTGGCTGTATAATAATGTGTCGAACTGCATAGTTTTGCAACGTAACGTTACTTCACTGGGTAGAACGGGGTTAAAACCCATTCTTTGGAGCCCCCTTCAAGATAAATTTCAACAAATCTGGTCCTTATGGCAGGAATATGTCTATCCATCTGCCACCTCTACCAGTCTCATTTCACTCTAGTTTTACTTCTTTTACCTGGGAGTTCCCCTTTTTTTCTTTTTCTTTTTTCCCCTCTCCCCTTCTCCTTCTCTCTTCCCTTTATTTCCTTCTTCCTGACAGGGGCTGTACAGGATTAGAAAAATATGGCTCCTTTCTTCAAAAACAGCACCACACCAGGTTGCACGTGGTATTGCAGTTTAGCTGCATTGAAGTGAATGGGACTGAGCTGCATTACAAGACACAACCTATGGTCAGGTGTGGCGCTGTTTTTTTGAAAAAGCCAACATTTTTCTAAGTCTGGACAACCCTTTGTTTTGATTGTTCTTGTGCAGAGATGCCCCCTGCATTATCCATTTTCCTTTATGGCCACTGATATGCTCCATTCAGCTTTAATTTGCCTTTTTTATGTGGGATTCCCCCCCCCCCCCTGGTCATTTTCTTGTGCATGATATAGTTTTGTTACTTATGTCATATTGGGGTTTTAATTCCATCTATGCATTTTTATTCACACCTCAAAACTTGTACATACAATTATTATCTTCTATGTATTAGAGCATCCTATGAATTTCCTAAGAATAAGGGCCCTGTCTGGTCACAAATGCATTTTAATGGCCTCTGTAGTAGGGTATATTGCCAGACATTAAAGGGTTAATACTTCAGGACACTGTCCGTGACTTCACAATGAATGAGACGTGCAGTGGTAATAAACACCTGTAGTAATGATGACAAATGTGCTGATGTCTTAAATACATATGTTTATGACATAAAGAAAATTCCATACTAAAAGTTTATACTTCCACATTCTGAGCCATATTTGATTGCGACTGAGGACCTTGAGCTTGACTTTCCCACTAATGCCTACCTTGATGTTATTTGGAGGTTCTAGCAGGGAAGCCCATCATCCAAGACCGTTTCTTCATCAAAGTGATGCCATCCTCTTCATACGGGTTGTCTGCTTTAGACAACTCCTTTACATATGCTGTTAGGGCATATCAATGTAATAGAGGGGTTTCCAGCATGACATCCCCCACTATTACCCAGAGTGGAGACAGCCAACAAGTGTTTAATGTAGTTCTTTGTAATGTCGTTCATTGCAAATCCGGTAAAATGTACAAATTCTGTTCATACTATGCTAAGGTATATGTTGGCACCTTCCAAGCCCAGAGGTAGGGCAATTCTCCAGCGATGAGTTCCCTAGGGGTTTCGTCCACAGGGTGTTTTGCCTCTCCTCAGTGCTGGAGGGTGACTCTTTGTGGGTCGGAGGATTGCCATTTTCAGTGTGGTCATGTAATCTTAAGTAAAGCTTTGACCATTTAACACCCAATTACAATGTTTTATTTTGCATTCTTTGGTTTATTGCTTGGGATTTTGAGTTCATCATATATCACAAAGTAATAAGGCATCTGATTTCTACACAAGACAATAACCTACCCCGTGGAGGTGTTTTTGGTCCATGGGTTGATTTTACACTGGAATATAGAATTGAGACAACAAGCGTTAATGTACAATTAACACTAGTGTACATAGTGTCGGACTGGCCCACCGGAGGATCCTACAGTGGGCCCAGGCTCCGAGCCGATTCTCTCCGGTCGTGGAGCAGAGAGCCATTGGCCACTGACAGCAGGCATAGGACCCATCCGCTCATCGTGGGAACGGAGTTAGGGGAGTCATCTTAAGGTTTTTATTTTATTGGCGCAAGTGGGAACCTAACTTTATGGGGGCACAAAAGGGGGTCTAAATACTATATCAAAGGCACAAAGGGGACTAACTACTATATGGGGCACAAACGGGGCCTAATTAGTATTAAGGAGCACAAAGGGGACTTAACTACTGTGTTGGTTCCAAAGAGATCCTAACTATATGGGGCCTAAAAAGAGTCCTAACTACTATATATGGACACAATGGGGGCCTTTATTGGGACACAAAGGAAGACCTAACTACAGTATGGGGCAATAGGGGGCATTGCTACTGTGTGGAAGCACATATGAAGGCATTCCTTTGTAGGGAGTACAAAGGGGCACTATTACTGTGGGGGGCACTAAGAGTACCACTATTACTGGGCGGGCCCTAAAGGGGCTATATTATTGTTTGGAGGGAACTATTCTTGTGTGGGCCCTACAGGAGGGACTATAACTAATTGGGGGGCACTATTACTGTTAGGGCACTACGAGGCGCACGATTACTGTCTGGGGGATAAAGGGGTGCTATTACGGTGTGGGGCATTAAGAGGAGGCATTATTTTCATCTGAAGCATTATAAATTGTGAGTTTTTGTAGAAGGTGGGGAATAGGTGCGGAGGGTGCTGGAAAAGGGATTAGCCAAATTCCCCAGAAAGGAGTTGTGGCTGGAAGAAGTCGTCATGGCGTTCTAGGCCAGGTGAAGAACAAAAGAGAAAGTGAACTACTCCAATCTGAGAAGACGACATCTGTGAGTTGCTGGATTTTACTGTACTGTATTAACTTATATGGTCTGCAGAGCGCCTTTGTAGGATTGGTATCTGTCACTATATGTTTCTATATAGTTGAAGGGTGGGCCTCAGGAATTATTTTCTCTGGTGGTCCCAAGGAATTCCATATTGACACTGGATAAGGACCTGGGTAAAAAAAACGGTAAGAACCACTACTTAATGCCTAGCAGGAGCTGCAAAAGAAAAGAAGAATTGGGCAGCACGGAAATTTGTTAATGTACAGATTCCTGAGCATTCATAATTGCTGCCAGGACCTGAGCATTTTAGATGCAAGACGACATCCATGGATCTCCAGATTGGCGAGGATGTGGGACCTCGATGGTCAATTTAATGTTAAAAATTTGGTTAGTTTTAGGACCACACTACTTTGCTGTTGTCTTCCACCTATTACTATTAGGCCTTATGCACACATCCATTGCCATTGATTGGACAGCAAACTATGGATCCTAGTGTCTGTATATGGGTCGTAAAGCCTCTGGGTTGCTTTTGCAACCGTTCCGTATGTCTATATATTATGGCAGTATTGTTTCCGTGTGTCATTTGTATTTTGCGGTCCACACCCATAGGAAGGTTACCAGATTAGATTCTCTAAATGGTTTTAGCAACATATCCACAAAATACGGAAAGAACATTGGTGGCTTACGTGTGCTGTCTTTTATTTTTGTGGACCCATAGACCACCAATAGCGGCATGGCTCCGCAAAACGGACAGGGGTAAAACATGTTTTATAATTTATGGAACTGAACGACAGATTCACAAAAAATACTGATGTTTGCATAGTCCCATAGAAATAAATGGGTCAGTCTTCTATCCGCGAAAAATGCAGATAGCACAATGAAGAAAAACACGGTAGTATGCATGAGCCCTTAGACATTATCTTTGCACCATAGACTTGAACGTTGTTCCCCTAGCCCATGTCCTAGTCGTAACTGGTAGTGAGTAGCCCCGTCATGGAATCAGTAACTACAGCCCTAATGTGACAGGTTGTCCGCCAAAAAATAACAGAAAATCTCATTCATTTGCAAATGTAAAACTATGACTTTATTTCCTGTTTAATATGGAAGGATTTATGTATGATTGTCTATTATGGACTATATAGTATGTGGTGGCAACAAGCTGCATCTATAGCCAGA
Organism: Rhinoderma darwinii; assembly: GCF_050947455.1. Taxonomy (NCBI): domain Eukaryota; kingdom Metazoa; phylum Chordata; class Amphibia; order Anura; family Rhinodermatidae; genus Rhinoderma; species Rhinoderma darwinii. Next base: position 49,295,750 of record NC_134696.1, read on the forward strand.
AGAATATTATTGTCTATTAAAGGGGTATTATGGTTTCAGCAAATAAAGGTTATTCATTGTATAATGATGTTATACAATTGTCCTATTTCTTTTTTGTACCATTTCCTTACGGTTTACCAGATCTCTCCTTGCAATCATTAAATGGGAACCTTCATAGTTTACTTCACACGGGTGATCGGCTCCTTACAAGACAGAGCTCTAATAATTATACTACAACGAGCAGTGTACCTGTGTCTTCATCACATGACCAGGACAGGTTTAAATCCTCTGGAAGTGAACAATCAAGGTTCCTATTGAATGACTGCAAGAAAGTATATTGGAATATTGTACAACTTTCATTGCACATAAAAATGTATTAACTTGCTGAAACCATAATACCCCTTTAAAATGGATAAAGTTTCAACAGAGAAAAGTATTGTTTTGAAACTTTATAAAGCATAAGTGCAGCCAAATACGTGGCTCAATTTTGGGAACCAATTCATCACGAAGAATACCTTACATATGGAGAAAGAGTAGGACAGCTAAATGAAAGGGGTTTTCCAAGGATATGCTATCAATATTAAGCTGGCCATACACTAGAGATTTTGGTTGTCTGAAAAGGCTGATTTAGATCATTTACTGCCGACTGTTGATGACTTAAATTATTATTACTAATTATAAGAGAAGTCTAATGAAACTGGATTATTCTATGCAAATATATAAATTGGCCATATTAGGTGTAAGTCTGCACCAGGTAAAGTACTGGAGGGGTGTATATCTCACGAGATGGTTGACATAAAGAAATCTAGGAAAACAGAGTTTCCTCAGCAAACCTAGTTTGCTGAGGCTTTTGTTGAATGTTTTATCTGGTACTGGATTTCTATGGCAAGTAGAATTGGTAGAGGGACGTGTCATTCTCTTCCCCACTCCAGTATGGGCATTACCCATAGCATAGTTAGCTCAGGTGAATCTATTGGGCTCGTTACTGGGCCATAAATCTCTGCAGTTAGTGGAGAGAGGGTCAGAGCCAGGAAATCCACACAAGGATAGTGTGGAAAGCCTGATCCAAGGAACACTGTACTCATGGTTTACTATAGGTGAGGGAACCTGCAGTTTAGTTAGTGCCCAGATAGGCAAGATGTTTGTTGTTTGTTTTGTTCATATACTGCAAGTCTTGTATGTTGGATAAGCACTTGTTTTTTTTTTCGACTTTTAGCATAAACGTTAAACTTGAACGGTATCTACATTTTTTTTACCAACCACAAGCCCCCACCCCTCCTTACGCACAAATGCTAACACAGGCTATAGTGAAATTTGTTCTGTTCGATGAGCGTGAGCTCATCCTTGTGGTTGGAAGAAAACAGATTTAATTTCTGACTATGATTCTTCATTTAAAATGGAATGTGTTCCCTCAGGAACTGGTATTGGCACAATTGGGAGATACTTTTTAAAAACAGTTTGAATTTGTCTTCAGAAATACACTATATGGATACTGGCAGTAACTGCTTGCGCACCATGATAAAAATGCTGACCGCAGAAGTGATACTCTGTCTATAGTCGACAGACACTACAACAGACCACATTATAAGTCAATAGAGTCCTTCGGGCACCAGTGGAATACGTCGTATAACGGATCCGCTACTGCCTTGTGGCTTCTGTTATAAACGGCTGCCACAATGCAGATGTGAACAGAGCATTAATTAAGCAAAAAATACCAAGTTGTTTAGGTAACAAACAGTATTCAACCAAACTGGTGCACTTGCATAATACATTTTTTTTATATGAACATTATACAACTAGTAAATAAAAAGACATACAACTAAAGGATATCAACAACGTTAGAAATCACCAGCACAGATCATTATTTTCTTTAAAGGGCAACTAAACTTTAAAAAAACTTTTGAAATGTCATAGTGACATGACAAAACAATTTTTGATCGGTGTGGGTCCCAGCACTGAGATCCACCACCGATCGCTCAATTTAAGTGGCAGAAGCGCTCGGGTGAACGCTGTGTTACTTAATTTCCTCTCGGCTTTTCTTGGAGCGGTGTACGGGCTCAATAGAAAGTCTATGACACTGCTTATTTGGCTTTCCGAGCGGTTCTACTGCTTTGTTTTAGCAATCCGTGGTGGTCTCCATGCTCAGACCCCCACTGATCAAAACTTTGGACATTGTACTATGTAATTTCAAAGGTTTTTTTTACAGTTTAGTTACCCTTTAACTATAAATTTAATTTTAATGAATTCAACAAGTTGTTTTTTTTAATTCAAAGCAAAGATATATTTGTGAACCTCGTCCATGTGATAGATTTTGGACTGTCAGTAATTCCAAGGATGTCTTCCATGCCAAGTAAGTGGTTTACGGTCTGGACCTCCTTTGAAATCCCTAGAATAGTAATCATAGGTCAAAATGCATTTGTTGGAGTCCATCACAATCCAGGCACTGTACTCATATAGTCACTTAATGACTCTTCCAGCTCTTTCCTTGAAGAATAACATTGGTGAATTAGTTAGGGACAGAGGTTAGCTCAGCTTTCATGTATAATATCTAGCTGGATTCCCGAAGAAGCAAATGAAAATAAACCATAAAATAGTTCCCTTCCTCTGGTGTGTATTACCATAGGAATAATGTTTAAATAAGAATTCCCCACATTTTTGAATAAGAATTATTTTCCACTTTGTCCAAAATTTGCCGGGTCAAATAACATGTAAACTAAATTATGGCTTCAAACAACCCTCGACCTTCTAAAATAATGGTGGTTTCTCCAGCTCAGAATTTCATGGGACCGAGATCACCATCTTCCCCTTCAAATTAGCAACAAGACGAGAGGCTTAGCTGAAAGGAACCCTTGAAGATTAATATAATCACCTAAATTGATCTGATGGGTTTTCCAACATGTAGAGTACATGTCCAACCTAAGAGTTGTTAGAACACCAATGATTACTTCAACACATGCTCCAACAATCCATTTTGTTCTATTAACGCAGGGCATAAACTTTCTTTTGGATGTCTGACCTCTGGCCACCATTGGTTTGGGAGAATATATGGTTTAAATGTGAGAATCACAACATGGCCAGCATTTATTCTGGTGTTAGCTCAAAAAAAAAACCTGTAATATTTGTACTCAATCACTAGAATCTACCATTTATTTTTTTTATAAACACTTATCCAAGCGGGCATGTGTTTTCTATGGGGAGAGGGGATTAAAGAGAACCTTTCACCTCCCCATACAGGTGCAGCTGAGTGCAGCATGTAATGGGGAGGGCTGAACAAACCCTGGGGCACTTTACATTTTTTTTCTACCTCCCTCCGTTATTTAGATATCGGTGCCGTTATATTTGGCGCCCTGAACAGTCAACAGGGTGTGTACTGGCAAGGGGGTGTGTTACTATGGCTGTGACGCTGTCCAATCAGATATGGACAGTGTTACAGCAAGAGCGAGGAGAGAGAATGTGCGTACGCGCGCACGCTCTCACTCTTCAGTTTTCAAGATTAGTCTTCTGCCGAACTGGCAAGGGGACGTGTCACTGCTATGGACAGTGTAAGAGCTGTGGAGATGAGAGCGCGCTCTCATCTCTTCAGCTCTTGCGAGAGATCAGTCTTGTATTGTCTGCCGAACTGGCAAGGGGGCGTGTCAATGCTAGGAACAGTGTAAGCGCTCCCCAGCTCTTACACTGTCCGTAGAAGTGACACGCCCCCTTGCCAGTTCGGCAGACAAAGTACAAGACTGATCTTCCACAAGAGCTGAAGAGATGAAAGCGCGCATGCGCGCTCTCCTCTCCACAGCTCTTACACTGTCCGTAGCAGTGACACGTCCCCTTGCCAGTTCGGGTGAAAGACTGCAATCGCACACTCTCTCTCCTCGCTTTTGCTGTGGCACTCTCCATATCTGATTGGACAGTGTCACAGCCATAGTAACACGCCCCCTTGCCAGTACACGCCCTGTTGACTGTTCAGGGGGTTATTTAAATATCGGGCTCCAAATATAACGGCACCAATATCTAAATAACGGAGTGAGGTAAAAAAAAAATGTAAAGTGCCCCAGGGTTTGTGCAGCCCTCCCCATTACATGCTGCACTCAGCTGAACATGTATGGGGAGGTGAAAGGTTCTCTTTAACCACCTTATATCCAGCAGGGACAAAGGATTGTTGAAATTCACCATGCCTGATTCTTGTTTCCCCCGCAATTTGACATTGGGTGGAAAGTGGGGACGTCCTCATATACATTATAAAGCTGACCGATCTTTCCTCGAACATGTATGGGCTTAATCTCATTACTAAAGACCCATGACTTTCTATAGCTTTAGTGTAGCCACAGACATACTACAATATTACAAAGATATATCTTAATACAGATGAAGATGTCTCGTTTACATTCTTTCATACTTCTTGGATCATTGTCAGGAAAAAAATAAAAATGTGTCCATACAGAGTGGTTGCTAGGCTTTTCCTTCACTCAGAGCAAAGATTCAGTTCACTGCCTAGCCTTTCCAAGGCAGAGTGGCATGTTGGTATACCCCCTGACACCCCGGGGCACATCCACCGCCAGCCCCACCCTACATTTACGAGGATGAAATCACAGGGCCCTGGTTTTCTTTTCATGTCACATACAAATCTTTCATTAGTTGAAACATTCATTCATTTTTGTAGATTTCCCATAATTTCACGTTCTACCTCTACCCAATGTAAAAAGGAACGGTCAACTCATGAATGGACTGAACAAAATCATCACTGTTCAACATTGTTTCCCATTTGGCTGGTCATATTGTGTCAGCCCAAAGGAACATTCACATGAAATTTTGGGACTGTATATTTCTTCACAAAAACAGGAGTAGATGACATCAGAGAGAAGAAAAACAAGATCTTCTTCTATGGGATCTGCACCTGTTTTGTGAGGAAATATATAAATGTAACATAGACCTAGAATATTTTTCAGTGAATGCTAAATCTCTCCTGGTTTACAATTGATCGTTGAAATGTTAAACCATATTGAACAGTGACAGCTTTGCACTGTGCATTCATTGGCCATTATTGTTTGTCTGGTTTAGAAAACCCAATTTCAAATACCCTATTGGGGATTTAATAGAGTAGAGTCCCTAGTTGAGGACCCCTTAGCTATAAGCCAAAGTAGGCAACAGCTAAAAAGAGCCTCTGGAGGACCTGGAACTTTTGTCCATTACCCAAACACACCATTGCCTTCAATGAGACCTGTATAAATCTTTATTTCCCCTGTGGCGGCACTGCAAGGGAATTGAACACTTGATGCTGGGTTCCCATATAAATTATGGTTAATGGCGGGGGGTCCCAGCAAGGGGGCACCCTGTAATCTACTTATAATTGATTGTCCAAAGCAGACAACCCCTTTAAAGAGGTAGAACTTTAGCCCCTTGACCCACCAGGACTTGCCCATTCGCCCTGGTGTGGGGGTTGAAGTATGTAGAGGGCTCACGCTGTATTACAGATGACACAACGCACTAACGGCTAGGAACAGAGATCGCTCTGATCCTGGCCATTTAACCACTTAGATACCACAGTCAATAGATACCACGGCACCTAAGCCGTTAGAAAGAAGGGGTGGCCCCCTCCTACAGACCACGCCCCCGCAACGCGATCGGGGGGTGCCGATGGTTGTCATGACAGCCCGGGGGCCTAATGAAGAACCCCAGATCTGCCTTCTTTCTTCTCCTGTTAAGCCTGTAACAGGAGCCTGTAAAAATTACAATGTACAGCCATACATTATTACGCAGTGTATTGAACCAGTAATCTGAAGATCACTGGTTCAAATCTCCCATGGGGACTAATAAAAAGTGTAAAAAAAAAAGTTTAATTAAGTTATTAGTAGTGTACAGAAAAAGTAAAAAAAAAACAAAAACCCTTTCAAATTTTTCCTCTAAAGTAATGTAAAAAATAAAGAACTAAACAAAATTGTTATTGCCGCATCTGTAAAAGTCCGAACTATAACATTATTTAACTCGCATGGCGAACACTATAAAAACAAAATTAGAAAATGGCAGAAATGCTGTTTTTTGGTTATCTTAGCACAAAAAAAATATGGTACCAATAAAAGCTACAGCTCATGCCGCAAAAAAAGAAAATTATGGCTTTCAGAATACGGCGACATAATTTTTTTTTAACAAATAGTTTCTTCTTTTTAAAACTGGTAAAACATACAAACAACATAATTTTAATATCACTGTATTGACCAGCAGAATAAAGCTAAGTTGTCGTTTTTACCGCACTGTGAAAGATGTAAAAACGAAACCCAAAAAGAAATCGCTATTTTTTCCAATTCCATCCCCAAAAAAAATATTTTTCAGTTTCCCAGTACATTATATGGTACTTTCAATAGTGGCAATAGAAAAAAATAAAAAAGTTATGGCTCATGGATGGCGGGGAGTGAAAAAGGAAAAATGGCTGTTACTGCAAGGGGTTAAATCCTGGAAAATGTGCAATAATAAATGAGTGTTCTGTCTAAGGATAATTATGCCATGCTGGATATGACATAAAAATAAATGACACTGGCAACCATACAAAGGGCACGGTCTAAAAAAAAAGTTGGATTAAATACAAATGTATGCATGAAAGATGTAATAAAAGTAGAGGGAATATAATCCAAAATCGAATCTGCTGCTTTATGATGGACATGAGTTTTGTCATCGCTTACAGCACCATTAGTTATCATTCTTTCATTCCACCATAGAGTTACCGCTTCATAGAGCATCTGTTAGGCGGAGGACCATATGGAGAACACCGTTCCAGCTGCCGTCCATCACATTAATGTTCTGAAAATAACGAGTGCCATTCAACTCATCCAACGCTTCACTAGTGATGATGAGTGACAAGCAAGGACAACAGATTGTGCCGATTGTGTACTACAGCTCCTATCATCTTAACCTTTTCTTCTAAACTAACCCTATACAAAAGATAAAACAAAGCTTATTATGTGGTCAACTAATCTCACCCCTCATAGTAAATCTTGTTAAAAAATACAATTATATGCAGACAATGAGTTGTAATAATCTCCAATATAATGATTTTTTACCAGTGCTTTAATAAGGTTATGCTACACGTACAATTCTGATGTTTGTCTTAAAGAATTATTACTGTTTCAGCAAAGAAAGCTTTTTAATGACAGCAAGCAGAGATATTAAAAAACAATAGGGGGTTGATACAGAAAATATATTGGAAGACTCTCAAATATTGGTCCTCGTAAACAGGGCAGCGATCAAATGAGCAAACGAGCCTATAGAATCATCGGCAGCACATCTCCCTGCGTAAACACTAGATGTGCTGCTGACAATGATGCAAACTGATGGGGACTGAATAAACGTATTAACAATAGCTCGGCCCCTATACAGTAAGTATCAACCCATTTAAAAGGGCCTGTTAACTATCGCCAATCGATTTGTTATGTCATCGATCGGCGCTCGTTATGGGAAAAATGTGCCCGTGTAAACCAGTCTTTACTGACCCACCTACACACGTTTTGCCTCAGCCCACGCAGTCTCATTTTATGTACATACTTTTTATGTGTCACAGCATAAAATGCTTTGGAAAAATCAATATATATGACATCCAATGATTCTTCCCGTGGTGGTGAAGCAAATATTCAAACGAGAACGTTGAAGGCCAAAGTGGAGAAGGCTTCCATGTGAGCGGTTACCCTATTGATTGTCAACCGGCCTTCATTGTAAATTTGTCAGCATGTTCTATCAATAACATAGTGACAGTTTTACCATCAGTTTCTAAGAATTTAATTCAAAGGTGACAAGCATTATGGTTGCACTTTCCGTTGACACTTTTGCAAAACTGTTTTGTTAGCATAATTAGAACAAAAAAAAATAAATGGCAATATCGCTGTAAGGGGGGATTCACACGAGCGTGTATTCGGTCCGTGCGGGCCGCGTGGTTTTCACGCGGCACGCATGGACCAATACAAGTCTATGGGGCAGTACAGACAGTCCGTGCTTTTTGCGCAGCGTTTGTCTGCTGCGCAAAAAGCGCGACAGGTTCAATAACTCTGCGTATTTCGCGCATCACGCACCCATTGAAGTCAATGGGTGCGTGAAAATCACGCGCACCACACGGAAGCACTTCCGTGGGACGAGCGTGATTCGCGCAACAGCAGTGAAAAGGATGAATGAAAACCGAAAAGCACCACGTGCTTTTCTGTTTCCGAACATCCAAACGGAGTGTCTTTGCGATGAGCGAAGCCGGACAAGCGAACCGAACTTCACCGGGTTCGGCCAAACTCGTTTTGGCCGATCCCGGCAAAAAAATTATCGGTACGCGACGTCAGGAGATAGTCACTGTCCATGGTGCTGAAAGAGTTAAACTGTTTCAGCACCATGGACAGTGACTTGCGATCCCAAAATACATTAACCTGTAAAAAAAAAACGAAGTTCTAACTTACCGATTACTCCTGTCTCCTTCCTGCAGTCCGACCTCCCGGGATGACACTTCAGTTCAAGTGACAGCTCCAGCCAATCACAGGCCAAGCACAGGCTGCAGCCAATCACAGGCTGCAGCGGTCACTTGGACTGCTGCGTCATCCAGGGAGGTGGGGCCCGATGTCAAGAGAGGCGCGTCACCAAGGACGCGTCACCAAGGACGCGTCACCAAGGACGCGTCACCAAGGCAACGGCCGGGAAGTTCTCGGTAAGTAGGAACTTTATCTTTTTTTTTTACAGGTTTTTCGCTGTTGTGTTCGGCATTCACTGTCGAGGGTGCTGAAAGATTTAGCTCTTTCAGCACCTTGGACAGTGACGGGCGTTGACAAGCCTCATCTCTATGATGCCGGCTGCGCGAAAATCACGCAGCCGCGCATCAGACACGCATGACACACGCAGCTGTCAAATGGTTTTTGCGCTCGCAAAACGCTGCGTTGTTTGCGCGCGCAAAAACGCAACGTTCGTGTGAATCTCCCCTAATACCTCTGTAAGTTAATTAACGTGCTCATACGTCCTGGTGCGGGGGTTGAAGTATGGAGCGGGCTAATGCACTGAGCCCGCACCATAAGCTGCGGGTGTCAGCTGTTTATTACAGCTGACACCTCGCACTAACGGCCAGGAACAGAGAGAACCCAGATCCTTGCTGTCTAACCACTTAGATGCTGCAGTCAGTAGCACCGCGGCATCTAAGCCGTTATAAAAAGAGGGGAGCCCCCCCCCCTCCGACAGCACGTCGACCCCCCGATCACGGAGTGCCGATGGCAGCCTGGGGGCCAAATAAAGGCCCTCAGATCTGCATTCTTTCTGCCTCTGTTAAACCATGTCTCTGGGAGGGCTTAACAGGCTGTAAAAATGGCAATGCACTGCAATACATTAGTTCTACAGGGTAATTAAACCAGCGATCTGACGATCGCTGGTTAAAATCCCCTTAAAAAGTGTTAAGAATGGTTAAATAAAATTTCAGCAGTGTAGAAAAAATCAAAACATATTGAAAGTTGAAAAAAAAACATTTTTCCTCTAAAGTAATGTAAGAAAAAATAAAGGCGGGGAGTGAAAAACTAAAACAAAAAATGGCTGTAACTGCAGGGGGTTAAACATAATTACAGATTTTTTACTTCTTACGTTGTCTATAGGCTCCTAATGTTAAAAAAACGTATAGCGTGCAATATACTTTGTTTTTTTACTGTATACTATTGTATGTAATAGCGTAGTCTACTATACTATTCTATATCTTTTGTATACCATTGTATACTGGTCCGACACCGATCAAAAGAACACTCTTTTGGCCTAATTCGAGTTAATGGAGCCCTATAGATACGTTTGGCGTGTACACAGGCAGTTTTTTCCCCGTCGTACTTGATAAGCGTACATAACTAAAGGCCTTTTTACACTGGGTGATTATCGTACAGACGAGCGTTCATAGAACGCTCATTGCCAATAATTGCCCTGTGTAAACAGGGCAGCGATCAGCAGAGGAACGAGCAAACGCTCGATCATCTGCTGGTCGTATTGATTTAAAAAACTAAAAGATTATCGTTGTCGGCAGCACATCTCCCTATGTAAACAGGGAGACACTCTACAGACATGATAATTAATGGAGTGATCGGAGTAACGACCGCACGTCCCCATCCATAGCTCCGTGTGACAAGAGCAAACAAGCGCCGATCAACGATGTATCATTGATCGGCGCTCGTTGCACTGGCCTATTGTCGGCCGGTGTAAAAGGCCCTTAACATGATGTGAACAGGGCTTTAGATCTGACCTCCTTATGACATTTTTAGGTAATTGATTGGCTGTCAACATGGATTTGGATTACTCCCTAAACAGTTACTAACCTTCATAAATCCTGTATATGTTTAAAGATTCCCATCCGTTTAACATCTACCTTTGACCTCTTGTTAGAGACCCATGTATGAACTCTTTCTGCTTAGACAACTTGTTTGCCTTGTCATGCTGCTCAGCTCGTACATACTTCTGCCCGAACACTAAGTGCTACCCTTCAATTTGTATTGTAAAAATACCTTTTGTAACCCACCTCTATAATCAAGGATCGCTAAGGCAAATAATCTAACAACTCCAACATGCTGACTTCTTACGCACTTACAACAGAGGATCTGGCTTCACTATAATTAACAAAGAGTATATAAGATAAAAAAGCACAAAAACGAGTTGTGGTCCAGTTGAAAAGAAAAAAATGCATGCCTACATTCTTCAATATGAGCCCGCTTTGTGTTTCCAGGCTGGTTAGACCTCACCACAGTCTCCCTTAAAGGTCAGTAGACAGTGCCTTTGCTTAGAAAAAAGAAGAACACGTCTGCAGTGTCTTATCTTAGCAGTCAATTGAAAGCCTGTGTGCATAGCCTATGTCTGAAGATGGATTCTCCTAAATCTCCGTTTTAAAAAGGCCCTTTCATTGCTTTTAGAACATACAGAATAATAGATCACAATTGAGAAACTGCTGCTGCTAAGGTGAAGCATAAAAGTGAAGGGAAAACTCGTTCTCGCTATGCACATGGACATAACACCATGTCAAGTTTTACTCAAAAATCCCGTGTGCCTCTGCTCCACAGTCACAAAATGCTTCTACCAAACAAGGTATGGGAACATTTTAAGTGTGTGTGATTATTAATTTTTTTATACATATCTTTATAGTGGTCGTAGCTCTGTTTTGCTGATACAGAAAAGTCCCCTGCATAGGTCTACAGTTAAAAGGGAATCTGTCAGCAGTTGTGAGGGTGGTTGGGTGGTGGAGGCCCCTAGGTCTCCTAGGACAAGTGCTCCTTGTGTCGGTGGGTTGATGGTGGAGGCCCCCTAGGTCTCCTGGGACAAGTGCACTTGTCCCAGGAGACCTTGGGGCCTCCCCCATCCACCCACCCGTCCCTATTATCCGGCCCTGTGGTGGCTATAAGGATGAAGAACCGCAATATGGGACCTCTGTTTATTCCTCTACTTGCTTCTCTATCTAAACTGAATTCTTCTGTTATGCTCAAACATTCCTTAGTCCACTATCTGTTGTGAACGGGTTGTGTATGAGCCATGCCACAGTTTGCAATGGGGTCTTTTAGATACTCCTACAACAGCATAATTCTACCAAAACAGACACATGATATAAAGTCCCAAACCGGAATGTAAACTATAAGGTCAAATTTTGCCTCTTCAAAAATGACCTCTTAGACCTTGGAAGGAAGAACGTTCCCTTCACAGAAAGGCAGGACAGTTTACCCGCTATGTTTAGTTTTGCTTGCACAGCTAAGTGTCAAAGGAATTAATTTATAGGCTTCAATGAAGGCAAAAGACCCCACAGATTTATTGCTGTTCTCCAGGCCTCACAATCATTTGGGCCAGAAATGTTCCTCTATTTGTTTCCTTAGATAGTGAACTACAATTTTTCGAATACTTTGTGGTCTACGCAGTGTCCTCTGTTAGCAAGTCCCTTGGTATATTGCATTTGCTTTTTATATACGGTGCTATGCACTGTATACAAAGCAAAACAGAGAACCTGTTTCTCAAGGAGATAGAGAATTATTTTTTATATTGCTCTTTCTTGGGCAAAGACCACTATCTACATACAATGGCACATGGCATATTCTATCGCTTGTGTTAGTATTAGTGCCAATGAGGGTGTATGCAAGGGGGAGGTTACATAGTTAAACCGCCAACCTGGACAGCGCTGTAACCCAGATCCCAGGATATACATCCCGAAACCATGACTGCAACCAGGATACAGGCTATTCTCTCTTCTTCTGTCATTACAACATTGGTGGTTCAGTGAACAGCCTGAAGGGGGCGTTTGTTCTTACTGCTTGCGCAGTGGTGCTTGTATGTGCAGACGTTCATATGCCACGACAGGAGGAGGAGAGGAGGTCTGTGGGACCAAGGTAAGTGCAGGGGATATTTTTATGCACTGCTATGGGGCAAGAGGCTGTCTCTGATAAAAGGGCATGTGGCTGGTACTGTTAAAAGGAAATGTGGCTGGCATTTAGTAGAGTACTAAGGTGGAGGGTCACTGGCTCTGTTATGAGAAAAGTGGCATCTAGATGTCACTGTAAAGGTGGCATGTGGCCTTTACAGCTATGTTGGTACTGTGGTTGGCAGTGGTTTAAGAGCACTGTGGCTGCCACTGATATATGGAGAGCATGCATACATTTACCCCCCCCCCCCCCTTGATAAAATCCAGTTTATGCCCCATCAGCCAGTATATATTATCTATACCATATAGTATTCTCTGTTTGGTTTATTACCTTTTCCAAGAAAACAATATTTTCAGCTATTTTTGCCAGGGGAAGCTGTCGCCAAAGCCTAGTTTCCCCTGCAGAAGGCAACGAAGCGCTGCACATTGCACATTGAAACCAATCGATTGCCCATTTAATACAAAAGCCAGATTTCAGAGTTAGAGCCTTTCTTTGCGTGGTAGCACAGGGGCATATGCATAGTGTTGTCTAAACTAGAACTAGTGTCAGCTTCTCAAAATGTATTATAAACAGACTCGAAAAACACTGTCATGCCGCCTTCCCTCCTGTGCAGTGATGACGCTTCAATGGGCATCCGCGAAGAAAAGAGACGAATGCTTCAAATGGCTGACAATCTTTAGGAATAACTGTATTCAGAGGGGAACAGGAAATTATTGAGGTTTTTGCTGACCATCACAAACTACACATTGGCATGAAAGATAGGAAACCTTAATAAATGTGCTTATGTAGTTAGTGCATGCTTATAATTAATACCAAGATGAGTAACGCTGCAAAGAAGCTTGCTCAACTATGACCTGTAATGATATCATGATATAATAATATATCACTACCTAATTGGATGGTTAGAGAAATGGCACAATAGTTATGTCTTCTGTGAGTATAAACATGTTACTATCATAGAGCACTCTCGCAAATGTTTTTTTGGTGTTTTTTTTTGCACATATGCTAACTCACCAGCAATATTCTAGCAGTGTCATTTGTTTCTTCCCAGTTCAGGTCCATCCATATATTCTGAACCCTTTCATTATGGGCAGCTGTGTAATGTGATCTCAGTCTGACCACCAGAATAGACCACGCCCTCATGTGTAGACTGGAAGTCATTTCTCCTGTGTGGCGGACTTCCTGCGAACTACAGGATTACATCATCACCTATCAAATCCCTCCTGGCAGCTCTGAGACTCCTCCCCACCCAGCTCCACCCTCCTTGTTCCTCTGTATATCCCCCCATGTATAAAGTGAGGCTGAAGAGATTATTTGTCTCCTATCTAAAGCTTTGTTCACATCTGCGTTGGGACTCCGTTCATGGGTTCCGTCTGAGATTTCCGTCAGGGGAACACATGAACGCAATTCAAACTGAAAAAAACAGAAACCGTAGGTTTCCGCTTGCATCACCATTGATTTCAATGGTGACGATCCAGTGCAAATGGTTTCCATTTGAAACCGTTTTGCAAGGGTTCCGTAATTTTGACGGAATCAATACCGTAGTCAACTGTGCTATTCATTCCGTCAAAACGACAGAACCCTTACACAATGGGAAAAAAAAGGAAAGCATTTGCATCTGATCCGTCACCATTTAAATCAATGGTGATGCAAATGGAAACCTATGGTTTCAGTTTGGATTCTGTTCATGGGTTCTCCTGATGGAAAGCTCCGACAGAACCCATGAATGGAGTCCCGACGCAGATGGATGTGAACAAAGCCTAAGGGAGCAGCAGTGCAGTGATATAATAGGTGAGTCCATACAATGATTAGCTGCAGAGTTATAAAACTCCCCTGACTCACACTGACTATCTATACTGCTGTATGCAAAGTCCAGTGTGTTTCTATGAGATGTTGCTCCTCACTGTCTCCTGTGTAAAAACTGACATGGAGAAATCTATCACTAGCAGGAGGCACACTAGCACACAGCCTGGAGCAATATCACATAGGAATAATATACACTGAGACTCTGCAGTGTGAATACAGAAGTTCTATGTCGCTCATCTATCACTTGCTGCACTTAGATAGGACTAGTACAGTGTGATTAGACTCCGCCCCCTCTACAGAGCCAGAAGCATCATGGGAAATGTACTGTATGCTGCATTAGGCGAACCATATCAGAGGGGAAGAGGGAACCAAGATGGCAGACAACCCATAAATGAAATCAACTAAAACAGGTATACACAAGGCATACACAAGAGCCTATGGGAAAAAAATGGAGGACAAATCTACCAAATACTGTATATACGCCACTTTCCAGGGTAAATATCATATACAATGCATTTGGAAAGTCTTCAGACCCTTTCAATTTTTTCACATTTTGTTATGTTAAGGTCTTGTGTTAAAATAAAATAAAAAAGTTTTCCCCATCATCCTACACTCAATACCCCATAATGACAAAGTGAAAACAGAATGTTATTAATCTTTGCTAATTTATTGAAAAGTAAGGCCTCATGCACACGACCGTGGTGTTATTCTGGTCCGCAAATTCCAGGACCGTGTTCCGTGGAATGTCATCCGCAGTTCATCCGTATGTAATCCGCAGTTCATCCGTATGTAATCCGCAAAAATGCGGATGAAAAAAAAAAAGGACTTTTAGACAGGATGCCAAAAGCTTGGTCAAACCCCCTTTAGAAGGTCACATGATCGCTCTGGAGCCATTTCCTGCTGCATTTTTCCTGATCTTTGCTTTGTGCGAGTTCAGTGAGATTGCGCTGCTGATATAGCTGTGGTTTTTGTCAGTTTTACTCACTGCGAACATGTCTTCTGATGATGTGGATGATGTACTCCTGCACTGGCTCCTCTCCAGGCGATTTGGACAGCAACCACCAATGCTGGACGAAGAACCGAGGAGGAGGAGGAGATATTGGGTTCACCCCATTATCTCACAACGGCTTAGGAAGGGGCATTTTAACATGCTGTACTCAGACCTGCGGCAGCACCCGGACAAGTTCCTCAGCTACTGCCGTATGTCCGTGCAAACTTTTGACTGTCTGCTGGCGGACCTTCGTCCTGGACTGATCTTCCAGGACACCACCATGAGACGTTGCATTTCTCCAGAGGAACGCCTGATGGTCACTCTGAGGTAAGAAAACCTAAATCCCCTTCTACGACATGTCTCTACCCTGCAAACAATATTAGTATACTTGTCCCCTGTTCATATTGCCGCCTTGCCACCGTGTTGCAGATATTTTTCCTGTCTGTGCATATTTTGTTATATATGTTTTTTTTTTTTTTTACAGATTTCTTGCTACCGGCAACTCCTTTGCATCGCTACATTTCCAGTTTCTGCTGGGGTGCTCCACTATTTCGAAGATTGTCAAGCTTACCTGCGAAGTCATCTGGCAGCAACTTCGAGCAGCAGTTATGCCAAAGCCCAAGCCAGAGGACTGGATTCGGATTGCCGATGGCTTCTTCCAATCAGCACAGTTTCCCAACTGTGTTGGTGCGCTAGATGGTAAGCACATCCGCGTAAAAAAGCCTGCTCACTCAGGGTCTCAGTATTTCAATTATAAGCAGTTTTTCTCGGTGGTGCTGTTGGCCTTGGCTGACAGTGACTATCGGTTTATAATTGTCGATATTGGGGCCTATGGAAGCTCTGCGGATGCTGGCATCTTCAGGGCTTCCAGAATGGGTGAACGTCTAGCATCTAACCAGCTCGACCTTCCGGAACCTAGACAGCTTCCAGGATCTACAGGACCACCAGCACCCTTTGTCATTGTGGGTGATGAAGGTTTCGGACTGTCCCCTCACCTAATGCGTCCATTCCCTAGGCGTGGCTTAGATGAACAGAGGCGCATTTTTAACTACCGCCTTACACGTGCAAGACGGTATGTGGAGTGCGCCTTCGGAATTCTAAGCAGCAAGTGGCGTGTGTTCCAGAGCTCCATTCAGATGAATCCTGAAAATGTGACCAAGGTTATACAAGCGTGTGTTGTCCTCCACAATTTTCTGAGGATTCATGAGTCGGCAGTGGACGCAGAGCTGAACCATTTCTCTACTAATTACATCCCTTTGGACTACACACCACATAGAAGACCTGGAGTGTCTGGACTGGCAGTCCGTAATTTGTATACAGACTATTTTGTATCACCTGAGGGAGCAGTTCCTTGGCAAAGGGATGTGCTTCGTCTGCCAAATTAAAATTTGAGAGGGACTGTTGTATTTCCGGTTTATGTTACAAATGTTAGTAGTTAAAGTTGCAGTAGTAGAGTAGGGACTCGCAAGAGAATGAGGACCCTTGACGCGGGTTGCGAGCTAATGTATTTCTGTTTTTTTTTTTTAAATTCTTTATTAATTAAAAAAAAAAAAAAAGCGCGATTATTTGCATTTGGCAGAAATGCAGACCAATACCTCATTATGTTTTGCAATAATAATAAAGACAAACACATAATTAACTATAAACTTATTTTATTTCTTGCATAAAATAGTGTCAACAAACATAAACAAAACTATGTTATATAAGTAAATTATAAATTGTAGAAGGATTGCGAAGGTGCAGGTTCATGATGTGGTCGTGGAACTGACTCCCCCTGCTGCATGTGCCCATACTGTTGCTGAGAAGGTCCTGGCATGCCATAAACTGAACGATCGTCACTGAATAGCGGCATTGAGTCTACATATGACGGATGCTGGATGCCTTGCACGGTTGCTGCAGGTGCTGGAGGGACAGAGTTGAAGGTGCTTGCATCACACCCCCGTCTATGAAACTCGATGGCCTGATGCATTGCACGTGGGTCAGGATGTGTCGCAAATATTTCCACGACTTCCATTAGTGCTGTTTGGCACCTTATCTGTCTGGAAATTGGCACTCTTTTAAGAATATTAGAGAGAGCGCGACAGAAGGTGCCCTCTTCAGTTTCAGTAGCTCTTTTCTCCAAGTGCTCTAATACACGCAAGTCGACTTCCTGCCTTGGCTCTGTACGTGTTGGACCTTTGGCAGAACGTCGACGTTTACCTCGGGGTATAATTTCTTCGTCCGCGGCACAGACTGGATTATCCACTGTTGTTGGTTCCGCTGTCACAGGAGTGGAAGTGGACCTAGCAGTCCCCAAAGCTACGTCAGGCTCTTCAATTTGAGTCTCATCAGAGTCTTCTTCTTCCTCCAGATTATCCTTGGTTCTGTTTTAAAATGAAAACATAATGTTAGGGAATTTTTGTAGTAATTTAACGTCATGTCTACAGCTGGCCAAATACACTATGTATGCATCACTACATGCAGAGCCCTAACTAGGAAAGACAGGGCCGCATAGCAAACTTTTGACTGGGGCCATCCCTCCACTGGGTGTAACCCCCCCCCCCTTGTAGATAGTGCCTTTTTTGCTGCCCCCACCCCTGTAGATAACGCCATACAGCCCCACACTGTACACTGTATGGCATTATCTACCGGGGTACTATATGGCGTTATCTATAGGGGGACTGTACGGCGTTATCTAGTGAGGGGGCTGTATGCCGCTAACGCCATACAGGCCCCCCTCCCCGCCCCCCGGACAAATGCCACCTATAGTGTGTCCTACAAATACATGCCTTATCGCTGGCAGCGATAGGGTGAAGGGGGGACTGAAAGTCCCCTTAAGTTCTGCCGTCTGCACATCTCCAAAAAATTGAAAGGAGCACTGGTTATGTATGCGCACAAGCACGACTTTGGCTCCATTCATTTTGACGGAGCTGGCGAAAGTACGAGGTTTGGGATGGAGAAGTTCAGGGTACTTTCTGTCCCCCGTTCTCCCTGTCAATGCCAGCGATCACACATGTATCCCCGATTCAGTGGTTAGGGGATACATGTCTGTTGTTTAATGTCAGAGCGGGGAGATACCTCCCTGCTCAGCCGTAGTGTTCAGTTGCGTCCCGCTGTAGCCGTCATAGCGGCTGCTAGTGGAGCCTCCGGACATGGTGGAGTCCCCTCATGCCGCGGTTCCCGTAGCACTCGCTACGGCTGCTACAGCGGTACTTACACAACTGGCTACATGGGCAGACTACAATGATCAAAGTATATAAGCAATACTTACGGGCCAACCTGCATTACATCAAGAAGAAACGAAAGTTGTTTGGTGTACATGTATGGCTTTTTTTTCAGACGTCCGTCTCCGCTCTTCCCCTTGTCATTTATCTCACGCTTTAATTGGTCTCGGCACGTGTTCCAGCGTGTTTTGACGTTTTCCACTATGATATAAAATAAACCAATCACAGATCAACATTTTAGAAGACTACATTACTAGATATTAGGAAATGTTGTTTATTATATGAAAATGATGCTGCAACCAAATCTGCACCTACATTTGCATATTTGACAGGTAATTCCGACGTTGCAGAAACTACAGCAGACTTGCCACGTTTTCCATGTGCCCACACGACAGCGTCCGTAACGGCTGAAATGACGTTGCTGGTTTCAGGAGAAAACATCACCCGTAATTTCAGACGTAAAGGCATGTGCTGGCGCTTTAACGCAGCGTCCTTTACGGACGTAATTGATTTTCATAGGAGCCCATGAATAACGGCTCCAATTATGGCACAAGAAGTGACAGGTCACTTCTTTGACGCGGGCGTCTATTGACGCGTAAATATACACGCCGCTTGAACACACAAACGTCAGCCCATTGCTTTCACTGGGCAGATGTTTGTCAACGCTATTGCGGCGTATTTAGCGTGCGTAATAGAGGTCAAACACCCCCGAATTACGTCCGTAATTAGTGTGTGCGAACATACCCTCATAGTGACATGTCACGTTTTGATCGGTGCTGTTCAGAGCCATGAGACCCCCACAATCTCACGTGCACTTCTGCAGCTTCATTTCAGCGATTGGTGGGTGTTTCAGTGATCCAACTGCCAACAATCAAAACGTCAGGCATGTCATTATGACATGACAGGAGTACTCAGAAACCGCATCAAGGTGTGAAACTTACCCATGCGCTTCTTTTGCACTTTAGTTGCCTTCTCCCACTCGGTAAGATGCACCTCACGGCAGACCTCCTGCCAGGCAAGATCTTTCATATTCCTGTCTGCATATTCTTCCACCCGCTTATTCCACAGACAGGGCTTGTGCTGGACCAGGATGATTAGTTTCTCAACGTTTATTGAAGCCATGCTGCTCTCTGCTGCTCTCTGCTGCTCTCATGCACTGTCTCCAGACTTCACGACGACAGAAGTCATTCCCGGTCGTCGCCTAGCAACACTTCCGCAAATCCGCAAACTGCGGATGACACACGGCGGTGTATCCGCAATTTCCACGGGCCCATTGACTTCTATTGGCATGTCCGCACCGCATTTGCGGCCCATAATAGGACATGTCCGGAGTTTCTGCGGCACGGATGTGCGGACATGCGGAGAGCCGTGAAAACACGGATAGTGGGTATGGCCACATAGAAATGAATGGGTCCGCAATTAACCCGTGGATTTGCGGTTGAATTGCGGACGCAAAAACACGGTCGTGTGCATGAGGCCTTAAACGAAAATATTGCATTGACATAAGTATTCAGACCCTTGACTCAGTACTTAGTTGAAGCACCTTTGGCAACAATAACAGCATCCAGTCTTCTTGGGTATGATGCCACAAGGCTTGCACACCTGGATTTGGGGATTTTCTGCCATTCTTCTCTGCAGGTCCACTCAAGCTCTGTCAAGTTAGATGAGGACTGTTGGTGGACAGCCATTTTTAGGTCCCTCCAGAGATGTTCGATTGGGTTCAAGTCAGGGCTTTGACTGGGCCACTCAAGGACATTCACAGAGATGTCCCTAAGCCACTCCTGTGTTGTCTTGGCTGTGTGCTTAGGGTCATTGTCTTCTTGGAAGGTGAACCTTCGGTTTAGAGCACTCTGGATCAGGTTTTCATTAAGTATATCTCTGTACTTTGCTCCATTCATCTTTCCCTCAACCCCAACCAGTCTCCCTGTCCCAGCCGCTAATAACCACCCCCACAGCATGATGTTGCCACCACCACACTGTAGGGATGGTATTGGGCTGGTGATAAGCAGTGCCTGATTTCCTCCAGACATGACGCTTAGAATTGAGGCCAAAAAGTTCAATCTTGGTTTCATCAGACCGAAGAGTCTTGTTTTTCACAGTCTGAGAATCATTTAGGTGCTTTTTTTTTTGTTGCAAACTCCAGGCGAACTTTCATGTGTCTTTTACTGAGGAGAGACTTCTTTCTGGCCACTTTGCCATAAAGCCCAACTTGGTGGAGTTCTGCTGTGATGGTTGCCCTTCTGGAAGTTTCTCCCATCAGCACACATGATCTTTGGAGCTCAGTCAGATTGACCATTGGGTTCTTGGTCACCTCTCTTACCAAGGCTTTTCTCCCCCGATTACTTAGTTTGATGGGGTGGCCAGCTCTAGGAAGAGTCCCGGTTGTTCCAAACTTCTTCTATTTAAGAATTATGGAGGCCACTGTGCTCTTGGAACTTTCAATGCAGCAGAATTTTTTTTTTTGTACCCTTCTATGCTTCCAAACAATCCTGTCTCTGAGCTCTACGGGCAGTTTTTCCTCCTCATGGTTTGGTTTTTGCTCTAATATGCATTGTCAACTGTGTGACCTTATATAGACAGGGGTGTGTCTTTCCAAATCATGTCCAATCAAATTAATTTGTCACGTACCGTGGGTATGTAGACCCACTAGGCCGTCCTAGTACAAGAGTACCTTTAATAGTCCAGACAGTAATGGAGGCTCGGCACAGATGAACTTGCAGACACCAGACATGGTGTATATCAGCAGGCGTGACAGGTAGCACAACATGACTCCAACAGTCTAAGGCACAGGAACAAATATAGCAAGGGATACAGGTAGCAGGGAACGGGAACAACGTGAACAGGATAACACTAAGGAACCATTTGTTAAGACTAACATGGATAAACACAACAATGCTCAGGGCCCTTCTTATAGTCTAGGGTGATTATGGGCTAAATAATGATTATTTTCATGCCCTCGCGCTGGCCCTTGAAGGCCGGGCACGAGCGTGCACGCATACCCTATGGGACATAGCAGAACATAGCGGTAGTGAGCGCTGGCGTATCCTAGGGAGGCGATGCCGGCCAGCTCTCACAGATCCATGGCTGCGGCCGTTGGGGGTTGAGTAAGGCACACAGAGTTCACACAGAGTTTTTTGCAGGAGGAAAATCCTGCATCAAAATTCCGTTTGGACTTTTGAGGCAGATTTTGATCTGCCTGCATGCGGTTTGCCGCGTTTTACGCTGCGTTTTTTGCAGCATTTTTCGCTCGCGCCCATTGAGTTCCACGGGCCAAAACGCCGTGAAATAAGCTTTCTCTGCCTCCATTGATGTCAATGGGAGGTCAGAGGCGTAAATGCCCGAAGATAGGGCATGACGCTTCTTTTTACCGCAAGCGTTTTTTACCAATCAATGGGAGGCATTTTCGGCCGTTTTTTTGTGAGGTTTCCAACGCGGTTTGGGCGTCAAAAAAACTCAGTGCCTAATCCCGACGGTCCGCGGCTGTGGACGCTACAGAATTTACCACAGGTGGACTTCAATCAAGGTGTAGAAACATTTCAAAGATGATCTAGGGAAATGGAAGGCCCCCAGAGCTAAATGTCAAGTGTTAGGGTATGTGCACACGACGTATTTTCAGGCGTAATTCAGGCATTTTACGCCTCGAATTAGGCCTGAAAAGACGGCTCCATTACGTCTGAAAACATCTGCTCATTGCTTGCAATGGGTTTTACGATGTTCTGTTCAGGCGAGGTGTAATTTTACGCGTCGCTGTCAAAAGACGGCGTGTAAAAATACGCCCGCATCAAAGAAGTGCATGTCACTTCTTGGGATGTTTTTGTAGCCGTTTTTGATTGACTCCAATGAAAAACAGCTCCAATTACGTCCGTAAAAGACGCCGCGAAAAACGCGAGTACTTGCAAAAACATCTGAAATTCAGGAGCTGTTTTCGCCTGAAAACAGCGCCGTAATTTCAGATGTATTTTGCGTTTGCGTGTGAACATACCCTTATAGCAAAGGGTCTGAATACTTATGTCCATGGAAAATTAGAGTTTTTAATTTGTCATAAATTTGCAAAAAAAAATGTAATTCTGTTTTCACTTTGTCATTATGGGGTATTTGGGTATGTTCACATGCTTAGCAAAAAATGTCTGAAAATACGGAGCTGTTTTCAAGGGAAAACAGCTCCTGATTTTCAGACGTTTTTTAAGCCACTCGCGATTTTCGCTGCATTTTTCGCTGCGTTTTTTATGCCCGTTTTTGGAGCTGATTTCTATAGAGTCAATGAAAAACAGCTCCAAAAACGTCCCAAGAAGTGTCCTGCACTTCTTTGGAAAAGCAGTCACTTTACGCGCCGTATTTTGACAGTGACGCGTAAAATTAAGCCGTGTGGGAACAGAACTTCGTAAATCCCATTGCAAGCAATGGGCACATGTTTGTAGGCGTAATGGAGCCGTTTTTTAAGGTGTAATTCGAGGTGTAAAACACCCGAATAACGTCTGAAAACACTGCGTGTGAACATCCCCTTAGGGCTCGTCTACACGAGCGTGTCCGTTTTGCGCAAGCAAAAAATGCGGCGTTTTGCGTGTGCAAAAGGCACTTAACAGCTCCGTGTGACATCCTCCGTTTGGATGTTTGTAAACAGAAAAGCACGTGGTGCTTTTCTGTTTTCATTCATAGTTTGACAGCTGTTGCACGAATCACGCTCGTCCCACGGAAGTGCTTCCTTGTGGCATGCGTGATTTTCACGCACCCATTGACTTCAATGGGTGCGTGATGTGCGAACAACGCACAAATATAGGACGTCTTGAGTTTTTCGCAGCGGACACACGCTACGCAAAAATCACGGACTGTCTGCACTGCCCCATAGACTAACATAGGTCCGTACGACACCCGTGAAAATCACGCGCGTTACACGGACGTATATCACGCTTGTGTAAACAAGCCCTAAAGTGCAGAATGATGGGGGAAAACCTGAATTTTTTTTATTTTAACACAATGCCTCAATATAACAAAATGTGGATAAAAGTGAAAGGGTCTGAAGTTTTTCCGAATGCACTGTATCAAAATTGTCACAAAGAATATGTGGGCGTCTTGCCCATAGCAAACAATCGTCAAACTTTTATTTGGAGAAATTAAATGTGGTCTCTGATTGGTGGCTAAAAACAAGAAGGCTATTTTGCTATAAACTAAATGTCCACCCTTGAATACCATTTTGCTTTTTCTAATCTAAATATGTTAAAAATTCTGTGCTGATTAATTTCTTAATATATGTTTAATGCGGTTGAAGCTCCATTATTCGTATACAGAGCTACAAATCTCCTGCATTGCCATAGATTTAATTGATACTGGTTACCTGCAGGTGCCACTAGGGAGAGCTGTGAAGCTAACTGCATACTCTTAACCCCTTAAAGTGTACCTATAACCTGAAAAGGAAGATCTGTTTTATTTGAAATTTCATTGGCCCCTTAATAAATTAATAAATGTTATTAAAAAAAAAAATGTAAACATTCTGCCAGTATAAGTGTACTTTTACTATGTAAATTACCTGATTCCCTGCTGGAGTCAGGTCCCAACCTTCCGGGTAAGGGTATTCTGGCATCCCCTGAGCCCTCCTGGCATCCCCCAAGCTCAGTACGCAATGTCTTGCTGGTTATTGTGAGATCACACGTTCTGTTTTAAAGAGCGCTAAATCAGAGGGCCCCTGTGCAAGATCAGTTTATGGGCCCTTTAACACCCCAAAGCTCATTATGAAATAATCCCTCATTTGTCTCTCCAACAATACGCCGGTAAATTTGAGCTATGCAAAATCTAAGCTCAGTACCTTAATCTAATAGACAGTACAAAACTTCCAGCTGCTTTTTAGGTGACATTGGCGCCCATTACTTACTAGGCCCCCGTGCAGCTGTTCAGGTTGGTACAGGTGGTATGCCGCCCATGGCCATCCCCAAATCAAGAAATAAAATAAAAAAACAATACATAGAAGAAAATAATAAATATCAGTCCCAATCTACATACTTTAACCCCTTAATGACCGCCGATACGTCTTTTTACGGCGGTCATTAGTGGGCTTTATTCTAGAGCGCCGCCAAACTACGTCGCTGCATTAGAATAAAGTAAACAGAGCAGGGAGCCGTGAAATCTCCCTGCTCTCAGCTGCCAGAGGCAGCTGAGGGCTGGGGGCGTCCCTGCTCTGCCGGGTGAGATCGATATTAGTATCGATCTCACCTGTTTAACCCTTCAGATGCGGTGCACAATAGCGAGCACCGCATCTGAATGGTTTTGGAGAGAGGGAGGGAGCTCCCTCTCATCTCACTGACACCCGGCGATAAAATCGCCGAGTGTCTGTGTCTTCTATGGCAGCCGGGGGTCTAATAAAGACCCCCAGGTCTGCCTGCAGCGAATGCCTGCTAGATCATGCCGCAGGCATGACCTAGCAGATGCCTGTCCGTTTTAAACGGACAGGCAGTAATACACTGCAATACAAAAGTATTGCAGTGTATTACAATAGCGATCGGAGGATAGGGAAGTCCCCTAGTGGGACTAGTAAAAAAGTAAAAAAAGTTTAATAAAGTTAATTTAAAAAAAAAGTGAAAAAAAAAAAAATGAAAAACCCAGCTTTTCCCCTTACAAAATGCTTTACTATTAAAAAAAACTACAATAAAGCAAAAAAGTTACACATATTTGGTATCGCCGCGTCCGTAACGACCCCGACTATAAAGCTGTTACATTATTTAACCCGCACTGTGAACGCCGTAAAAAATAAAATAAAAAACAATGGAAAAATTGCTGTTTTCTGTTAATCCTGACTTAAAAAAAATGTGATAGAAAGTGATCAAAAAGTCGCATCTACTCTCAAATGGTACCAATAAAAACTGCAAGTCGTCCCGCAAAAAACAAGACCTTATACAGCTATGCCGACGCAAAAATAAAAAAGTTACAGCTCTTCGAATGTGACAATGGAAAAATCTAAAAAATGGCTTGGACATTAGGGCCCAGAATGCCAGCAGGGGGAAGGGGTTAATAAAATCGATATAGGCTTTATACGATAGATTCCCTTTAAGATACATATTGTTTATGATCGCGTCCCAGACAGATTATAAATTCTCGTGGGATTATAGCGGCAAGTAAAGATTATTTGTTTTATTCCTAATCTCTGTAAATAAACGAAGCATACAGAACAACGCCTCAACTAGAAGAATGGTTTACTGATCTGATGTTAAACAAACACATATACTTTTATATCTTTTCATCATGGATCACTGGACCTGAACTTCAGGAACTTTCCTATTATGATAATGTTAGTTTTCTGCAAACTATTTCTACCATATATGGCCAAATGTCTCACCAACACCGACTGTCAGTGAGACATTTCCCCCTCCCTCTTAAAGTGGACCCATCTGCTCTACTGTCTGTGTTAGTAATCACGTGTATACCCCATAAATCACTATTCTGGAGCATCGAATCTATAACTCTGCAATATTGCAATACTCTGCAATATGCAATAGTAGTTCCTCTATTATTCCTCCTGGAATTGTATATATGAATAAATTAACTACTGGGTGTTATCATCCCGCTTGTCAATATGGTGTGTCCCTACACACTCTGACACTGCCCAATAAAGGTTGATAATGGCAGACATTAATATTGGACTTTTTTTTATATCTTGAAGGGCTCAGTACTATCTGGATAGGCTTCCACTGTGGTACATACACTCAGTAGCACCCAGGTCCTCGTGCCTGAGGAGCCATAAAGCTTTGCTGCCACAAAACAAAGCTCTAGTGCTATAAATGGCATGTGTGTGTTTGGTTGGGTGGGTGGTTGGTTGATTAGTAGGTTGGTTTGTTGGTTGGTTGGTTAGTTGGTTGGTTGGTTGGTTGGTTGGTTGGTTGGTTGGATTGATGGATGGATGGATGGACTGGCACAGCGTTTTTATCTTGGTCCAGGAGTTTCAATCTATGACACTATGGCCATCTTAAGTGGTTTTATGTAATATTCATTGTATAATAAAACCTTTCTAATGCACTTTGTGTTTTCATTCTTGAGAATTTTAAAGTTCTCTCCCTGCCATCAGTGAAAATAAACATTCTATATAAAACTAAAGCCGATCATATCCAGCTCATACAGGTGCATGGCTTGTTACAAGACATAGCTCTAATAAACTGTTTAATTCCTCTTCAGCGCTACCACAGGGAAAATTAAGCATTACACCGTGCCATTGAAATCAATTCGCTGTCCCTGTGATTCGTGGACATGCCGGGTCCTCCAGAACAACAGATACTCTTTCTAGCCACTCTCCACTCTAGCTAATAGATACCCCAATGGGGTATTTGAAACAGTTTTTTCTAAACAGCCCTGAACCTGTGGTTTAGGGCATGTGCACACAGCGCTTTTTGTCAAGCAGAGAAGATTTTGAAATGCAGCGTTATTTTTACACTTACTCTACATTTTTTTTTAAAGTTTTTTTAGGCGTTTATTTCTATTGTAATTTAGTAAATACAAAAACTACGGGCAGTTTTTGGTCAAAAAACTTGACAAAAGCTGCTCCGATGGAACAGCATATATCTTTTCTGCGTCCCATTGATTTCAATGGAAGTTCAGAGGTGGAAACCGCTCCAAGATAGGGGGTGACGCTTTTTCTTTCTGCGGGTGGACATAAACAGCCTGGGAAAAAAAAACATCTATATCTCCCATTGAGATCAATGTAGGGAGATTTTTAGCATCACATTTAGGGTAAAAAAAAAATGCCGTGGCCGTGGGAACAAGGTCTTAGGCAGAGAGTTTGAAAATGGTGAAGAATTTATATACACAATATATTAGAAAGTTGCCCGTTAGCTTGCTACAAACCTATGAAAGAGTTTTGTAGAGTTTTGTTTTTAGAATCTTCCTCCTATATCTATAATGTCTTAACCATGAGAATTTCTTCATTTCTGTGGATTATAAAAAATGATGCCACAGAGTAACAGCACAGTTGCCTTGACTTAGTACAAGAATGTTGTTTTTCATTAAAGTTACAGTAGTACTTATCCTGCTCCAGCCCAGAGACACATTTTATGGTTGACTGTGACAAACTAATTCCAGCTTCAGTATAAATACAAGAATGTAAAGAATGCACATTGGCTGCGTACAGTAGATCAGACCCACATCCTCACTGGTTGTTGAAAAAAGTTAAGGTCTATTTTTAAACTCAGTTTTCATCACTTTTTAGCTGTGCAGCATTTTTTCAATTATATTCTGTACAATATGTATTTTAAGCCAAAGACCCATTCAAAACAACAAGGATTATCGTTCATGTTCAGATTATCAACATCCATGACAATAATGCCCTGCGTGAGTGAGAATAACCCCCCTGGAGCACAATGACGTACATGTTATCACCAAAGGTAGTTCCCACAAAATGCTGTACACACGATTGTCAAGTTGAATGGGATCTCGGCTATTTAGGATTAGGTCAGACAAGGTAGATGAATTGCAGACATTTCTGAATGGTGCTTGCAGATGTATAGAATTTGCCATGTGTGCTCATACCCTTAAAAGCGACGTGCACCTTTGCAATGACATTTTTTTTTAATTGTTCCAATAAGAATCTTTGCAAATAGTCTTGGTTCAAAATTTCCTACAATTTATATGTACACTTTAGTACAGTAAAAAATTGTGTAGTACCGTGTTAGCCAGAGACAATATGAAATGTTAAATACTTTTGTGTCAAAAAAGACAAAAGTATAATAGGTATGATACCTTTATTGGCTAACCATAAAAGTTCTATATGCAGCTTTCAGAGCACAGAGGCCCCTTCTTCAGGCAGTTTACAAATGAATGACTTAGAAAAAAGCACAACATTTAGATGTTACACAAAGACAATTAGTACATGAAGTGATATATCATTAAGATAAGCCGGGGCAATAAAACTGAGGTTATAGGGGTGATGACTAAGGAGTTAAAGGAACAGTGTCATCACAAATTATTTTTTTATATGTTAAAGATGTTAGTGCTTTATTAAAAACGTTTATATTCATTTGTGTGTTTGTGTTTTACTTTTTCTTATTTTTACACTTTTTCTTCCCTATGGGGGCTGCCATTTTTTGTTCCATTTCTGTGTGTGTCGATTAACGACACATACAGACATGGAATACGGCAGCCACAGTCCCATAGGGACTGCGAACGGCTCCCGTCCCATTGACTGCAGTGTACGGCGTCTGTGTGGGAACTGCGCATGCGCCGCTCCCACACAGTCCTATTCGAAATTGGCGCCGTCCGGCGCCATTTTCCTGTGGACCGGAAGTCGCGGCCGGACAGTAATATTACTACTTCCGGTCGCGGCTTCCGGATTTGTGCACTTGCACCAGCGGCAGCAAACGGAGCGGACGGGCCGGAGGGAGCCGCGGCGGCAGGAGCAGGTAAGAGATTTCAATGTATGTTCTTGTTTGTGTGTGTTTACTACTGTATGTAAACCTACTACACTGTGGGTTAGCTCAAAAAATGGCGACACACAGTGTAGGAGGTTACATCGTTCAAACCCCTCGTTTATCCCGGCACTAGCCAGGATAAAGGAGGGGGGATGCTGAGAGCTCACTAGAGCGAGGGCTTTTAACCCAACGTTGCAATGCTGCAATTTTGGGAACAGCTCCATCTAGTGACCAAAAATGGGTAGTATTATAAATTAGAAATAATTTATAATATTTCCTGGACTCGTGCAAAAAAATAAAAAAAATTTGAACAATGTTTAATCACCCACACACTAAATGTTTAATTTTTTTAAAAAAAACATGTTTTTCCGGCAACACATTTTCCCTTTAAGGCATCTGGAGTCAGTCTGATGGGGGACGTGACGTGTGTCCATGTAGTGGCTCATAAATCCTGGTGTTAGATTAAGGCCTTGCGTCAATGACTGGAATTTTATCATCATCTTGAATTCCCAAATTTTTCTTTCTCTGTTGTTTTTAAAATGACCCTTCAGAATGAGTACCTTTAAATCTGCCAAACTGTGGTCTGGTCCAGAGAAGTGTTTTCCCACGGGTGTATCCACCTCCTGTTTTATTGTATGTCTGTGAAGATTCATCCTGGTTTGTAGTTTTTGTATTGTTTCTCCAATGTAGATTCCTTTATTGATGCACCTTGTACACAGGATCATGTACACTACATTGGAGGATGTGCAGGAGAACGTGCCAGTGATTTTATAGTCCTGCTGCGTGTTTGGTATCTGGATGGTGTTTGATGACCAGATGTTGGTACAGGTCTTGCATTTTCTACTGTTGCAAGGAAAAGTGCCAGTCTCTGATGGTGGTGAGAGGGCACTTCTGACCAGGAGATTCCTTAGGTTTGGTGGCTGTTTGTAGACAAGGAGTGGTAAATCTGGGAATATTTCCTTCAGTTTATTGTCTTTGTTAAATATAGGTTGGAGATCAGCAGCAATTTTCCTCAAGATGTTCATTTGGGGGTTGTATATGACCACTAGGGGAACCCTGCTGTTGTCTTCCTTCTTTTTGTACTCCAGAAGATTGCTCCTTGGAATTCTTGTTGCTCTGTAGATCTGATCATCTATAATCCTTGGATGGTATCCCTGTTGTAAGAATGTATTCCTCAGTGATAGCAGGTGTTGTTTTGTGTCTTCACAGTCTGAACAGATCCGTATGTATCGCAGAGCCTGGCTGTAGATGATGGATTTCTTTATGTGTCCCGGATGGAAGCTGTTCCATCTCAGATATGCTGGACGGCCTGTAGGTTTATGGTAGATTGTTGTTTGTATGGTATTGTCTCATGTATATGGTCATGTCCAGAAAATGTATTTGAGATGTAGAGTAGTTGAGAGTGAGTTTGATGGTAGGATGGAACTTGTTGAAGTTTTTATGGAAAGAAAGCAGTTCATGTTCAGAGCCTGTCCAGATTATCAGCAGGTCATCAATGTACCGGAAATATGCTAGAGGTTTAGTTGCGCAGGTTGATAAAAACTCTTCCTCTAGTTTGGCCATGAACAGGTTAGCATATTGTGGTGACATTTTGCTACCCATAGCGCTTCCCATACATTGCAGATATATGTCTTTGTCAAATAAAAAATAATTGTGATGGAGTACGAACCTGATGAGTTGTAGGGCTGGCCCTGTCGCTAGATTGTTCTTTTGAAGAAAGTGTTGGCATGCGGCTATGCCATCCTCATGGGGGATGTTAGAATATAAAGATTCCAAATCCATAGTTGCCAATATTGTTCCCTCTGGTAGTGGACCTAGAGCTGAGAGTTTGCAGAGGACGTCTGTGGTGTCCTGAACATAACTGGGTGTGCACCTCACCAAGGGCTTTAGAAGATTTTCCACCCAGCCAGAAATATTCTCAGTTAAAGTCCCAACGCCTGAAATGATTGGTCTCCCTGGATTGCCTTCTTTATGTATTTTAGGTAACATGTAGAATGTACCTATTCTGGGATTGTCCGGTATAAGGTCCATTAAACTGTCTGATACAGCGTTGAAATTATTGATGATACGGACAAGTTCTACTGTGTATTGTTTGGTGGGGTCTTCATTAAGCAGGGTGTAGTATTTTCTGTCTGAGAGTTGTCTGTGTGCCTCCTGGATATAATCGGATGTATTCAGAATCACTACAGCGCCTCCTTTATCAGCTGGTTTGATGATGATGTCTCTGTTGGATTTTAGTGATTTTGTTGCATTCCTTTCCTCCATGCTGAGATTGTGTGTTACTTTATGTTGTTGGTCCAAGATCTCAGATTTAACTTTTTTTCTGAAGCAGTCTATGTAGTAATCCAGAGTTTGATTGTATCCAGGTTGTGGGGTCCAGTTTGTCGTCTTCTTCTTTCTTGATGTTTCTTTTCCCATCCCGGCTTGTGATGTCATATCTGTTTTGTCAGAAAAGAATTCTTTCAGCCGCAATCTGCGGAAGTATTCCTCCACGTCACTGCAAAACTGGGCTCTGTCAAGTGGTTTAGTGGGACAAAATGTAA
Source organism: Rhinoderma darwinii (assembly GCF_050947455.1). Taxonomy (NCBI): domain Eukaryota; kingdom Metazoa; phylum Chordata; class Amphibia; order Anura; family Rhinodermatidae; genus Rhinoderma; species Rhinoderma darwinii. Next base: position 49,327,016 of record NC_134696.1, read on the forward strand.
GTCCTTTAGATAGAACATTCATTTCCATTTTGCTTGGTTCATACTGAGAGAGGTTTACAACAGAGGATGGTATATCCAAATGGTTATGTGGATTTTGCTTTCCTTCTTGTATTTTGAGACCCGATTTCTTCCTTAGTCTGTGGAGTTTCTTTTGTTTGCACACTTTAAAAAGATTAAAACAGACAAATCACCAGGTCCTGGTGGCATACACATCCTTTTTCTTAAATACAGTAAGAGACCCTTATTTATTTTTATTATTATTATTATTCTCAATTTACAGTGAAGGAAATAAGTATTTGATCCCTTGCTGATTTTGTAAGTTTGCCCACTGTCAAAGACATGAACAGTCTAGAATTTTTAGGCTAGGTTAATTTTACCAGTGAGAGATAGATTATATAAAAAAAAAAAAAGAAAATCACATAGTCAAAATGATATATATTTATTTGCATTGTGCACAGAGAAATAAGTATTTGATCCCCTACCAACCATTAAGAGTTCAGCCTCCTTCAGACCAGTTACACGCTCCAAATCAACTTGGTGCCTGCATTAAAGACAGCTGTCTTAAATGGTCACCTGTATAAAAGACTCCTGTCCACAGACTCAATTAATCAGTCTGACTCTAACCTCTACAACATGGGCAAGACCAAAGAGCTTTCTAAGGATGTCAGGGACAAGATCATAGACCTGCACAAGGCTGGAATGGGCTACAAAACCATAAGTAAGATGCTGGGTGAGAAGGAGACAACTGTTGGTGCAATAGTAAGAAAATGGAAGACCTACAAAATGACTGTCAATCGACATCAATCTGGGGCTCCATGCAAAATCTCACCTCGTGGGGTATCCTTGATCCAGAGGAAGGTGAGAGCTCAGCCGAAAACTACACGGGGGGAACTTGTTAATGATCTCAAGGCAGCTGGGACCACAGTCTCCAAGAAAACCATTGGTAACACATTACTCCGTAATGGATTAAAATCCTGCAGTGCCCGCAAGGTCCCCCTGCTCAAGAAGGCACATGTACAGGCCCGTCTGAAGTTTGCAAATGAACATCTGGATGATTCTGAGAGTGATTGGGATAAGGCGCTGTAGTCAGATGAGACTAAAATGTAGCTTTTTGGCATTAACTCAACTCGCCGTGTTTGGAGGAAGAGAAATGCTGCCTATGACCCAAAGAACACCGTCCCCACTGTCAAGCATGGAGGTGGAAACATTATGTTTTGGGGGTGTTTCTCTGCTAAGGGCACAGGACTACTTCACCGCATCAATGGGAGAATAGATGGAGCCATGTACCATCAAATCCTGAGTGACAACCTCCTTCCCTCCACCAGGACATTAAAAATGGCTTGTGGCTGGGTCTTCCAGCACGACAATGACCCGAAACATACAGCCAAGGCAACAAAGGAGTGGCTCAAAAAGAAGCACATTAAGGTCATGGAGTGGCCTAGCCAGTCTCCAGACCTTAATCCCATCGAAAACTTATGGAGGGAGCTGAAGATCCAAGTTGCCAAGCGACAGCCTCGAAATCTTAATGATTTACAGATGATCTGCAAAGAGGAGTGGGCCAAAATTCCATCTAACATGTGTGCAAACCTCATCATCAACTACAAAAAACGTCTGACTGCTGTGCTTGCCAACAAGGGTTTTGCCACCAAGTATTAAGTCTTGTTTGCCAAAGGGATCAAATACTTATTTCTCTGTGCACAATGCAAATAAATATATATAATTTTGATAATGTGATTTTCTGTTTTGTTTTTTTTATATAATCTATCTCCCACTGGTAAAATTAACCTAGCCTAAAAATTTTAGACTGTTCATGTCTTTGACAGTGGGCAAACTTACAAAATCAGCAAGGGATCAAATACTTATTTTTTTCACTGTATATGATTACAAATGAAAAATAGCATTACATATTTATATTACCCAGACAGCCACCCCAGTAGGAGAGGAGTACTGAAGAGGAGGCGTAGGGAAAAAAATACAAAAAAACACATTAACCCATTACATAGTAGTTACATAGTTAGTACGGCTGAAAAAAGACACATGTCCATCAAGTTCAACCAAGGGAAGGGAAAAGGGAAGGAAAAATCTCTACACATAGGAGCTAATATTTTTTTGTTCTAGGAAATTATCTAACCCTTTTTTAAAGCCATCTACTGTCCCTGCTGTGACCAGCTCCTGCGGTAGGCTATTCCATAAATTCACAGTTCTCACTGTAAAGAAGCCTTGTCGCCTCTGCAGCTTGAACCTTTTTTTCTCCAGACGGAGGGAGTGCCCCCTTGTTTTTTGAGGGGGTTTTACAAGGAACAGGATTTCACCATATTTTTTGTATGTGCCATTAATATATTTATATAAGTTAATCATGTCCCCCCTTAGTCTTCTTTTTTCAAGGCTAAATAGGTTTAATTCTTTCAATCTTTCCTCATAACTTAAATTCTCCATGCCCCTTATTAGCTTCGTTGCTCTTCTTTGTATTTTTTCCAACTCCAGGGCATCCTTTCTATGAACTGGAGCCCAGAACTGAACTGCATATTCTAGATGAGGCCTCACTAATGCTTTGTAAAGTGGCATTATTACATCCCTGTCCCGCGAGTCCATGCCTCTTTTAATACACGACAATATCCTGCTGGCCTTTGAAGCAGCTGATTGACACTGCATGCTGTTATTGAGTTTATGATTTACAAGTACACCCAGATCCTTCTCAACAAGTGAATCCGCCAGTGTAGCACCCCCTAGGACATATGATGCATGCAGGTTGTTGGTACCAAGATGCATAACTTTACATTTATCTACATTAAACTTCATTTGCCAAGTGGACGCCCAAACACTTAGTTTGTTTAAATCTGCCTGTAATTCATGAACATCTTCCATAGTCTGAACTATATTACATAGCTTGGTGTCATCTGCAAAAATAGAAATAGTGCTATTAATCCCTTCCTCTATATCATTAATAAATAAGTTGAATAATAGTGGTCCCAGCACTGAACCCTGGGGTACACCACTTATAACCGGGGACCATTCAGAGAAGGAATCATTGACCACAACCCTCTGGATACGGTCCTTGAGCCAATTCTCAATCCAATTACAAACGATATTTTCTAAACCTATAGTCCTTAATTTACCCATTAGGCGTCTATGGGGGACAGTGTCAAATGCCTTTGCAAAGTCTAAAAACACTAAATCCACAGCGGCCCCTCTGTCTAGACTTCTGCTCACCTCTTCATAAAAACAGATTAGGTTAGTTTGACAACTTCTGTCCTTAGTAAAACCGTGCTGGCTGTCACTTATAATGCTATTTATTGTCACATAATCCTGTATATAGTCCCTCAATAGCCCCTCAAACATTTTCCCCACGATGGATGTTAAGCTTACTGGTCTATAATTACCCGGGGAAGACCTAGAGCCCTTTTTGAAAATAGGCACCACATTTGCCCTGCGCCAGTCCCTTGGCACTATACCAGTCACTAGAGATTCTCTGAATATTATGAAAAGGGGGACAGAAATAACTGAACTAAGCTCTTTAAGAATTCTAGGGTGTAACCCATCTGGTCCCGGGGCCTTGTGCACATTTATTTTATTTAATTTAGCTTGGACCATCTCTACATTCATCCAATTCAGTATATCAACTGATATATTAACAGCACTGGCACCGGCTACATCAGCTGCTCTTTCTTCTGTTGTATATACAGAGCTAAAGAACCCATTTAGTAACTCTGCCTTCTCTTGATCCCCTGTGATCAACTCCCCATTACCATTATCTAGGGGTCCTACATGTTCAGACCTTGGCTTTTTTGCATTTATATGCTTGAAGAATTTTTTAGGATTTGTTTTACTATCCTTGGCCACCTGCCTTTCATTTTGTATTTTTGCTAATTTTATTACATTTTTACAGATTTTATTAAGCTCTTTATATTTTACAAAGGCTACAGCTGTACCCTCAGATTTGTATTTTTTAAATGCCCTTTTTTTGTCATGTATTGCCCCTTTCACAGAAGGTGTAAGCCATGTGGGGTTTAATTTGAGTCGTTTATACTTATTACCTGTAGGAATAAATTTTGCACTATAATAACTCAAAGTAGATTTGAAAATCTCCCATTTATCATTTGTTCCATTATTTGACATTAGTTCTTCCCAGTCTATATCCTGAATTGCAGCCCTCATCCTGGGGAAATTGGCTTTCTTAAAATTAAATGTTTTTGCCCTCCCAGCCTGCGTTTGTTTTTTACAGTATAGGTAAAATGTAACTATATTATGATCACTGTTACCGAGGTTTTCACGAACATTGACATTCCCAACAAGATCTGCATTATTAGAAATGACCAGATCCAACAGAGCTTCACCTCTAGTCGGGTCTTCCACAAACTGGCCCATAAAATTTTCCTGCAACAGGTTGAGGAAATGTCTCCCCTTTGCAGTTGAAGCCGAACCATGACACCAATTAATATCCCGGAAATTAAAATCTCCCATTATCACTACAGTACCCGCCTGTGCAGCCCGCTCCATCTGTTTATATATCTGACCTTCCATCTCCTCAGTTATATTGGGGGGTCTATAGATTACACCAAAAGTAATTTTTTCAGTGTTTACCTCCCTTTCTAGTTCCACCCACAAGGTTTCAACCTCCTCACAGTCTTCACCCACTATTGTCTCTTTCACACTCGCCTTCATATCACTTCTCACATACAGACATACACCACCACCTTTCCTATTTGTCCTGTCTTTACGAAAAAGTGTAAAACCCTGTAGATTTACAGCCCAGTCATGTGAAGAGTCCAGCCATGTTTCAGCAACACCAACTATATCTATATTTTCTTCCAGTATCAAGGCCTCCAGCTCCCCCATTTTGCTTGCTAGACTTCTGGCATTTATGAACATAAACTTTAACTTGCCTGTCAGTTTTTCACTTTTATTATCATTGTGGTCCTGTATTCGTCCTCAGTTAGGGTATGTTCACACACTGAGCCAAAAATGTCTGAAAATACGGAGCTGTTTTCAAGGGAAAACAGCACCTGATTTTCAGACGTTTTTTGAGCAACTCAAGTTTTTCACGCCGTTTTTTCGGACGTTTTTAGAGCTGTTTTCAATAGAGTCTATGAGAAAACGGCTCCATAAACGTCCCAAGAAGTGTCCTGCACTTCTTTTGACGAGGCTGTAATTTTACGCGTCGGCTTTTGACAGCTGTCAAACGACGACGCGTAAATTACGGTCATCGGCAAACCCATTCAAATGAATGGGCAGATGTTTGCCGACGTATTGGAGCCATATTTTCAGGCGTAAATCGAGGCATAATACGCCTCGTTTACGCCTGAAAATAGGTCGTGTGAACCCAGCCTGAGAGGTTATAACCATGGATTCCGGCCAGACAAAAAAAAAATATATCCACCTCACTCTAAATATCACAAGATTAAGCAGATCTTTCCAGGTTACATCTGATAGAATATTATTTGACAACCAAAGTCATAGTCAAAATTTTTGCCACAAAGAAGGCTTTAGTAATATATTATTTAATATATATTTTATATATTTATTTTTATACACAGAGGTCCTCAATTCACAACTATCACCGAATATAAATAGTAGGACCGGAGACACCCGGATATCCAGCTTGTGCATACCTTTTAACTTTTCAGAACTTCGTTCCAATATAAATACATTTTTGAATATTTCCAAGGCATATGGTATAAATCAACCCGGTTATCAAAACCTTAGTTTATGTATCATAAGGACACATTTTAGAGAGAAATAATCCTATACATTTCTGAAAACCATCACTCCAAGATGCTTAAAAGAGGAACTGTGCTTGCAGTATCGGTATTTGTAGAAGAGAGTTCCTTGAGCTCCAATGTATCCTAATGCTTCCAGGAAATTCCCCTGAAGAATGCCAAAATTGATCAACAAAACGTGAATGATCTGAGATCCCCCTAGTTGTATATTCTACTTTCTGAATCATTCGCTTACAAGTGTTATCGACTAGAGCCATATCTTTACGGGAGAATGTGTTACAAGATTTTAAATGGCAAAGATATTGTTTAATTGGATGATTATATACCCTCCATACATCATCCCACCCACATACATGTATAAGTCTAGAGAGTGAAGAATTATGATATTTAAATACCCCAGATTTATTCCATCTTTCCAACCAAGGGTCAATGACAATATTTTAATCTCCTACCGCCAGTATAGGGCAGCAGTTTTTCTCAAACCAATATTCATATAACTTATATAAAGCTTCCGGGTTGTATGGGGGAGGGATGTATATATTAGCTATTATCATAACCGTTCCACACACTCTCCCATGTAGAAATATGTAGTGGCCCTCCTTATCAATTGACTTTGAATATAATTCAAATAATAGGTTTTTATGAATTAAGATGTCACGGTTCTGGGGTATGTGGACACACTAGGCTGCTCTGCCGTAGCGCAGTAGCAACTAGCCAAACTATAGTCAATAACAGTCTCTAGGACAAGAGTACCTGGATAGATGATTTGGCAGACACTCGCCGTAGCAGACATGTGGCATAGCGGACACCTGGCACTGATGACATTTGGCACAGATGGCACTTGGCTTTGCACTGGAATAAACACAATTACTGGATACGGGATACAGGGTACGGGAACACAGGATACAGCTAAGGGACCACTTGCTGTAGCGAACATGGACATATACAACAACGCTCAGGCAAGGAGAGGAAAGGCAGAGCCCTTTTTAAAGTCCAGAGTGTATAGGGATTGGTTCGGGACTAAGAGGGGAGCTGCAGCCGCGTGTGCCGGCGTCTCTGGAGAGGGAGACGCTGGCATGAAGAGAGTGTCCTGCAGTCATGGCTGCCAGTAAGTAGGACGTGCCGGCGGTCAGCAACCGTGGGCACAACACAGAATACATACATCTCTAGAAAAATTAGAAAGAAACTCTAACCAACCCATTATTTCACAGCAAGATGTATCATCATGCCACATGTATTTCTTATAGGTGAAATATAGCAGGAAATAATGTTCAAGACTGCTTACCTTTTGAGTGTATCAATAAGACCTTGGACGTTCCAGGACAAAACCTGAAGTATCATAATTTACGCATTAACTCATTATAGTCCTGTATTCATACTTAGTTAGAGATTGTAACCATGGATTCCATCCAGTCAAAAAATGAGCCTGCTGATTTTTCTTATTATATGTCCACCTCTCTCTACATATCATAAGATTAAGCAAATTTTCCCATATTGCATATGATGGAATATTATTTAGAATAGAATCAAAATTTTTGCCATGAAGAAGGCCTTAGTGATAGATTTATTTTTATGAACAGAGGTCCTCAATTCATAACTATCACCAAGTATACACAATACTGGAGATATCCGGATGTCCGACTTATATATACCTTTTAACTTATCGATCACTTCCTTCCAGTACATATACATTTTTGGACATTTCCAAAGCATATGGTATAAATCAGCATTGTTGTCAAAACATTTTGGACATTTATCTGTAATTCTTCTTTTAATCTTAAATAAAAAAGACGGTGTCACGTGTAATCTGTGTATTGTGAACCAATGTGAAAGACTCCACGACGCATTAAATGTGATCTTTAAACAATTAGCCAATACTCTATCCCATGTAGCTTGTGAGATAGATCCTATATATTTTTGCCAGTTTTCACGGGAAACAAAGCAGTGATCTATAGAGTGATACTCTACTAGCATCTTATATATTTTAGATGTGACCTTCTCCTTTTTACTTTTCCCCTCCACCATGTCCTTATTTCTAGTATTTAAGGATTCTATAATGACAGGATCTGTTCCACAAGATTGGCGCAAAGCAAAAATGGCGCCAATATTCAAAAAGGGGTCAAAAAGTGAGCCCAGAAATTATAGGCCTGTAAGTTTAACCTCTCTTGTGAGTAAAATATATGAAGGTTTACTAAGAGATGCTATCCTATCTCAATTAGAATAAAGGTATAACTCCATATCATTATGGGTTTATGGGGGATCGGCCCTGTCAAACTAATCTGATCCACTTCTATGAGGAGGTAAGTTCTAGACTGGATCAGGTCATGGATGGATATCATATATCTTGATTTTTTTTCATTGGATTTGATTCTGTGCAGCCTAAAAAATTGGTACATAAAGTGAGAGTGTTGGAATTGGAGAAAACTGTGTGCAAGTTAGGCTGGGTTCACACGACCTAATTTCAGGCGTAAACGAGGCGTATTATGCCTCGATTTACGCCTGAAAATACGGCTACAATACGTCGGCAAACATCTGCCCATTCATTTGAATGGGTTTGCCGACGTACTGTGCCGACGACCTGTCATTAACGCAAAAGTCCCTGTAGCGATACTAACCTGGCTCTTTGTAAGGGATGTAACCCTCATGTAAAATTATGCGTATCACTTTAAAAGAGCTTGATGCTAACGTAACGAAGGGTGTTGTGGCACTGAGCGTTGTGCCAGAAACCTGGCAAGGAGGAGCCATGTGAAGTGATAAAAGGCAAAGTTTGGCGCCAGCAGCGGTATTTGCGATCATACCGCGTAAGATGCCAGGGGAGCCTGCTCAGAGTACAACCACCATGGAGAGAGCTGGTGGGATGTAAACAGAAGCAAAGTGACGGGCAGCGTGGCCCAGTGGAGCCACCACGATACTGTCGATGGGCCCGAGGGTATCTGTACGGGTAGGTCAGAGTGTTGCTGTTGGAGGAGAAGCCAGTGAATGCTGAGCGAGAGACCACTCTGAATTTGGGGTCCTTAAAGAGACTTTACCCCTTTCTAAAAAGACAGTGTACGGCAACTGGTGGCGCAAGGCAAGGCCTATACTAGGTGGCTGGTGCAACCCTGCGAGAAGCATCTCTGCAGGGCAGGCTTTAGCCTCCAGAGACCTGCAGCGGGACTGTTGGATGGGTGAAAGCCTACAGTCACTTCTGGTGGACCTGCTGGCGTATTTCATGGTCCCCGGTGTAAGAACTGCACAGAAGAGAATACAATCAAGTAAAGTGCCCAGATTGTGGAGACAAACTGCGTAAGATAAATACTTGTCGTGCCACTGTTGTGAAGAAAATAAAATTTGCTTGTTCAACTCTTCTGCGCCCCCTTACATCTTATCTATGTTATCACATTCTGAGAACCTCTGTAAATGGCTTCACAGAAACAGGTGACTGCGTGACCTTCAATAAACCAGGAATATCTGTGAAAATATATAAATTATGTCTCTTTATTACAGTTTAAAGGTTATTACCATGTCAGATAAATTGTTTTATAACAATTTATTAGCTTTGTAAATCTTAACTTGAATGCAAAGTGTTTCAACCTAGGAAACAGAACTAGTGTCATCTGCAAACAACAGGATACATTTATTCTCATTAAAGTGTAGCTAAACGTTTGACAAACTTCTGACATGTCATAGTGACATGTCAGAAGTTTGGATTGGTGGGGGTCCGAGCACTGAGACCCCCACTGATCGCTAGAACGAAGAAGCTGAAGCGCTCGTGTGAGCGCTCAGCCGCATTGTATTTGTTCAGCTATTTCCGGAAATAATTGTATCGGTGTACGGACTCAATAGAAAGTCTATGAGCCCGTACTCCGATACATCGGCTTTCCGGAAAAAGCCGAACAGACACGAAGTGCCTGAGCGCTCACACGAGGACTTCAGCTGCTTCGTTCTAGCGATTGGTGGGGGTCTCAGTGCTCGGACCCCCACCAATCCAAACTTCTGACATGTCACTATGATATGTCAGAAGTTTGTCAAACGTTTAGCTACACTTTAAGGTATAAATACATGTTTCAGTATTTTATATATTTAGAACTAAGGAGCACTAAGAGCATGTTCACACAGCTTATTTTCAGGTGTATTTCGGAGAGTAAAACGCTAGTATTATGCTCCAAAATACACTTGACGGCAAACAGCTTCCCATTGTTTTCAGTAGGAAATACACTGAGTAGTTCAGATGAGACATATTTTTATGGTAAAAAAACACCTGGTAAAAATGCACTTTGTAAAAAAGAAGTAACATGTCACTTCTTGAAATGTCTCACAAGCTGATTTTCCATTGGCACTACAGAAAACGCTTTGAAAATACGCTTCAAAATACACATTAATAAAAACGCTTAAAAAACGCTGGCATATATCATAAAACAATTTTAAAATCAGCCTGAAAAACGCCTGGATTCAGAGGTTGTTTTATCTTAAAATCAGCTTTGCATTTTTTAGCCTAAACAAATGGCGTGTGAACCTACCCTAAGACTGACATATTTATGGGTGAAATACAGACGCTATGAACTTTCCCTGCAGCCAAAATGCCTAACAAAGCAGGATCAAAAGCAGTACTGCTGTACACCACAAGGTAGCACAATTTATCCAAAGCTGTATTACTGTTGTATAACATGTAGTGTTGGACGTAGGAGCAGAAAGATGTATATAGTACTAATTTCATATTATTAAATTTGGTTAGTATATAAGAATATTAAATAATGCATAACAAGAAAAACATCAATTTTAATTACACCCCCCCCCCCCCCCCAAGAAAATGGGAAAGATATCTGCAGGCATCCTTGATATTGTGTGTTAAATGTATTCAAGCCCTAAGGGGGATAACCGCATGACCGAGGTGCGGTTGCAATGCATTGCAGCCAAAAACTGCGTTACATGTCGTTTTACCGCAAATCGGTATTTTAACGTCTTTAAATTGATTAGTAATGGCTGCGTGGTGTTGCAGTTAGAACTGCTGTTAAGCTGTAAAACCATCTGTCCATTAACAATCATTTTGAAGCCGCCCTGATTAGACGTAATACCACGTCGGCGAGGTCTTCGGCTGCCGCACCTCGGTGGTGCGGTGACTGCTACGTGTGTACTCTTAATCTAGTGACATAGGAAGATATTCTTCTATAGTAAATCATACTGATAAGACTGGCTTCCTATGAATAGCAGAACAGTGTTTCATATGTCTTATTAAAGGGTAACTAAACATTCAACAAACTTCTGACATGTCATAGTGACACGTCAGAAGTTTTGATTGGTGGGGGTCCGAGCACCGAGACCCCCACCATTCACTAAAACGAAGCGTGTGAGCGCTCAGCCGCTTTGTTTCTGTACGGCTTTTTCCGGAGCGCTTCTGCCGCTTCGTTTTAGCGGTTGGCGGGGGTCACAGTACTCGGACCCCACCAATTAAAACTTCTGACATGTCACTATGACACGTCAGAAGTTTGTTGAACATTTAGTTACCCTTTAAAAGTATGGTCTATTCCTACCATGATGTTAGAAAGTTTGTGAACCCAAGGCCAGACTCTGCATTGCTGCTGTCATGTCCGTGGCTGCGGGCTGTCAGCTCCGTTCCTCCCCTGACAGCCGCAGCCACGAGTCGGCCCCTGCCTCCTCCTCAGGGGTAGCCAACCCTCGCGTTTACTCGCCAATGCCGGATCCCGTAGGGTGCGCGCGCACGCTCGTGCCCGCTCTTAAAGGGGCAGCGCGCGCACCGGACCTCGTTCCGGACCTTTGACCTGTGAGTACTCTGGACTATAAGAGGGGTCCAGTCCCCTAGTTCTATGCCTGAGCTTTGTTGTTGTATCCCTAGTCTGTTGTATCCCTAGTCTGTCGTGCTTGCTGTAGCCGTGCTGTGCTGTATTCTACGCCTGACCTGCCTCTCCACACCTGACGTCCACCTGCTGCCAAGTTCCTGCCTAGCCTGCCTCGCTACTGTCCGAGCTGCCACAGGTACCCTATACAAACTATACACTTTGACCTGCGTCCTGTTGACCAGCTGCCATACCGCCAAGACGGTACAGCCTAGTGGGTCCACGAAACCTTTGCGACAGTAAGCTCAGGTCATGGACACCGCTGGTCAATCCAAGACCAAGACGACGTCACAAGAGATGCGGGCGGATTTGCTGGATCTCCAGTCTTGACAGGACCAACTCCTCCAGGCTTTGAACACTCTCGTTCGTCAGCAGGAAACAAGAGCTGCCATTCCTCCTACTATACCTCCTGGCAGTGTTGATCCTCAGACTACACCTCCTGGCAGAGTTGACCCGCATTTTTCTTTGCCACTTCCGGACCGCTATGATGGAGACGCAGGATCCCGTCGTGGATTTTTGAACCAGTGCCAGATCCATTTCAGCCTGTGCCCCAGGACATTTTCATCTGACGGCGTCAGGGTTGCATTCATCATTTCTCTCCTCACCGCAAAGGCTCTTGCATGGGCGAACCCTATCTGGGAGAGACAAGGACCTGAGACCCGTGACTTCCAAGCCTTTCTCCGGACCTTTCGCATGGTATTTGAGGAGCCTGGACGGGTCTCATCTGCAGCGGCTGCCTTTATTAAACTACGTCAAGGAGACACCTCCGTGAGTAAATACGCCATCCACTTCCGCACCCTGGCGGGAGAACTGTTGTGGCACAATGAGGCTCTGGTGGCGGCATTCTGGAATGGACTGTGCCCTAGGATTAAGGACAAACTTGCCGCTCGAGACCTGCCATCTACCCTGGGTGACCTCATCCTTCTGTCCGCCCGGATTGACATACGGATCCGAGAACGCATCCAAGAGGTTCGTCGGGAGGGAGACCCTCCTAGTCTGGGACCTACTTTGCAGAAACCCCTACTGTCCTCAGATGTCGATCTTCCTAAGGAATCTGTGATGATGGACCGGGGTAAGCTATCCACCCAGGAGAGACAACGCAGACGCACTTCGCGACTTTGTCTCTATTGCGGCCTCGGTGGTCATTTTGTGCGCATGTGTCCCCTAAAGCCCCAAAGCCTAGGGTTGCTCGGAGTGACAACCCTGGGTAAAAAAGGACTTTCATCCAAATTGTCCATACCAACGACCATAGTGTCTGGCAAGAGAATGCATCAGGTCTCTGCGTATCTGGACTTGGGATCCGCGGTTAATTTCATCCGTAGAGACCTGGTGGACCTTCTTCAGTTGCCTACCACCCCTAGAGCCCGTTGAGAATTGCTTCTGTAGATGGTCTACCCCTGCCTAACCCAGTTATTGCTGTGACCAAACCACTGAGGTTCCAAGTAGGGGCCCTCCACTCCGAACTGCTGTCGTTCTATGTCCTACCCAGAGCCGTTGATCCTGTGTTGCTGGGCCTGCCTTGGCTCCGATTGCATGCCCCAGTCCTGGAATGGAACTCTGGAGAGGTTCTCCAGTGGGGCCCCGAGTGTCACAATCGTTGCCTGGGACAGATTTGTTTGGCTCAGCCTCCTCTGCCTCAGTCACTGGCAGGATTGCCGAGTCATTTTGCTTCATTTGCGGACATATTCAGCAAGAAAGAGGCGGAGACATTGGCACCATATCGGGCATATGACTGTCCTATCGAGCTGCTTCCTGGTGCTTCGCTTCCCCTGTGGCAGGGTATATCCTCTCTCTCTGCCAGAGACTCTGTCTATGTCCGCATATGTTAGAGAGAACTTGGATCGGGGCTTCATACGCAAGTCTTCCTCCCCGGCAAGAGCCGGGTTCTTCTTCGTCAAAAAGAAGGATGGTTCTCTTCATCCCTGTATAGACTACCGGGGTCTCAACCAGATCACGGTGAAAAATAAGTATCCATTACCATTGATCTCAGAATTATTTGACCATATACGTGGTGCAAAGATCTTTTCCAAGTTAGACCTGCGGGGGGCTTACAACCTAATCCGGATTCGCCAGGGTGACGAATGGAAGACGGCATTTAACACCCGGGACGGACACTATGAATATCTAATAATGCCCTTGGCCTGTGTAATGCTCCCGTGGTCTTCCAGGAGTTTGTGAATGACATTTTCCATGACCTCCTTTATGTTTGTGTGGTAGTCTATCTTGATGACATCTTAATTTTTTCTCCAGATCCTATGACGCATCGGAAACATGTCCGTCAAGTCTTGCTGCGATTAAGGGAGAATCAACTGTACGCCAAATTGGAGAAGTGCGTATTTGAGAGAGATGCTCTACCCTTCCTGGGCTACATCATTTCGAATAGAGGCCTCAAGATGGATCCTGAAAAGGTAAAGTCCGTCCTGGAATGGCCACGTCCTCAAGGCTTGAGGGCCATACAGCGCTTTCTGGGATTCGCCAATTTTTACAGACAGTTCATCCCAAACTTCTCTTCACTAACATCTCCTATCTCTAACATCACCAAGAAGGGCATGAACGCCAAGGTGTGGACTCCTGAGGCAGAGTCCGCATTCAATACCCTGAAGAGTGCCTTCACGTCAGCCTATATCCGCCATCATCCAGACGTTTCCCTACAGTTCTCGTTGGAGGTGGACGCGTCCTCTGTTGGTGCTGGTGCACTCCTGTTCCAGAGAGGTTCCAAGGGCAAGTCTAGGGTATGTGGATATTTCTCTAAGCTCTTCTCTTCTGCAGAACGCAACTACTCGATTGCGGATCGAGAGTTACTGGCCATCAAATTGGCCCTGGAGGAGTGGAGACATCTATTAGAGGGCACAGCTCACCCCATCCTGATTTTTACGGACCACAAGAACCTCAACTACCTCCTGACAGCCCAACGGCTGAATCCTCGTCAGGCCAGATGGTCACTGTTCTTTGCAAGGTTCCAGTTTGAGCTCCATTATGACCCGGCTGACAAGAATGTGAGAGCCGACGCCTTATTCAGGTCTTTCGAGACGGAGGACACTATGGAGATGCCCCAGAACAGTATCAACCTGTCCTGTATTGTTTCAGTCAATCCACTGCAAGTTGGGGACATCCCTGCAGGGAGAACTTTTGTGCGCATGGCTGACCGAAGGAGAGTCCTCCGCTGGGGACATGCCTCAAGACTGGCAGGTCACGCGGGGATCCGTAAGACCCAGGATTTGATTGCCCGTCATTACTGGTGGCCCACGCTGCCCAAAGATGTTATGGACTTTGTTTCCATCTGCTCTGTGTGTGCAACTAACAAGGTCGCTCACTCTAGACCCGCTGTTCTGCTCCAGCCATTGCCTGTGCCCGATGCTCCCTGGCAGCATATAGCGATGGACTTTATTACAGACCTGCCTCTCTCTGCCGGATGCAGCACTGTCTGGGTGGTCATGGATCGATTTTCAAAAATGGCCCACTTCGTTCATCTGACCGGTCTTCCGTCTGCTCCTCAACTGGCCAAACTGTTTATCCAGCACGTCTTCCGCCTGCACGGCTTGCCGCAGCATATTGTGCCTGATCGGGGGGTTCAGTTCACCTCGAGGGTCTGGAGAGCCCTCTGCGTACTTCTAGGTGTGAAGTTGGACTTTTCCTCGGTCTACCATCCTCAGTCCAATGGACAGGTCGAGAGGATCAATCAAATCTTGGAGAACTACCTGCGTCACTTCGTCTCTAGGCAACATGATGACTGGGTACAGTTGCTCCCGTGGGCTGAATTCTCCTACAACAATCATACCAGCGAGTCCACAAGGAACACTCCGTTCTTCATAGTCCTTGGCCAACACCCACGAATACCTCTCCCGGTTCCTGATTCATCCAAGGTACAAGCTGCTGATGCGGCCTTCAAGGACTTTCTACAAATTTGGCGACAAACTCGATCCTCCATCCTGCTGGCAGTGGATCGTATGAAACGGAGGGCGGACACAAGGAGAAGAGAACCACCTCAGTTTCTTCCTGGCACAAAGGTCTGGCTGTCCTCCAGGAACATTCGACTAAGAGTACCGTCATGCAAGTTTGCTCCCAGGTTCCTCGGACCATTTGAGATCCTAAAACAAATCAACCCTGTCGCCTATAAACTTTGGCTGCCTCCTACCCTCAAGATCCCCAACTCCTTCCACGTATCCCTCCGGAAGCCAGTGGTCCTGAACCGCTACACCAAGACTCCTAGCCCTGTGGCTGTCGCCAGCGGCCCTTCAGACACCTTTGAGGTTCAAGAGATCCTGGACACCAAAAGAGTGAGAGGAAAGACCTTTTATTTGGTGGATTGGAGGGGATTTGGTCCTGGAGAGAGGTCTTGGGAGCCAGAAGAGAACCTTAATGCTCCTGCTCTTCTGAAAAAATTTCTCTCTCGCTCTGGTCCCAAGAAGAGGGGGCGTAAGAGGGGGGATACTGTCATGTCCGAGGCTGCGGGCTGTCAGCTCCGTTCCTCCCCTGACAGCAGCAGCCACGCGTTCCCAAGCGCTTTCCCCAGCCTCCTCCTTAGAAGCCAGCGCTCGCGTCTACTCGCCAATGCCGGATCCCGTAGGGTGCTCGTGCCCGCTCTTAAAGGGGCAGCGCATGCACCGGACCTCGTTCCTGACCTTTGACCTGTGAGTACTCTGGACTATAAGAGGGGTCCAGCCCCCTAGTTCTATGCCTGAGCTTTGTTGTTGTATCCCCAGTCTATCTTGCAAATGGCCCCCTAGTGTTTCCTGCTCCCAGTGGTTTCCTGTTCCTGTATCCTGAATCTAGTGTCGTGCTTGCTGTAGCCGTGCTGTGCTATATTCCACGCCTGACCTGCCACTCCACACCTGACGTCCACCTGCTGCCAAGTTCCTGCCTAGCCTGCCTCGCTACTGTCCGAGCTGCCACAGGTGCCCTATACGAACTATAGACTTTGACCTGCGTCCTGTTGGCCAGCTGCCATACCGCCAAGACGGTACGGCCCAGTGGGTCCATGAACCCTTTGCGACAGCTGCCCCTACATATGGCATATACTTACACTCTTGTCTAGACATAGAAAGTTAATTTTTGATCACATCCTCCCGTACAGTTGCCCACGCACATCCACCCATTAACTTGCCTGTGCACATGGGCAATTCTTCGAGGGTTAATTCATGCAGACAAACAGGGTCCATCCATGCGCACACACACACACACGCTCCCATGCACTAGTTTACCCATACCCATTAATACACTGCCATGCATGGAAATCTTTCCATACATTTGTTAATGCCCATTTACCAATGTCCTTGTACACACACATCCTTCCATGTGCTTACACACATACAATTACATCCACCTATGTGCTTGAACATCCAGCCAAGCATCCTCTCAATGCCCTTATTTACGCACATCCTACCATGAACGCGCAACTGCACATCCACCCTTTCGCTTACCCAAATGGCAGGAGGCTCCCTCTTCATGCAGGGAAGGTGCCTTGACCCGTGCAAACCCGTGTGTTTCTCAAACACACAGGCTCCAACTATTATGAGTCACATCTAAGTTCAGAACTTAGATGTGATCGATAACAGGTAAAACCTGTGTGTCAGAGACACGCAGGACCCGCTGTCACTGTAGCCGTCCTTCCCGCTGATTTGATGGATTCGGGTTTCAGCGCAAGATACAGCTTCTATGTATCCAGGATACACACATAGAAGCTGTATCTCAAAAATATATAAATTTTTTTTTTATAAAGAAACAATTACAAAGTTGCATTAACCCTTTCCCGTCACAACCATTTTCTGGATTTTCATTTAAATTTTTTCCTCCCCACATTCCAAAAGCCATAACTTTTTTATTTTTACATCGATAAAGCCATATGAGGGATTGTTTTTTGCGAGACGAGTTGTAGTTTTTCACAGCACCTTTTATTGTACCATATAGCATATTGGGAACCTGGAAAATAATTCTTTGTGGGGTGGAATAGGAAAAAAACTGTGGTTCCTCAATATTTGAGAGGTTTCGTTTTTACGGCTTTCACCGTACAATAAAAATGTTATGTTAACGTTATTCTACCGGTCAATACGATTACGGTGATACCAAATTAATATGTTTTTTTTTTTATGTTTTACTAGTTTTACAAGGAAGAAACATATTGTTTAAAATAAAATTTGTGTTTAGTAGCCATAACTTTTTATTTTTCTGGCGATTGAGCGGTATGAGGGCTTATTTTTTGCAGGGCGAGCTGTAGTTTCTATTGGTACTATTTTGGGCTACATGAGACTTTTTGATCACTTCTTATTTAATTTTTTGTGGGATATGAAGTAACCCAAAAACATTGATTCTGGTGTTTTAATTTTTTATTTTTGCGGCGTTCCCTGTGCGGGTTAAATAATGGAATATTGTAATAGTTGGTATTTTTACAGATTCGGGGATACTAATTTTGTTTATTTTTTATAGACTACTTTAGAAGAAAAATGGGAAAAGGGAGGTTTTTTGAACTTTTAATATATATATATATATATATATATATATATATATATATATATATATATATATATATATATTTATTTATTTTTACACTACTATTAACCTTTTTTTTACACATTTTATTGTTGGATCGCTGGTACAATGCACTGCAGTTCTAATGTATTGTCATTTTTGCAGGCTCCTGTTAAGCCCTGCCAGAGACAGGGCTTAACAGGAGATGAAGAAAGGCAGCCCTGGGGGCCCTCATTAGGACCCTGGGCTGCCATGGCAACCATCGGCACCCCCTGATCGAATTGAGGAGGGGTGATGAGCTGTCAGAGGGGGTGCCCCCGCTTTTAAACATTTCAGATGCTGCGATCGTGATTGATCGCAGCATCTAAGGGGGTTAAATGGCCAGGAACAGCGCGATCGCTGTTCCTGGCAATTAGTCCAGGTGTCAGCTGTTGTACACAGCTGACACCCTCTTCGCACCGAGCGGGCTCAGTGGGTGAGCCTGCTCCAAACCACGATGCAATAGTGCGTCGTAGTGCGGATAGGGGTTAAACACCACAATACATGGTTTTTGTTTTGTTTTTTAAATCTTCAAAGGTTTAACATAACATTTAAAGGGAATGTGTCGCTAGAAATTTGTTTTTTTTTTTTTTGTTAAACAATTATTATTTGAGTGATTACACATTGTTTTAATTTTTTAAATTTTTTCACAAGTCAGGAAATATTATAAATTAGATTCTAATTTATAACATTTCCATGTGCTGGCCACTAGAGGGAGCAGTTCCCAAAATTGCAGCATGGTCAATGTGGTAAAGCAACCTCATTGCTTTATGCTGCAAATTTGGGGTAGACACACTCTCTAGTGTCCTCACACAATTTCCCCTCCCTTATTCTGGCTAGTGCCAGGAGAAGGAGGGGTTTGAATCTTCAAACCTCCTACACTGTGTGCCGCCATTTTCTGAGCGACTGCACAGTGTAGGAGGATTAGATACAGTGATCAGCAGACAGCATAACACGAACATACACAAACATAATACACACATCACATACACAAACATAACTTACCTGCTCCTGCCACCGCTGCCGCCTCCGCTCCTATTCCTTGCTCCTTCGCGTCCTTGAACATATGGCCGGAAGCAGCGGCCGGAAGTCCTCATCTTAATGTCTGGCAGCGGCTTCCGGTCCACAATAAAATGGCGCCGGATTTCGCTCTGCGAATGAGCTTCGTTTTGGTCTGTGTGGGAGCGGCGCATGCGCCATTCCCACACAGACGGCGTACGCTGCAGTGAATGGAACGGCTTCCGTTCGCATTCTCTATGGGGTTGTATGTGCCGTATTCCATCTCTGTATGTGTCGTTAATCGACACATACAGAGATGAAAAAAAAATGGCAGCCCCCATAGAGAAGTAAAAAGTAGAACAAAGTAAAAAGTAGAACACAAGAATATAAATAAATAAAATTTAGGTTATCATATTAAAAGCAATATGATAAAAAAAAAAAAATTCATGACACCTTCCCTTTAAGCCCAACCCTGTGTGAACTCCTTAGAAAACAGCTTTTCAAACTTTTACTTCTGGGGCCTTACCGTCCAAACCAGCAGTCTGCCTTACCTGCAGACTGAATCCATGCTAAAGTAGGGACATGTAGAGTGCTGCCAATACCAACCACAGTGTCTCCATTATAAGCAACAGAGTCTCCACACTGCTGAAAGAAGGAAGTCAACTTGTAACTTCCTATTCCTGTGCCACTTCACATGGAGAATGTCAATAATGAATCACTTCTAGAAAACTGTTGTCCAGGGACAGGGAGACAATCCTGCTGAATCCATGATTATTGGGAGGCATGCTGTTTTCTAAATATATTATTATTATTATTATCGATGTAATGATCTAGCATTAAAAGCTACGTAAACCTTTGAATAGCTTTTTTTTAATAAAAAGGTCAGTCAGTGTGATTAGTGCAACTTTATAAAAAATTATTTTTGCTTTTTGAGATACAGCTGTTCTGTATTCTCTATATAGAGCAGTTGTATCGTTCACTAAATCCTGCTTCCGTCAGGTCCGCCGCGTTCATAAATTAGATGTGATAGATTACAAGTGGAACCTGTGTGTCAGAGACACGCAGGAACCGCTGACACTGAACCCGTCAGGTTCGCGGGACTGACGGATTTAGGTCAAAGGGAACGTTACAGCTGATCTGTATAGAGAATAATGCCATTCAAAGGTTTACCAGACTTGGGCAATCCTTTTGAGCAGCAATGACATCAATAAAGCATTTATAGAATCTGTTGATATCTGCTTCACTTTGAAAGTTGGCGTGTTATCATGCATGAACACCCAGCTTTAGGTCCAGCCACTACATCTCAACTGAATTTTGTCATGGGGAGGGGGTTTTCAAGGATATGTTATGCTTATTATGCTTATACCCTGTGCACAAATACAAGCACATGGACTTGTGCCCTCATTATAATGTGAATCAATAATATCACTGTAAAGTGTCCATAGATAATGCTGCCGTACTGTACATACAACTAATGTCACCATACAGTACACATGTATAACACCACTGTATACTGTACGTATAAATAATACCACTATACAGTGTACAAGTAACATGTTCATCTAACGACAGCCAGAATGCCCCCATTGTTAGTACCATCGTAGCCAGTAAAGTGCCTCCATAAAATAATTGCCAGCAGGGGGCCCCTTATAAACAATCATTCAGACTGTAGTGGTACTTTTTGAGATGGTCTAGATCAGTAAAGTACATCTCTGGTGGTTTAGGGCAATAAAGGGGTTAAAAGTGGCACTTTAATTTTTTTATTATTACTTAAATGGGCTCTTAATTCTGTGTTGAATAATTTTTAGGCCGGATTCACATGTGCGTGTTCAGTCTGATATACGGTCCGCATGTCGGCCGCATTACTCGGACCGAACACACTGCAGGGACCCGAGCTCCTAGCATAATATTTATGTATGACACTAGGAGTCCCTGCCTCCCCGTGGAACTACTGTCCCGTTCTAAAAACATGATTACAGTATGGGACAGTTTTCCCACAGCGAGGCAGGGATACCTAGCGTCATAGATAACTATGATGCAAGGAGCCCGGCACCCTGCAGTGTGTTCGGTCTGGGAAATACTGCCGACATACGGACCATATATCACGGACCGAGCATGCTCGTGTGTGGGAGGCCTTAAAACATATTTTTAAAACGGTCTGAGCTTTGTTTTTTTGTTATACAGCTCCAACATCTAAGAGATGCCCCAAGTAAAAACTACCCAGTCGGTAGGTGTTTCTGCAAGAATGAGAAAATTAAGTGTCCTACTTGTCTCATTGCTCGAGCGGGGCCACATCCATAGCACCCTATATACTAAAATGCCACGTATGTGGTCATGTGGCTGAGCTTGTCCAATCAGTCAACCAGAACACTGAACAAGCTTGTTCTCTCAGTATATTGAGCACTTTTATATATAATGTACCATGCATGTCACCAAGTTGTCGTCAAAGGCCAATAAGCCAAGCAGTTCACACTTTCTTGCAGGAGAACCAACTGGCTTGCTTTCTTAGACCTACATTTTGGGAGTCTGTCTTGGCCACAAAGTCCCTTTATATTATACTTATAAACCACCTCCATGTTGTCATGTTATCTCCGTGTAGCTCACATTTTATGACACAGTTTACTGCTAAGAGGAAATGTCCTACTATAGGATATATAGGGAAATACTGGTCAAAGGGGCAAAGGAACACAATATGACAAAGATAAGAATGTTTATCGTATGAATCACCTCTCCGAATAATGCTGTAATAAAATGGTTCCTCAAGTATGGAAACATAAAATACACAATGATAGAAAATGAGCTCATACTAATGTTAATGAGTCACAAGATATCTGCAAAATTCCAGTAAGTTGAAGTAAACATCATAACCGGATTCCAGACATCTTACAAACAATGCACTTCATTAACTTAACCACAGCCAATGTCCTCAGGCTCTGAAACTTGTTTCTCTACGACTTTCGGTGACAAGTACATGAGGAGCGTCTGTAAATTACCATACAACCTTTACAGGAATATTAATGGATTTATGCAAATTCCACACTATTCCTATAATCCGGAAAAGGGAGTGCTCTACAGTCTGATTAATTTCCCTTTACTTTAAATATATATAATTATAAAAAAAACTATGTACTAAATATACAGCAAATATATACTTAAATATATTAATATATTATATACGGGATATTGACGGCACTGAACCGCATAGTGCTCTCCCATCTGGTGCTCGGAGGTAAACAGGCTCAGTAAGGCCTGTTTCTTCATCCACTTTCCCTGGTGAAATGTTGTCTCCAACCCCCCCCCCCCCGTCCAGTACGCACCCTCACCATCCTCCGACATCGTGCTGCTAGGAGGTTGCATCACCCAGGCCCCGTCGGCACAACACTTCTGCTAATTTTTTGGAGTGGCTGGTTCCCGACACCCCAGCCGTCCCTCCACCTACTTACCGAGCCTAAGGTGGAGGCTGCACGAGCAGCTTGTCTGGCGGCGATTACTTCTTACTAGGAGGCCTACGTGCAGCAACTGGGCCCTGGTAGGCATGCTGCGGCTTCCCGCTCTGCCATCCTGCCTTAACATCTCGGCTACTCTCCCACTGTCGCAAATGTGCGGGGCAGGGGATGCTGAGGCTGCTGGGAGTGGAGGATGTGGCCTGACTCGTGGGTGAAGTGTGGTGCAGCTCGTAGGCGCTGCTGACGTCGATGACTCCTGAGCTGCTGCGATGCAGGTTGGTGGGGCTGTGGCAGCCGCGACTACTTTGTCCTTTGTGCAGCTGCCTGACTTTAATCCTCTTGGTAGTGACACCTCCAGCCCTTTAACCCTTCCTGGGGGTCATGGAGGGGAAGGTTCCACTATGGTAGGTCGCGAGGGGGATGAGGACGGTAGTCACCATTCTGCCAGGATCGTCATTCTTTCTTTTGCAGGATCGTCAACAATGGGTGCAAGGAGATGGAGGAAACCTCACTCTGGTGGTCGTCATCGTAATCACCTCAGACGAAGCCATAAGAGGAGATAGCATTAACGTAGAAGGACACCTGTGTCATCTTCTTCCGGTGAATTACCCTCCTCTTCTTCATCCTCGTCTTCCAGCAATGATCCCAGATGGGCTTCGTGCAAACAGGACCATAGATGGTGCCTAGACAGTCGATGTGATCATTTGTACCTAACTTGATGAAGAGACAAGTTCGGCTTTGAAATGCGTCGTTATATTCTGTAATAAATCTCCTTTAACCCCATCTGACTTTGCTTGTCATGGTGTGATGACCAGATAGATTAATCTACGGAGAATACTTGTTACGGCTGCGCCCGAGAATATTCCACTTTTTTTCTTTCCCTGATCTCCAATGTGGATAGCCGGCATCCAGTGGGCAGTCCTATGTTGTTTCCCCGGGTGGGGATCAGTCATCGGTGCCGGCAGTGCAAGAAGTGGCGGAGGCAACCTTGGGAGTTGTGGGGACACCTACTCTTGATGAGTCCACATGTATTAATGCATGGCTCAATAAAAGTGTGTTGTCCGGTGGTGATTTAGTGTCTGTATTGATGGTCTTTGTGGCCAGTTTGTGGCCAGTTTAGATGGCTGCTATCTCTGTTCCGCCAGGGGAAGCTCAGCTCCTGTCTGAGAAAGAAGTTAATTTATCTGGTTTGACTTTTACGGATTCCTTGTTTTGCGGAATTGATCCTTTGGGCACTCACTCATCTGATGAGCTCAAGGACAAGAATTGGAAAAACGAATTCATCGAAATCTGGTCTTTGATCTCAGTAGATCACGTGATGGTCGATAAGAAGTGCACTTTTGGCAACTGGCTCCAAGATTTTTCTATCTTGGCACGTGTTACCTGTTAACGCTACCCTGAAAAAGGGGCTGAACTTTTAGTTTCTTTGATATGATTTTTAGTGCCCGCAAGCTGCGCGGCGGTTTGGCCTGGTGGCGTCATGACGAGTTTTGCTGTTACTTGGCTTTGTCACCTGAAATTCGGATGGGTGTTGAAGGCAACTGACGTGTGGCTTCAATCGATTCTGGCTCAGAGTGGTAAACAGACTCAGCCCTTTCCAAATGGGGCCGCAGCTTCGGGAACTACTCCTGGGACCGCGGCTCAACGACCCACTGGAGTCTTTTGGCACCATAACGAGGGTCATTGCAGGTTCTTCACTACATGCAAGTTCCGCCATGAGTGCTCCATCTGCGGGGGGCGCTCATTCAGTGTTTGAATACTTCCGCAGTGGAAAGCAGCCTTCCAGGGTGGTCCCTGTGAGTTTAGCTGAGAACGCCGGTAAGTATCTGTGAGATATGCCGTGGTCAGATCTTTACCACAGGAGACTGGAGGCCAAGGTTATGCATGAATGAATACTCACCGGTTTTGTGGTTATCTGCAG
Organism: Rhinoderma darwinii; assembly: GCF_050947455.1. Classification (NCBI taxonomy): domain Eukaryota; kingdom Metazoa; phylum Chordata; class Amphibia; order Anura; family Rhinodermatidae; genus Rhinoderma; species Rhinoderma darwinii. Next base: position 49,351,437 of record NC_134696.1, read on the forward strand.
CCATTTTTCAGATATAAATTTTAGTTTTTTCCTCCCCACCTTAAAAATGTCATAACTTTTTTATTTTTCGTTGATAGAGCCATATGAGGGCTCGATTTTTGCGGGACGAGTTGTGGTTTTTCATGGCACCATTTATTGCACCATGTAATGTACTAGGAAGCAGGAAAAAATGTCTTTGTTGGATGAATGGTAAAAAAGAGCGATTCCTGCATTGGTTTTTGGGCTTTGTTTTTACGACGTTCACTATGCAATTAAAATGACATGTGAACTTTATTCTGCGGGTCAATATGATTATGGCGATACCAAATTGATATCGTTTTTGTTATATTTTACTACTTTTACAAGGAAAAAACTCATTGTTAAAAATAAAATGTATTTTGTGCCACCACATTCTGAGAGCCATAACTATTTAATTATTTGAAATAATTTTCCGTCGATTGAGCAGTATGAGGGCTTATTTTTTGTGGGACGAGCTGTAGTTTTTGATGGTACCATATTGGGTTACATGTGAGTTTTGATCACTTTGTATTCCATTTTTTGTGGGAGGTGAGGTGACCAAGAAACATCTATTCTCGTGGTTTATATTCTTTTTTAAGGCATTTACCGTGCGGGTTAAAATAAATAATGGTATATTGCAATAGCTCAGATTTTTTCGGATGCGGCGATAATAATTATGTTAATTTTTTTACAATGCTTTAGGAGGAAATTGGGAAAAGGGGGCGTTTTGAACTATTAATGTTTTTTTGTACATAAATGATTTTTTTACTCTTTTTTTATTAGTCCCCCTAGGGGACTTGAAACAGCGAACATTGGATCGCTTGCACTATATATTGCAATACTAATGTATTGCAGTATATCGTGATTTTGACAGTCTCCTGAGGTAGGGCTTAATAGTAGTACAAATATGGCAGACCTGTGTGCCTTCATTAGGCCCCCCAGGCTGCCATGCCAATCATCAGCAACTGACGATCGCGTTGTGTGGGATCCGATCGTTTGTCAGAGGGGGTTGCCCCCTCTTTCTAATGCCAGAGATGCCACGGTCGCTATTGATCCCACTCGTTACAGTGAAGTGTCGGCTTTAACATACAGCCAACACTGTCTTTGCACGGAGCGGGCCCAGCCCTTGAGCCTGCTCCTTACTTCCTTACTTCCCCGACTATGATGTAAGTATTGGGTTAAAATCGGGAAAGGAAAATGCGGAGTATGCGTAGGATGGCGGGCACCTTTTTGGATCCTCCATATCCTAATCTGAGGGTCTCCCCTCTTGGCCTAGTTCCCAAAATAAAGCTGGGGAAGTAGAGAATCATACATCATCTTTCCTTCCCCCAAGGTGCTCGTGTAATGATGAGATTTTCAAGGAGAATGCGACGCTTTCATACACTTCGTTTGATGTTGCAGTTCAGCTTGTACTTAGTACAAGTACCGATTGTTAGCTAGATCAGATATTCAGTCCGCCTTCCGTTTGCTGCCAGTTCATTCTGATTGTTTTCACCTGTTAGGTTTGAACGGTTGTTTTTATGTGGATATGTGTCTCACTATGGGGTGTTCAAAATCCTGCAGGTATTTTGAAATATTTGGTTCCTTTTTAGAATGGGTTGTGCATTTTGAGACAGTTTTCCCTTCTGTAATACATTATTTAGAAGATTTCTTGGTAGTTGGTCCCAAGGATTCTGGCGTTTGTGCGTATTTGTTGAGTAGTTTCCATTAGTTGCTGACAAAGTTTGGTGTGCCTGTGTCGGAAGAAAAAACTAAGGTGACTAGATTGTCTTTTTTGGGTATTGAGATTGATACCCAAGAAATTTATTTTAGACTGAAGAAAAGCTAGCAGGAATGGTGTTGAACATTGATCAAGTGGTTATGTCTAGGAAAGTGACTTTGAAACAGTTGCAGTCATTACTGGGCCTGTTGGTTTTTGCTTGCAGGATTATCCCGATGGGGCAGTGTTTTCGTGTCGCCTCTCTCTGGCTACGAGGGGCATTCAGCGTCCCAACCATTTCATTAGAGTTAAAAGAATTATGCGGGATCAATTGCTTGTATGGCAAACATTTCTGCATTCTTTTAATATTTGCGCAGTATGTCAGGAAGTCAAAGTATCCAATGTGGATTTTCGTTTGTTCACCGATGAGACTGGGAGCCAGGGCCGGCGTCAGCACCCTCGGCGAACCTGGGCAAGTGCCAGGGCCCATTACCCTTGGGGGGGGGCCTGCTCAGCTGCCGGGTGCTGATGCTGCCGTCATCACTGTCCATATCTGGACAGTGATGTCAGGAGGACAGGAGTCCCAGGCAGAGCGCTAGCGGCTCTGCTCCGGACTCAGTCTCTGGGGAAGCCCCTGACATCACTGTCCATATATGGACAGTGATGTCAGGAAAGGAGGAGTCCCAGGCAAAGAGCTAGAAGCGGCTCTGCTCCGGTACTCCGTCTCTGGGGAAGCCCCTGACATCACTGTCCATATATGGACAGTGTTGCCAGGAGCAGAGCAGTGTCCCAGGCAGAGTGCTAGTGGCGCTCTGCCTGGGACTTTGGCTCTGGGGTTGCCCCTGACATCACTATCCATATATGGACAGTGATGTCAGGGGCTACCCCAGAGCATGAGTACCGGAGAAAAGCCTTTACTAGAGCTCTGCTCGGGACTTCAGCTCTGCTCCGGACATCACTATCGATATGTGGACAGTGATGTCAGGAGCAGAGCAGGAGACCCAGGCAGAGTGCTAGCAGTGCTCTGCACGGGACTATGGCTCTGGGGTTGCCCCTGACAACACTGTCTATATATGGACAGTGATGTCAGGGGCTTTTCCTGAAACGGAATTTCCAGCCAGAGAGTCAGCAATACTCTGGCTGGGGATCACTCCTAATGGGAACCCCAAAGGCGCTACCTACAGGGAGGGTGGCTGTGTGGCACTACAAGGGGTGGGCTGTGTGACACTACCAGGGAGGGGGCTGTGTGGCACTACCTGGGAGGATGGGGCTGTGTGGCACTACCTGGGAGGGGGACTGTGTGGCACTACCTGGGAGGTGGGGGCTGTGTGGCACTACCTGGGAGGTGGGGGATGTGTGGCATTATCTTGGAGGTGGGGGCTGGGTGGCACTACCTGGGGGGCAGTGTGGCACTACCTGTGTGGAGGAGGCTGTGTGGCACTACCTGGGAAGGGGGCTGTGGGTCACTAACTGGGAGGGGGGCTGTGGGGCACTAACTGGGAGGTGGGGGCTATGTGGCAATACCTTGGGGGGCTGTGTGGCACTACCTGGGAGGAGAAGGCTGTGTTGCACTACCTGGGAGGGGGCTGTGTGGCACTATCTACAGGGGGCACTAAATTTATGGGGGTACAAACTGGGGGCCTAATTTCTACATGGGGGCATAAACAGGGCCTCTATAGGGGGGCACAAAGAGACGTTTTCTGCCATTTTACTGCTGCAATGAGTTCCCCCACAAAGGGCCTACTAAGTCTGTGTCTCCCAAGGGCCCACATAAACCTGGAGCCAGCCCTGGTGGGAGCATTTGTTTCAGAGCTGTTCTTTATGCGAGTTGGTGCATGGCTCCCTGGCAATTAAATGGTTCAAGCTCGGTCTGTCCAAAAATATTGTGGGGTTGCTTTATGGTGAATAAGTGTATACATTCTTGGACAGATAAGATGATTGTTGAACATTCGGTCAATGGATTGTCTTCTGGGTCTTTGCCTTATAGCTTTACTGCAGCATTTAGTGTTGAAGTGCCTTCAATTGAATGTTTGGTTCTGTGCGAAACATGTTCCTCGCATTGATAATAACATGGTGGATATATTGTCTCATTCGCAGGTGTCGGTTTTCCAGGAATTGTATCTGGAGGAGCTGATGGAAGGGGATCCGTCCACACATCACTTGTGGGCGCTGGTTGAAAGCCAACTTATAACTTTGTTGATAGGTTCTATTGTTCCGGTTACGTGGAAGACCCATTGAAAGGCTTGTGGTTTGTGGTTGGAGATCGCCGGTAGGGCCGATGCTGGACACTTGAATGTTACGTTGAATTTCTTGGTTCATTCGTGACAGGTAGGTAGTAGTGCTTACATGGTTAACAAAAGCTGGGCAGGGGCAGTCTTCATGCTAACATTGTGGGGTATGGGGGATGTCACAAAGGAATTTATGGTGCAGGAATGTATCACATACGAGAGGAGATGTCCTGTCTCTTTCGCGTTGCCTGGTAAACTGTTGCCTGTGGTTTCCGTGGTTTGTGTGGATCGTTATGAGAGTTGTTTGTTCCGGTCTGCGCTTTCCCTTGTCTTTTTGCAGTGTGGCAAATTAGTGAGATGGAGGCTTCTAGCGTCCGGAGAGGAGGGGGTTTGTTGCTTTCTGATGTGGTTATTTTGAAGGATGCAGTGAAGATTTGCATTCGTAGATCTAAGACTGACCAGGCTGGTAAAGGGGTTTTGTTGTCTGTTGGCAAGTTGGGTGGTGCTAATTTTTCTGTGTCTATGATCCAGGATTTTCTGATGCTCATGCCTCTGGTCTCCAACTCACCCATTTCCAATTTGCTTCCATTTTTATGTCTAGTTTGGGGAAGTTGCATTTGTCGGCATCAGAATTTGTGACCCATTCTTTCCTCATCACTGCTGCCACCGAGGCTGGATTCTGGTGAGATTGAGTTTAAGAGCTTGGGTAGGAGGACTTTTTGTAATTGTAGGTTTATGTTAGGCCTGATTTTTGTCTTTACGTTTTTTCACCCCCTCCCTCCTTTGGTTTCTTCAGGTTTAAACCGGTCACAGGTGTAGATCATTGAACATTCATACATAAATTGGGCTACCCACCATCCTGCCTTTTGCCCCCTTGGTCCAATTTGGGTTTGGTCCACACGGATGTTTACTCAGATAATTTTCCAGGTATTCTACCCCAGAGACTGTTACTGACTGTTGTTTGGCCAGCTGCTACTCCGCTACGGTGGAGCGGCCTAGTGGGTCCACATACCCCACAGGCAAGACAGGCACATATTTCTGCCATGAATAAGAACACTGCCGGTGTTCGAAACGCGTAGGCTTCGGGCAACAGCCCGTACTTCAAACCACCCTGAAACTGCGTCTCTTGCCAATTTTTTAAGAATTTTCGTACCAATAAAAGTGGGAACGTATCCCTTTTATCCTTATACAGCGCTGGATCATTTCTCCTTTTTCTTCTGCATTATCTACCATGGGCCGTCCCGGGGATCCGAGCGAGGTTTTCCATTTGAGACGCAGTATTTGTGAGCTGGAGGCTTCCTCCCTTTTGTTTTTCTCCAAGACAGGCATATCCTCACAGTGGATCACAGTCACCAGTTGGGTTCCACAGGGGGTCAGTATTGGGCCCTCTTATTTTTAATATGTTTATAAATGAACTTGTAGAGGGTTTCCAGAGTATAATTTCAGTATTAGCAGATGATACTAAGTTCTGTAAAGTAATCAACACAGAGGAGGAGGATGTAATACTACAGAGGGATTTAGGGAAGCTGGAGGTTTTGGTAGAGAAATGGCAAATTAAATTTAATGTGTAGAAATGTAAGGTTATGCACTTGTGATTCTAAAATTATGCATTAAATGGTAAAACACTGGGTACAACTACTACTGAAAAAGATTTAGGGATATTGGTGGACAGTACATTTACTTTTAGAAACAGTGCCAGTCAGCTGCTGCCAAGGCACATAAAATCATGGGATGCATCAAAAGAGGCATAGATGCTCATGACAAGAATATAGCCTTGCCACTATACAAATCACTATTCAGACCACGTATGGAATATTGTTTACAATTTTGGGCCCCTGTGTATAAGGACATGCCTGGACTAGAACAGGTGCAAGGAAGGGCGACCAAGGTAAGTAAGGGAATGGGTAGATTGTAGTACCATGAAAGGTGGGTAATCAAATTACAATGTACAAATATATAATTGGACAGTACAGGAATCTTTCTGATGATCTTTTTACACCTATGCTTGTAAGAAGGACAAGGGGGCATCCTCTACGTCTAGAGGAGAAAAGGTTTCACCACAGTCACAAAGGGGGATTCTTTACTGTTAGAGCAGTGAGACTATGGAACTCTCTGCCACAGGATTTTGTGATGGTTGATTCTTTGACCAAGTTCAAGAAGGGTCTTGATGCCTTTTTTGAAAAATGTAATATTACTGGTTATAAGTACTAGATTTTGGAGATGGGATAATGATCCAGGTATTTATTCTAAATTTCCATATTTGTATTCAGGAAGGAATTTTCCCCCTAATTTGGCAATTGGCATCAACATCATGGGAGTTTTGCCTTCCTTTGAATTAACACAGTAGGATTATAGGTTGGACTTGATGGACCGGTGTCTTTTTTCAACCTTATCAACTATGTAACTAAACTCTCAGCTGTGTCATGTCCATGGCCGCGGACCGTTAGGCTCACTCACATCCTGACGGCCGCAGCCATTGGTCTACGAGCGCTGGTCCAGTCTCCTCAGGAGACGTCAGCGCTCACCTCCACTTACCGGCCGGGTCCCGTAGGGCCAGCGCGCGCACCTGAAGTTGATGTTAAAATTAGCCCATGAGCAGCCTGGACTATAAGAAGGGCTCAACTCCTTCCTCCCATGCCTGACCGCTGTTGTCATACCCGAAGTTTGTCTAAGCAAATGGTCTCCTAGTGTTTTATAGTTCCCAGTGTTCCCCGTTCCTGTACATGTATCCCGTGCTACCTGGTCAAGTTCCGTGCTGTATTCCACACCTGTCCTCCTACACCACGCCTGACGACTGCCTGCTGCCTAAGTCCCAGCCGAGACTGTACATTGCTACTATCCGAGCTGCCACAGGTACACTATATGAACTATAAACTGTGACCTGCGTCCTGTTGGCCAGCTGCCATACCATCAAGGCGGTACGGCCCAGTGGGTCCACGCACCCAAACGTGACAGTACGCTCAGGCCATGGACCCTGCTGGTCGATCCAAAACCAAGATAACGTCACAAGAGATGCGGACGGATATGCTGGACCTCCGGTCTCGACAGGACCAACTCCTCCAGGCCTTGAACATTCTCGCACGTCGACAGGAGGCACAAGCTGTCTTTCCTCCTACTACACCTCCTGGCGGTGTTGATCATCTATTTTCTTTATCACTTCCTGACCGCTATGATGGAGACGCAGGGACCTGTCGTGGATTTTTGAACCAGTGCCAGATCCACTTCAGCCTGTATGCAAGGGCATTTTCGTCTGATGGCACAAGGGTTGCTTTCATCATCTCTCTCCTCACTGGCAGGGCCCTTGCATGGGCGAATCCTGTCTGGGAGAGACAAGGACCAGAGACCCGTGACTTCCAGGGGTTCCTCCGGACATTTTGCACGGTGTTTGCTTCAGACGAGACTCGTCCAGGCTCCTCAGCCTCCTTGCTGAACCTACGCCAAGGAGACACCTCTGTAGGCGAGTACGCTATCCACTTCCGCATCCTGGCGGGAGAACTGTTGTGGAACAATGAGGCCCTGGTGGCTACATTCTGGCAGGGACGGTCTCCTAAGATTAAGGACGAGCTTGCCACTTGAGATCTACCATCTACCCTGGATGACCTCATCCTTCTGGCCGCCCAGATTTATATAAGGATCCAAGAACGGCTCCAAGAGGCTCGTCGGGAGGGAGGCCTTCCTAGTCCGGTTCCTACTTTGCAGCAACCCTTGTTGTCTTCAGTTGCCGATCCTCCCAAGGAGTCTGTGAGGATGGACGAGTTTGGGCAATCTACCCAGGAGAGACAACGCAGATGCACTTCGGGACTCTGTCTATATTGCGGCCTCGGAGGCCATCTTGTGCATCTGTGTCCCCAAAAGCCCCAAAGCCTAGGGTTGGTAGAAGAGACAACCTTGGGTAAAGAAGGACTTCCGTCTAAATTGTCCATACCCGTGACCATAGTGTCCAGCGAGAAAACGCATCGGGTCTCTGCGTATCTGGACTCTGGATCCGCTAATTTCACTTGTAGAGACCTGGTGGCTCTTCTCCAATTGCCCACAGCCCCTCTGGAGAGGCCGTTGGTGGTTGCATTAGTAAATGAACTACCACTGCCAGACCCAGTTATAGCTGTGACCAAGGCGCTGAGGCTCCAAGTGGGAGCTCTCCACTCCGAGCTTCTATCGTTCTTTGTCTTGTCCAAGGCCGTTAACCCCCTTGTGTGGTTTATTTATACCTATTAAAGCAATACAAAGTTGAAAACCAATAGAAATCATAAATAATTCCGTTCCAGCCCAGTTATAGAGGTAGCTTAACCAGTCACCTTAAAGGTCATTTCATAGTTTATAAATATATTACTTGCAAAAAGAAACCACGGAAGCATATCTATATATGGCCTAGGGAAATTCTCTTGAGCACTCTCAATTGGAGTTAAAGTTTCAGCTTCATTAATGTTGCACCTGAAATGTTGCAAAGTAAAAGGTAAGAGTCTCAGCCTCATTAAAAATAACAAAACATTATCGTCTTGGGGTAGTAAAAACCTTGAATCTGTGATTATTTGTTCCAATAACGAAAATTGAGACATTCAAAGTCTAACACATGTTTCCACATTCTTATTAACTCTCTATACTACACATTTTTCTACTGAATGGTAAAGGATAAACAATAATTACTCTCATAAACCCCTTTTTTTAATTAATTTATCATTCAATCGCCACAGGCATTGGTGCTTGACATGGGTACTTCAACACAAGCCGGGATTTGATGCCCAATTGGTGTAGGGAGGCTTCGCCTACCAACTTCACTCTATTCCCCCTGGGATAGAACCTGCCTGTGTCATGATCTGTGGGTATGTGGACCCACTAGGCCTCACCGCTGTAGCAGAGTAGTAGCTGGCCAAACAACAGCCTGTAAAGTCTATGCAAAGTCCTCAGTACAAGAGTACCTGTAAGAGTCCAGACAGTAGCAGAGGCTTTGGCACGGATGGAACTTGATGTAGCAGATAACATCAGACGTGGCGGATGATACCAGATGTGGTATATTACAGCAGGCATGGCAGATGACACCAAACGTGGTGCATTACAGCAGGCATGGCAGACAACACAACACGACTCCAAAACTAGATAAAGCAAAGGAACAAACAGCACGGGATACAGGAATCAGGATACGGAAACAGGATACAACTAAGGGACCATTTGCTAAGACTAACATGGGAATACAACAACAATGCTCAGGCAGGGAGAGAAAGGGCAGAGCCCTTTTTATAGTCTATGGTGATTTGGGGATAATTGGTAATAGTTTGCATGTGTGCGCGCTGGCCATTTAAGGCTGGAACCGAACACGTGCACCCTAGAGGACACTTCAGAGCAGAGCAGCCGCATGTGCTGGGGTCTATGAGGAGAGAGACGCTGGCAAGAAGACAGGGGTCTGTGGTCGCGGCCATCAGGAGGTGAATGAAGGCGGCGGTCCACGACTGCGGCCGTTACAGTACCCCCCTCTTCTTAAGTCCAGAGCGTGAGAGGAATTTTTGAATGAGGGTAGGGGCATTAAGGTTCTCCTTTGGCTCCCAGGACCTCTCCTCAGGACCAAACCCTCTCCAGTCCATTAAATAGAAAGTCCTTCCTCCTACTCTCTTGTTGTCCAGAATCTCCATCTCGAACACATCAGAAGAACCGCTGGGAGAAACTGCAGGATTAGGAGGTTTACTGTAGCGGTTCAGCACCACAGGTTTCAGGAGAGACACATGAAAAAAGTTGGGGATTCTGACGATAGGAGGCAGCCGAAGCTTATAGGAGACAGGATTTATCTGTTGCAGGATCTCAAAAGGTCCTAGGAACCTGGGAGCAAACTTGTATGAGGGCACCTTCAGACTAATATTCCTCGAGGACAGCCAGACTTTGGTTTCAGGAAGAAACTGAGGTGGCTCTCTTCTTCGTGTATCAGCTTTTTGCTTCATGTGATCGACTGCCAGAAGAATAGAGGACCTGGTCTGTTGCCAAATGTGTAAAAAGTCCCCGAACGCAGAGTCAGGTGCGGGTACCTGAGAGGTAGCTGGAACAGGAAGAGGAACTCATGGATGTTGGCAGTAGACTGTAGAATGCCGTGGAAGTAGTGGACTCACTTGTGTGGTTGTTATAGGAGAATTCATCCCATTGAAGAAGCTGTACCCAGTTGTCATGCTGCACGGAGATAAAGTGACAAAGATAATTCTCCAAAATTTGGTTAATCCTCTCAACTTGACCATTGGACCGAGGAAAAGTCCAATCTCACATCGAGGAGTTTACAGAGGGCTCTCTAGAATTTTGAGGTGAACCGGACACCCCGGACACGATATGAAGAGGCAAGCCATGCAGGAGGAAGATATGTTAAATGAAGAGGTTCGCCAGACAAGGAGCAGGATGTAGGCCAGTTAGCGGGATAAAATGTGCCATCTTAGAGAACCGGTCCACCATCACCTAGACAGTGTTGTATCCTGCTGAGGGAGGAAGATTTTTTTTTCCTTGCAGATTCCTTCCAGCTGAGCAGCTGACTAGGGGGAGGGGTTAACTGGACACAGGTGGTATAAATTGGCCTGCAGAACTCATTTTGAGCTGGCTCTTTCTGAGCTTGGTGGTTTAAGTGGCTTGTGATATAAGTGGAGTTATAAAACCGGAGTTAAAGCCCCAGTAAGTACTCTACTTTTCTTTTGCTTTGACAATTGTTCGCTGTTTTGTTGTAACTTGGATAATAGACCGCAAGATTGGAGGTTTTCTTCAGTGCACAGTTTGCCATATGTATGCACGACTGGAGCCGGAGTTCCAGGGTGAATACCTCTGTGGCAGATGTGAGCATGTTGTTCGCCTGGAAGCTCGCATTAGAGATCTGGAGGAGCAGAATGCAACACTGAGGAAGATAGACAATCTTGAGCTGAGCTTGCTGCTCACGGAGCACGCAGTTAGTGGGGTAGAACTGGAGGGTGAAGACATGGGTGAGCAGGATCAGGTAAGTAGCTGGGTTAATGTAGTTAGGGGCAGTAGCAAGGGGGTCTAAGAAAAGGAAGGCCAATCCGGTTTCTGATATGCCAAGCAAAATTTCCAGGTTGGGTGATGATGCGAGGGTGTCGGTATCAGAAATGGCAGCCCTAGTGGATACTGATCTCCCTAACAGCCGGGAGAACAGCCCAGCTAGTAGTGGGCGGGATGGTAATGCAGGTAAGCCAAGACCATTGATAGTTGTAGGGGATTCTATAATCAGGAAGACGGATAGAATAATTTGTCGCCAAGACCGCCTCAACCGAATGGTTTGCGGTCTCCCTGGTGCCAGGGTTTGGCATGTGGTGGAAAGGGTGGACAAATTGCTGGGAGGGGCTGGTGATGATCCAGCTGTCGTGGTCCATGTGGCCACCAACGACAGAATAAATGGTAGGTGGAGGAGCCTTAAGAATAATTTTAAAGAACTAGGCTACAAGCTGAAGGGAAGGACCTCCAAGGTAGTATTCTCAGGAATACTGCCTGTGCCATGCGCATCACAGGAAAGACAGCGGGAGCTCAGGGAGTTAAATGCATGGCTTAAGTCTTAGTGTAGAGGAGGTTTTGGGTTCCTAGAGCATTGGGCTGACTTTTCATTGGGGTACAAACTGTATTCTGCAGATGATTTGCACCGAAATGGAAGGAGGTCTGCTGTGCTGGGGGAGATAATTCTAGTTGGGGTGGCGGAGTTTTTAAACTAGGGCTGAGGAAAGAGGCCAATGTAGAAAAAAAAGGGGTAGTTAGGTTAGAGAGGGCTCAGACTATATTGGTAGGGGGAGAAACAGACGGTGGGGAGAGGACTAGGCAACAAGATAAGGAGATCCTTTCGTTACAAAACAGCAGTGACAATAAAAATGCCCAAATGTCAAATAATCACATTTCTGATACTGAAAGTGAAACATTAAAAGGCAAGTTAAAGTGTATGTTCACAAATGCCAGAAGTCTAGCAAGCAAAATGGGGGAGCTGGAGGCCTTGGTACTGGAGGAACATATAGATATAGTTGGTGTTGCTGAAACATGACTGGACTCTTCACATGATTGGGCTGTAAATCTACAGGGTTTTACACTGTTTCGGAAAGACAGGGCGAATAGGAAAGGTGGTGGTGTATGTCTGTATGTGAGAAGCGATATGAAGGAGAGTGTGAATGAGACATTAGAGGGTGAAGATTGTGAGGAGGTTGAAACCTTGTGGGTGGAATTAAAAAGGGAGGTAAACACTGAAAACATTACTTTTGGTGTAATCTATAGACCTCTCAATATAACGGAGGAGATGGAAGGTCAGTTATATAAACAGATGGAGCGGGCTGCACAGGGGGTGGGAGATTTTAATTACCGGGATATTAATTGGTGTCATGGTTCGACTTCAACTGCAAAGGGGAGACATTTCCTCAACCTGTCGGAGGAAAATTTTATGGGCCAGTTTGTGGAAGACCCGACTACAGGTGAAGCTCTGTTGGATCTGGTCATTTCTAATAATGCAGAGCTTGTTGGGAATGTCAATGTTCGTGAAAACCTCAGTAACAGTGATCATAATATAGTTATATTTTACATATACTGTAAAAAACAAACACAGACTGGGAGGGCAAAAACACTTAATTTTAAGAAGCCCAATTTCCCCAGCAATTCAGGTTATAGACTGGGAAGAACTAATGTCAAATAATGGTACAAATGATAAATGGGAGATTTTCAAATCTACTTTGGGTAATTATACTGCAAAATGTATTCCTATAGGTAACAAGTATAAACGACTAAAATTAAACCCCACATGACTTACACCTTCTGTAAAAAGGGCAATACATGACAAAAAAAAGCATTTGAAAAATACAAATCTGAGGGTACAGCTGTATAAAGAGCTTAATAAAATCTGTAAAAATGTAATAAAATCAGCAAAAATACAAAATGAAAGGCAGGTGGCCAAGGATAGTAAAAGAAATCCCCAAAAAAATCTTCAAGCATATAAATGCAAAACAGCCAAGGTCTGAACATGTAGGAACCCTAGATAGTGGTAACGGGGAGTTGGTCACAGGGGATCAAGAGAAGGCAGAATTACTAAATGGGTTCTTCCGCTCTGTATATACAAAAGGAAGAAAGAAGCTGATGTAGCCACTGCCCGTGCAGTTAATATACTGAATTGGATGAATGTAGAGATGGTGCAAGCTAAATTAAATAAACGTACACAAGGCCCCGGGACCAGATGGGTTACACCCTAGAGTTCTTAAGGAGCTTAGTTCAGTTATTTCTGTCCCCCCTCTTCATAATATTTAGAGATGCTCTCGTGACTGGTATATTGCCAAGGGACTGGCACAGGGCAAATGTGGTGCCTATTTTCAAAAAGGGCTCTAGGTCTTCGCTGGGCAATTATAGACCAGTAAGCTTAACATCAATTGTGGGGAAAATGTTTGAGGGGCTATTGAGGGACTATATACAGAATTATGTGACAATAAATAGTAGTATAAGTGACAGCCAGCACGGTTTTACTAAGGACAGAAGCAGTCAAACCAACCTGATTTGTTTTTATGAAGAGATGAGCAGAAGCCTAGACAGAGGGGCCGCTGTGGATATAGTGTTTTTGGACTTTGCAAAGGCATTTGACACTGTCCCTCATAGACGTCTAATGGGTAAATTAAGGACTATAGGTTTAGAAAGTATAGTTGTTAATTGGATTGAGAATTGGCTCAAGGACCGTATCCAGAGAGTTGTGGTCAATGATTCCTACTCTGAATGGTCACCGGTTATAAGTGGTGTACCCCAGGCTTCAGTGCTGGGACCACTATTATTCAACTTATTTATTAATGATATAGAGGATGGGTTTAATAGCACTATTTCTATTTTTGCAGATGATACCAAGTTATGTAATATAGTTTAGACTATGAAAGATGTTCGTGAAAAGCGGATTTAAACAAACTGAGTGTTTGGGCATCCACTTGGCAAATTAAGTTTAATGTAGATAAATGTAAAGTTATGCACCTGGGTACCAACAAGCTGCATGAATCATATGTCCTAGGGGAGCTACACTGGGGGAGTCACTTGTTGAGAAGGATCTGGGTGTACTTGTAAATCATAAATTAATAACAGCATGCAATGTCAATCAGCTGCTTCAAAGGCCAGCAAGATATTGTCGTGTATTAAAAGAGGTATGGACTCACGGGACAGGGATGTAATAATACCACTCTACAAAGCATTAGTGAGGCCTCATCTAGAATATGCAATTCAGTTCTGGGCTCCAGTTCATAGAAAGGATGCCCTGGAGTTGGAAAAAATACAAAGAAGAGCAACGAAGCTAATAAGGGGCATGGAGAATCTAAGCTATGAGGAAAGATTAAAAGAACTAAACCTATTTAGCCTTGAAAAAATACAACTAAGGGGGGACATGATTAACTTATATAAATATATGAATGGCACATACTAAAAATATGGTGAAATCCTGTTCCATGTAAAACCCCCTCAAAAAACAAGGGGGCACTCCCTCAATCTGGAAAAAGAAAGGTTCAACCTGCAGAGGCGACAAGCTTTCCTTACTGTGAGAATGGTGAATTTATGGAATAGTCTACCGCAGGAGCTGGTCACAGCAGGGACAGTAGATGGCTTTAAAAAAGGCTTAGATAATTTCCTAGAATAAAAAAATATTAGCTTCTATGTGTACACATTTTTTACTTCCCCTTTCCCATCCCTTGGTTGAACTTGATGGACATGTGTCTTTTTTCAACCGTACAAACTATGTAACTATGATAAAGTCCATTGCAATATGCTGCCAGGGAGCGTTGGGTACAGGTAGAGGTTGGAGCAGACCGGCAGGTCTGGAATGGGCAACTTTATTAGAAGCACAGACAGTGCAGGAAGCGACATAGTCCACAATATCTTTGGGCAGCGCGGGCCACCAGAAATGGCGAGCTATCAAGTCTCGTGTCTTACGGACACCAGCGTGACCAGCCAGTTTGGAGCCGTGTCCCCAGCGAATTCTCTTCCTGTTTGCCACACGAACAAAAGTCCTCCCCGAAGGGATGTCTCTAACTTGCAGGGGATTAGCAGCAATAATACAGGACGGGTCTATGATACATTGAGGGGTCTCCACAGTGTCCTCCATTTCAAATGACCTGGACAGGGCAACGGCCCTCTAATTTTTGTCAGCAGGACGGAAGTGGAGCACCAACCGGAAACGGATGAATAACAGCAAATCTGTGATTAATTGTTCTAAAAACAAAAATTGAGACATTCAAGGTCTAACACTTTTTCACATTCTTATTAACTCTCTATACTACAGATTTTTCTACTGAATGACAAAGAATAAACAATACGTACTCTCATAAACCCCTCTTTTGTTCATTAATTTATCATTCAATCACCACAGGCATTGGCGCTTGACATGGGTACTTCAACACAAGCCGGGGTTAGTGCCCAACTGGTGTAGGGAGACTTCGTCTACCAACTTCACTCTATTCCCCCTGGGATAGAACCTGCCTGTGTCACGATCTGTGGGTATGTGTTCCCACTAAGCCGCACCGCTGTAGCGGAGTAACAGGTGGCCAAACAACAGACTTGACTGGGGTTTAACTGTTGAGCCGACTGGAGATAGGTGAGATTCTTGTGGTCAGTGTATATCAGGATGGGATGAACGCGCCCTCTACTAGATGTCTCTACTCCTCCAGTGCCGGCTTGATTGCCAGTAACTCCTGATCCCCAATAGAGTAATTGCGCTCTGTAGAAGAAAAAAGTATTGAATAATAGCCACACACTACTGCCTTTCCCTTGAAACTACTCTGGAACAGAAGTGCACCTGCACCAACAGAGGAAGCGTCCAACTCCAAAGAGAACTGTCGAGATACATCTGGATGATGGAGGATTGAGGCTGAAGTGAGGGCACTCTTGAGGCTATTAAATGCTGATTCTGCCTCCAGAGTCCACAACTTGGTGTTCACACCCTTCTTGCTAAGGGTAGAGATGGGAGCCATCAGCGATGGGAAATTTGGGATGAACTGCCGGTAGAAGTTAGAGAATCCCAGAAAACGCTGTATGGATCACAGGCCCTGAGGACGTGACCACTCCAAGACAGACTTCACTTTCTCAGGATCTATCTTGAGACCTTGATCAGAGATTATGTAGCCCAGGAAGGGCAGAGAACTACTCTCAAAAATGCATTTCTCCAGCTTGTCACACAGGGGATGCTCCCTTAATCACAACGAGACTTGACGGACATGCCTCCGATGTGTCGTCGGGTCTGGGGAGAAGATCAAGATATCATCTAGATAGACCACCATGCAGAGATGGAGGAGATCTCGGAAGATATCAGTCACAAATTCCTGGAAGACCGTGGGAGTGTTGCACAGACCGAAGGGTATCACCAGGTACTCGTAGTGCCCGTTTCGAGTGTTGAATGCAGTCTTCCATTTGTCATCCCCCCCCCGAAGGATTCAGATCAAGTTGTAAGCCCCATGTAAGTCCAGCTTAGAGAAAATCTTGGCTCCTCGTATACGGTCAAATAACTCATGGATCAGTGGCAATGGATATTTATTCTTGACCGTGATCTGGTTGAGACCTTGGTAGTATATGAAGTGTCAAAGAGATCTGTCTGTCTTTTTAACAAAGAAGAACACGGCTCCGGCCGGGGAGGATTTTTGTATAAACCCCCTCTCAGGATTCTCCTTGACATACGCCGACATGGCCTGGGTCTCTGGAAAGGAGAGAGGATATACCAATCCAGGTGAGGAGTCTGGAACTAGCTCGATTGGACAATCGTAAGACCGGAAAGGAGGAAGCATCTCAGCCTCCTTCTTGCTTAAGACGTCTGCAAACTGTGCATAGTGAGTAACTAGTCCCACTAATGACTGGGGCAGGGGAGGCTGAACAGGACGGATCTGTGACAGGCAGAGGTGGAGACACTTGGAGCCCCATTGGAGAACTTTTCTGGAATTCCAGTCAAGAACAGGGGAATGCAGATGGAGCCAAGGCAGGCTCTGCAAAACAGGATTGATGGCGTTAGGCAGGACAAGGAACGCAATCAGTTCAGTGTGAAGAGCTCCAACTTGTAGCCTCAGTGACTTCATTTCAGACATGATAGGATTAGGCAGAGGAAGTCCATTTACCGAGGCAACTGCCAAGGGCGTCTCCAGGGGGACTGTGGGCAACTGGAGATGATCTACTAGGTCCTGTTGGATAAAGTTTGCCACAGACCAGGAGTGCAAGTAGGCAGAGACCAGGTGAGTTCTTTCGCCGGATACTATGGTCACAGGAATGGACAATTTGGGAGAGGATTTATGGTTTAGCACCGTTTCACCTAGGGTTGTCTCTCAAACCAATCCTAGGCGCTGGATTTTTCTGGCCTCTGGGGATACAAACGCACAAAATGGCCTCCGCGGCCGCAATACAGACTCCCGAAGTGCGTCTGTGTTGTTTCTCCTGGACTGAAAACATGAGTCGGTCCACCTGCATGAGTTCTTCTGGTGGAACAACTGATGAGGGAAGCAGGGGTCTCTGGAATTTAGGGTCAAGCCTAGGAAATCTTCTGTCCCGGCGAGCCTCTTGGGCCCATTCCTGGATCCTCATGTCAATTCAGGTGGCCAGAATAATGAGAGCATCTAGGGTAGGTGGCAGATCTCGAGCGGCAAGCTCGTCTTTAAAGCAAGAGGGCAGTCCCTGCCAGAAGGTGGCCACCAGGGCCCCATTGTTCCAGGAAAGTTCTGCGGCCAGGGTACGAAACCGGATTGCATACTCGCCCACGGAGGTGTCTCCTTGGCGAATGGTCAGCAGAGATGCAGCTGCAGAGGATTCTCTCCCAGGTTCCTCAAATAACATACGGAAAGTCTGTAGGAAAATGTGTAGATTAAAGGTCTCCAGACCCTAACGTTCCCAAATGGGGTTCGCCCATGCCAGGGCCTTGCCAGTAAGGAGGGAGATTATGAAGGCAATCTTCACGTCGTCAGAAGGAAATTACCTCGCGTGCATCCTGAAGTGGATCTGGCATTGATTTAAAAATCCCCTGCAGGTTTTAGCATCCCCATCGTAGCGAAGAGGTAGTGGCAGGGAGAGTCTGGGATCAAGACTGACATGGGGTGTAGCAGGAGTATGAGGAGCAGGTGCCATGAAGACTGCAGCTTGAGCGTCCAGACAATGTGCAATGGCGTTCATTGCCTGGAGGAGTTGGTAATGCCGTGATCGGAGGTCTCATGTCTGCCTGCATTACTTGTGAAATCGTCATGGAGAGAGTCCAGACAGTAGGAAGAGGCTTTGTCACAAATGGAACTTGATGTGGCGGATAACGCCAGATGTGTCGATTGATACCAGACAGGGTGTATTACAGTAGGCGTGGCAGATGACACAACAGGACTCCAACACTAGATAAGCCGCAAGAAGAAACACAGCGCGGGATAGAGGATACAGGAATCAGTATAGGGGAACACTGGGAACAGGATACAACTAAGGGACCATTTGCTAAGACTAACATGGGAATACAACAACAATGCTCAGGCAAGGAGAGGAAGGGCAGAGCCCTTTTTATAGTCCGGGGTGATTTGGGGATAATTGGTAATAGTTGGAATGTGCGCGTGCGAGCCCTTTAAGGCCGGGAACGAGCGTGCGCACACACCCTAGAGGACTCTTCAGAGCAGAGTGGCTGCATGTGCTGGCGTCTTAGAGGGAGACGCTGGCAAGAAGACAGGGATCTGCGGTCGCGGCTATAAGGTGGTGAGTGAAGGCAGCAGTTCATGGCCGTTTCAGCCTGATGTGCAGTTTCACTGTCTTTGTATTGTATCAAATATAGTAGCCCTTTGTCCCATCCTGTACAGACTCATATGTCGGGAGTTCTGTCCTAGTGGCTGGCCTGTGGGTCACTGTTTTCTCAACATTTGATACACATGAATGTAATTTACTTATTGCCCACATAGCCAACTTAAATTGAGATATTTAGGCAATAAGACTATAAGCAACTGGCTGCGACATGTAGTAATCCAGAGATCCATCCACCTATCCCACCATACCAATTAGCTGGGATTATAAATGAGAAAGTGTCCCTGTCCCACCATAAATCCTCTTTGTCTTGGTGTTCCTGGAGCCACTTCCTTCTCATTTCGTCTACTATTTTGATCTCTGCTCTTACCTCCATGTTGCCGTGTCGGTCTATATAGTGGCAGCAGGTAGGACCAATTACCTGGCAAATTTCACCTTGTGCAGCAGTGAGATAGTCTAGGACTATTATATTCTGGCTGGTTACTAGGATCAACTGTACAATATATATTCAAAGCATCAAACATACATTCCATTACATGATCAAACAATTCAGCAAACTTTTCTATATTATGTGCATTTTTTTAACTGCAAACCCTACATGTGTTAAAGAAACATCATGCGCATACTGGCCCAAACAGTAGCTAATTTTAATTTTCAACTAGTAGCATCCCTTAACTTAAGTGCCGTCACATTGACCCTTTTCCAATTTCCTGGGGTCTCTTGCCTATAGTCCATCATCCTCAGGTTCGCACTTTTGGTAATATTGGCCACCCACCTATGGTCAAAAACATGCCTCACTATTAGAAGAGGGATACTAACATTTGTCCCCTTATTGTCCCATTCATCTTTCAAATATTAATTTAGGGTTGAAGCACGAGGTGTCATCAGACAGATGAGGACGACGGTTCAGGCTCCTGCACCTGCTTGTGGCTGGCGTGGACCCATGTTGGTTTTCCCTCAAGCTTTACTAAAGTGGTTATGGACGCGGTTTGGCCCGTCAAACCTTGGCTCGAGCCTTTTTCTCACGTGTCTTTTGAGGACGATCCAATCTCTGGGTTGTATTGTGTGTGTACCGCCTGTGGAGTTAGGGTCTGGAATGGAAGAAAATACACGTTTATGCACTTGTTGCAAATGCTTCTGTAAGGTCTCAGTATACTGGATAAGGTCCCCAAGCATTATCTATAACTGCTGAGGGAAGTACAAGCCTGTCTTTGGGACACTTCCAAACAAAGTTTCATAGGGGCTAAGGCTCAAATTCCGGTTAGGCGTTACCCGGACTGAGTACAAAGTAAGGGGAATGATTTCAGTCCAGTGCTTCCCGGTCTCTTCCATTGACTTTTGCATCCTCAACTTCAGGGTACCATTCATCCTTTCCACCCTACCACTACTCTGGGGGTGGTACGGAGTGTGGAAAGCCTGTTCTATCCCCACTGATCCCATGGACCTCCTTCATAATTTTCTCCAGTAAAATGGGTTCCCCTGTCACTTTCTATGATCTCAGGGACCCCATATCTACACACAACTTCACTGAGAATTTCATTGGTTGTGTTCTTTGCAGTGGGGGAATATACTGGCCGGGCATCAGGCTACCCTGAGAACAGGTGTACGCATACGAGCACATATTCATACACTCCTACCTTGAGTAGTTGTATGTAGTCAATCTGAGTCGATGGAACGGGTAATCTGGCCAGGGTGCAGTTATCATAGGTACCTTTGCTGTTTTACCTATGTTATGCCGTGGGCATTATTGAATCCAGGGGCAAGCCATTTTGCTGATACCTGACTGCATATACTCTCCTTGGAGAGGTGCATACACCCCTGTGCCAGGTGTGTCATCATTGGGTATAGAGACTTGGGAAGACATAACTTAGTCCCTACAGCCCAGAGGCCATCCTCTTTCAGGGCAGCCCCTTTCTCTTGCCATTGGTGCTTCTCCACTTTGTCTACTTGTGCCTGGAGGCCCTTCAACACCTGGCAGTCCACTCCTGTCAGGTGGGTAAATGTGCTAACCCCTCCTCCACCGTTCAGGTGCAGCACTGCTGCTGCTTTGGCAGCCTCATCAGCCTTTCTATTGCCCACTGCCTCGAGCATGGTCTCCTTGGTGTAGGCTTGCACCTTTATTACGGCTACTTGGCTGGGTTCTAACAGGGCCTGTAATACTTTGGCCTGCTCTTGCTTTCTTAATTGACTTACCCGATAATCCAACAAGTTACTACTACGCCAGATGGGCCCATAATCGTGGACGATGCCAAAAGAATACCTAGAGTCAGTGTAAATGTTAGGGTATGTTCACACGGCCTATTTTCGGCCGTTTTTTGGGCCGTAAAATCGGAAGCAGAACGCCTCCATACATATGCCCATTCATTTCAATGGGAAAACGGCGTTCTGTTCCGGAGAGTTTTTCGCAGCGTTTTTTTACACGTAAAAAAACGGCTGCGAAAAAGGAGTGCAGGACACTTCTTGCCACGTTTTTGGAGCCGTTTTCCATAGACTATTGAAAAAAGCTCCAAAGACAGCCATAAAAAACGCTGCGAAAATCGAGAGTGGCACAAAAAAGTCTGAAAATCAGGAGCTGTTTTCTCTTGAAAACAGCTCCGTATATTCAGAAGTTTTTGACTCTGTGTGTTAACATACCCTTAGTTGTCTTACCTTTTGCCAGGTTACAAGCCTCAGCAAGTGCCTCCAGCTCTGCTTCTTGGGCAGAACAAGCAGGTGGGAGTGGTTTCTGAATGATTACCTCATACATGGTGTCTACCGCGTAGCCTGTCTTGCAGGTGCCTTCATGGTGGAATCTGGAGCCATCTACAAAAAAAACTCAAAATCTGGGTTACTTATTGGGGTCTCATACACATTTTGCAGACCTCCTAGCTCTGAGTTCATTAAGTCGACACAATTGTGCAGTGTCTCATTGAGGTGTAACTGATCAGTCTCGTCACTACTCCCCTCTTTTGGACTCTGCGAAAGTAATATAGCAAGGTTCAAAACTGAACATCCCAGTATGGTGAGGTTGGGTGGGGTGAGCAACTTCATACTTGGTGAGGCAGGCTGCAGACAGGTATTTATTCTGGACCTGGTGCCAGTGGCTGTAATAGGCTGGCCGGTCCTGGTATCTATACACTCCCTACAGTATCCCACCAGTCCCAGAAAAGCACGGATTTGACTGAGAATGGCTGGGACAGGATTGTCTCTTATTGCTACCATTCTATCTAGGAACAAATGTTTGGCCCCCTGGGATATGCAATGGCCTAGAAAAGTGACTTTCCCTTGACAAAATTGCATCATATCTTTAGATGCCTTGCAGCCGTTTGCTGCAAAAAAAACAATAGGAGACTCAGGGTGACATCTTTTAAGTCTTGTTCTGACTCACAGGCCAGAAGTAGGTCATCAATATACTGCAACAACTGGGTAACAGCAGCGTGCGAGGCCCAGCCTTGCAGTACTGCAGCAAAGGCCGTACTGAATTGGGTGTGGCTGTTGGCCGCACCCTGGGGAATCACCACCCAACAGTATTGCTTGCCTGCATGTGTAAAAGCAAATATCAACTGTGATTCTTCATCTAGTGGAACAGTGAAGAAAATGTCTGCTAAGTCAATTACTGTAAAGCAACAAGCTGTGTGTGGGATCTGACTAAGCAAAGTGTGGGGGTTGGGAACAGTAGGGGTCTGTACCTCAGTGACTGCATTAGGAATTGGATCTGTTCATACGTTTGTATGACCCTGTGTCTCACTCTTTATTAATCTTTAAGCAATCATGGGGAGGGTCAGAATTTTCAATATCTGTATTTTAATTCTCTTCTACCCATACTTTTGGAAACAGCAGAAGCAAAGTAGATGAGTTTAAGGCACTACAACATTAAATAAGAACATGTGAAAATTTATACTAAGTGAGTCTAGTCTAGCGCCACCACTGGTGAAGACACCTCATCCCTGGCGCTACATTTCCAGCAGTCCACATTTTGTAGTCTATCTTTTATGCAGACAAATACTTGGTCTGAGCTTGTTGTAGTATTTCAATAAGAACAGCAGTGTAGATAAGAAACAATTAGCATTCACATTCCTTCTGACACTCCCACACACTCCAAGGCCTCATTCACACGAGCGTATCTGAAAAATGCGTGTGAATTGGGTCTGTGTGTGTTGCGTTATGCATCACTGTGCTTTGCGAGGGGCATGCGTTATTCACGCACTCGCAAGGCGCATCTTTTTTTAAAAATTATTTTCAACTGAATTGATGCGCTAATCACGCACCGCACATGCATCCGCGTGCGGTGCGTGGTTTTCACGCACCCATTGATTTCAATGGGCGCATAGGTGCGTGATAACGCACCAATATAGGACATGCAATGAGTTTCACGCAGCTTACTCTCGCTGCGTGAAAAATCACGCATGTGTGAACGGCCCCATTGAAATCAACGGGTCTATGTGCTATGCGTTGTTTCAACGCACAGCACACAGATGTGATTGACACTCGTGTGAATGGGGCCTAAACAGTTGCCAACTGAACCCCTCACCCCCCTTCTCACAGGCCCATTCTTGTAGAACTGAGTCTCAGCAAGACAAAACGCTGAAAGAAACTGAGACTCTGCTGTATTTATAATTCTAAAACCTGACTTTACACAGCTAACTTTAGTTATTTAACCCGTTAGTGACCGCCCCATAGTGTTTTTACGGCGGCCACTAATGGGCTTTATTCCGATGCAATAGCCTTTTTAAGGCGCTGCATAGGAATAATTAAACAGAGCAGGGAGCCGTTAAATCTCCCTGCTCTCAGCTACCAGAGGTATCTGATGGCTGGGGGCGTCCCTGCTCAAACGGGTGAGATCGAGATCAGTATCGATCTCACACGTTTAACCCCTCAGATACGGCGTTCAATAGTGAGCGCCGCATCTGAGTGGTTTTGGAGAGAGGGAGGGGGCTCCCTCTCATCCCACTGATAAGATCGCCGAGTGTCTGCGTCTCCGATGGCAGCTGGGGGCCTAATAAAGACCCCCAGATCTGCCTGTAGTAAATGCCTGCTAGGTCATGCCTCTGGCATGACCTAGCAGATGCCTGTCCGTTTTACACGGACAGGCATAATACACTGCAATACAGAAGTATTGCAGTGTATTATAAATGCGATTGGATAATCGCATAGTGAAGTCCCCTAGTGGGACTAGTAAAAAAGTTTTAAAAAAGTTGAATAAAACGTGAAAAAAAATAAAATAATGAAAAACCCACTTTTCCCCCTTACAAAAGGCTTTATTATTAACAAACAAAATAAAGTAAAAAAGTTAGACATATTTGGTATCGCCGCATCTGTAACAACCCCAACTATAAACTTATTACATCATTTAACCCGCACGGTGAACGTCATAAAAAATAAAAAACCATGCAAAAATTGCTGTTTTCTTTGAATCCAGCTTTAAAAAAAAATGTGATAAAAAGTGATCAAAAAGTCGCATCTACTCCAAAATGGTACCGATAAAAACTACAAGACGTCCCGCAAAAAAAAGCCCTCCTACAACCGCATCGCCGAAAAAATAAAAGAGTTAAGGCTCTTCAAATATGGAGACACAAAAACAAATAATTTTGAAAATAAGTGTTATTTATACAACACGGTAAACGGCGTTAATTTTGGACGCAAAAAAGTGCGGCGAAATTGCAGGTTTTTTTCTATTCCCCCCCAAAAACAAGTTAATAAAAGTTAATCAATAAATTCTATGCACCCCAAAATGGTGCTATTAAAAATTACAACTTTTCTCGCAAAAAACAAGACCTTATACAGCAATGTCGACGCAAAAATAAAAAAGTTATAGCTCTTCGAATGTGACAATGGAAAAACGTAAAAAATGGTTTGGTCATTAAAGAGGCTCTGTCACCAGATTATAAGTGCCCTATCTCCTACATAATCTGATTGGCGCTGTAATGTAGGTGACAGCAGTGGTTTTTATTTTGAAAAACGATCATTTTTGAGCAAGTTATGAGTTAGTTTAGATTTATGCTAATTAGTTTCTCAATGGACAACTGGACGTGTTTTTACTTTTTACCAACTGGGTGTTGTACAGAGGAGTGTATGAGGCTGACCAATCAGTGACCAATCAGCGTCCTACACTTCTCATTGTTCCAGCCCAGCTTCTTTCACTGCAATCACGCTGGAACAATGAGAAGTGGATGACACTGATTGGGCACATCATGCCCTCCCAGCATTATAAACCTCGCTGCGTCCTGAAAAAAGTATATATAGTAAACACATACATGAAACATGGGGTATTAGTTGTTATTTTGCCCAAAATACGCTATGCTCGCAACCCAACGTCAAGGGTCCCCAGTACCTTGCGAGCGTTCTCGTTGATCGGCGATTATTTACAAGGCCCACGTCAGGCCGTCTAAGAGGACCCTGGTTTTTATTTGTTTGCACACCCTGTGGTGTCTCCGAGGGTTGAGTTCACACGTTGCAGTTAAAATGTGCTTTTTTGCCGCGATTCGCAGAAAATTCATTTTGACGAAGACGTGTGAGCTTAGCCTAATGTGCCGGTTATTACTATACCGGTCCGGCGTATGCACGGGATATGCTATAAAAGTCTGATCGTTGTTGGTCACAGCTCTGGGACAAACACGCATATACATAACCCAACCCTCGTCCCACCTGGTGAAGACGTTGCCCTGATTTCAGGTGAAAAATAACAGGAGAACAAGCGGGCTCAGCCGTTTACGTAACTTACATAGCAACGAATGGAGAGAAGTGCCCATTTTCCTATCCATTCATTCTCCTTCTGGGTGACCCCCAGTTTGGATATAGGTGTAGATGTATATGACAGGTCCTGTAGATTTGCCATGAATGTCTGAGGTGACAATTACTCTTGAAGTTCCAGCAGCAGCAGAGTATTATAGCAGGTATTGAGTGATTAGATATTTGATTCTGACTAAATATTTATCATCTTGAGCGACCTGTGGCTTGCGCCCCATCATTACTCCAAAGGCCTAGAATCAGTAGTTATTCAGAACCCACCAAAATGGCCGCATGCCTCCTTCTAAGCGACACTTTTCTCAAGACACACAGACTACGCAGCCTATATAGCACGCTCCGCCCACCAGCACAGTCAAAAATTGCCAAAGTGAAGGACAGTTACGAAGCCAATTAAAAATAAACATTGTCGAGAAGACTCGTTCTGATTGGATAATAGTGCCCGGCCGGAAGCAGAAACGACGAATCCTGGAAGGCCAGAGGCGGGAAGCCGTTACGTCCGGACTACGAGATTTTGCGGCCGACATTTTGTTCTGTGGGAGCCATCTCTGAGCCTCTCAGCATCGTAAAGAAACATTAAAAAAACCATTACGCGTTGAAGACCATAAATCGCTGTGAACGCCGGTAGTGCGCTGGTGAAGGCCTGAAACCGAGGGTGAGACTTCCCTGTATACGGGCCAGTCAGACAAGACTCCGGCCCTGGTGAAGGCGTTACGTGGTCGCGAGTTTCCTGTATGAGCTGGCTTAGCTGAGGTAATGTCGTTGACTACACGGTATTGCAGGGCACAGACGTGTATAGGGAGCGGTAACCGGACATGAAGGGCTCCATGTTTATATACACCTGTAGCTGGCTGACTGCAGCGTTATAACATATAATCCGCCTCGTGGATGTGCCTGATGCGATTATTCTGCGTCCTGGTTTCAGTTATAAGTGGTCACCAGGGTGCAGGTGTGGACGACGCCATAACTCCACATCCAGGGACACCGCTATATACATATAAAAAATGGCGCCCTACAGTGCAAGCTAAACGTCCCGGAGTCGGTTTTGTAAACTAAATATGGAGGCACCGTGTGCCGTTAAAGGCAGGTGTTTTTATTTTTTTTTATTTTACAATGTGAAAACCTCTTGAATCTGCCACAACCTGAAAAATAATAAATATTCTAATATTGATGCCTTTGACTGGCTCTGCTGCTCCTGTGTTTAGTTCTTGGACTGACTGTCATCCATGTTGACGTCATGTGACCGTAGCAGTCCATCGTTTCTGCATGAAACCACAACTATGTGAATGGACGACACGTCATTGCACAAGATCTAAACGTGATCGCGGCGGTCACTGGGGGAGGTCAGAGATTGTAGAACGGAGCAGTATACAATGATTGTGATCCTGCACCTCGGCCCCTTCTGGTGATTTGGGGGGGTCTTGGCTCATAGCTATACTGATCATATCCAATTACTATGGGTCTGACTACTTAGACCACATGATCCCTAGAATGAGGCCAAGTTTCCACGGGGCGGATATGCGGTGTAAAAATCGCGTCTGACCTGGTGCCCGCAGTAAAATATCTGCTGTGGAAGAAAGCCGTTCATACTTACTCCTCCGCTCTGGCCTCCGTGTGTGCTGCTGCAGCCTGTGATTGGCACATGGGGTGCAAAGTCATCCCAGGAGGAAGGAGGGCATTCTGGGTAAGTATGATTTTTTTTATTTCATAGTTGCGATCTTTGCTGCGTAATCTCTGCGAACTTGCCTCAAAAGTCGCAACGCTTCCTGTCACAGGTTTTGCATCCTCACTGAATTCAAAGGGGAAAATCCTAAACAGAAAATCAACAAAAACGCAGCATTAATTGACATGCTGCGGAATTAAATTCTGCACCGCAGGTCAATTTATTACCGTTTATGCTGCAGGTTATTTCCACGGTGTGGGCATGAGACTTTCTAAATCTCACCCACTTTGCTGCTACTGTAAATGCTGCGGAATTTCCGCACAGAATTCCGTTGTGGAAATTCCGCAGCATTTCACCCCTTCCTGCCGCAGCCCTTTTTCAGATTTTAGAGGCTCTGTCACCAGATTCTCAAATCCCTATCCTATTGCATGTGATCGGCGCTGCAATGTAGAGAACAGTAACGTTGTTTTTTTTTTTTAAAAAAAACTTTCATTTTTGGCCAAGTTATGAGCTATTTTATATATATGCAAATGAGGTTTGAAATGGACAACTGGGCGGGTTTTTTTTCGTTATGTCCAACTGGGCGTGTATTGTGTTTTTAACTGGGCGTGTTTACGTGTATGACGCTGACCAATCAGTGACCAGTCAGTGTCATACACTCCTCTACATTCATTTACACAGCAGCGATGTGCAGCCGCATACACAAGTGTCCTGATAATGAATACACATGACCTCCAGCCTGGACGTCATGTGTATTCAGAATCCTGACACTTCTGAATCTTTTCTGTGAGATTTCTAGCAAGGGAAACTAAATCTCGTTTACCTCGTAATCTCGCGAGATTACGCCGTGGCTTGCTGGAAATCTCACAGAAAAGATTCAGAAGTGTCAGGATTCTGAATACACATGACGTCCAGGCTGGAGGTCATGTATATTCATTATCAGGACACTTGTGTATGTGGCTGCACATCGTTCTAGTAAGAACACTATGTGCTGTGTAAATGAATGGAGATGAGTGTATGACGCTGACTGGTCACTGATTGGTCAGCGTCATATACGTAAACACGCCCAGTTAAAAACACAATACACGCCCAGTTGGACATACGAAAAAAAACACGCCCAGTTGTCCATTTCAAAGCTCATTTGCATATATATAAAATAGCTCATAACTTGGCCAAAAATGAACGCTTTTAAAAAAAAACAAAAAACACGTTCCTGTTCTCTACATTGCAGCGCCGATCACATGCAATAGGAGATAGGGATTTGAGAGTCTGGTGACAGACTCTTAACTTTCGTTTTTTCCTCCCCACCTTCCAAAAGCCATAACATCTTTATTTTTCCCTCGATATAGTACTATGAGGGGTTGATTTTTGCGGGACGAGTTGTAATTTCCTGTAGCACCATTTATTTTGCCATATAATGTACTAGGAAGCGGGGAAAAAATCATTTGTGGGGTAGAAAAAGAAAAAAAACAGCGATTCCTCCATGTTTTTTTGCGCGCCGTTTTTACAGAATTCACTGTGCAATTAAAACAACATGTTAACTTTATTCTGTGGGTCAATACGATTACGGCGATACCAAATATATATAGTTTTTTCTATATTTTACTACTTTTACAAGTAAAAACCTAAGTGTAAAAAATAAAATTTATATTGCGTCGCCAAATTCCGAGAGCCATAACTTTTTTTTTTTTTCCGTCGATTAAGTGGTATGAGGGCTTGTTTTTTGCGGGATAAGCTGCAGTTTTTAATATCATTTTGGTGTAAATGTGACGGTTTGATCACTTTTTATTTCATTTTTTGTGGGAGATTAGGTGACCAAAAAATAGAGATTCTGGCGTTTACATTTTTTATTTTTTTCACCGTGGGTGTTAAATAATTATATATTGTAATAGTTCAGACTTTTACGGACGCGGCAATACCAATTATGTTTATTTATTTTTTACTATGCTCTAGGGGGAAAAGGATTTTTTGAACTTTTTATATATTTTATTTTTTTTTTACACAAAAAAAACTAACTTTTTTACTTTTTTTTTTTTTTTCATTAGTCCCCCTAGGGGACTTCAATCAGCGATCGTTCGATCGCTTGCACGATATACTGCAATACTTTATCGTGATTCTGACATAGGCCCTGGGTGCACAAAGATGGCGGACCTGGGTGCCTTCATTAGGCCCCCAGGCAGCCATAGCAACATCACCCCCCTGCGATTGGGTTGTGGGGGGGCGCGATGAGCTGTTAGTGTGGGTCACCCCCCTCTTCCTAACTATTTAAATGCTGCGGTCGCTATTGACCGCAGCATTAAACGAGCAGATCTATCCATCCTCTGATCGCGTGGGTACTGCCAGTGTACCCATGCGATCAGGAGCACGGCTGTTATGCATAGCCTGGCAACTGCCGGAATCGAAGCGCGTTCCGATTCTGGCAGTTTAATCCATTAAATGCCGCTGTCAACAGTGACATCGAATGTGTTTGACAGAGGGAGGGAGCTCCCTCTGTCACCCCATCGGCGCCCCAGCAAAGAAATCGCGTGGTGCCGTCAGGTTTCCATTGCAGCCGGGGGCCTAACAAAGGCCCCCAGGTCTGCCTTCAGCGAATGCCTGTTAGGCATTTTACACTGACAGGCAATAATGCTTTGGAATACTAAGTATACCAAAGCATTATATAAGCGATCAGCAGATCGCATAGTAAAGTCCCGTGTTGGGACTAAAAAAAAATGTAAAGCAGTTAAATAAAGTTTGTGGAAAAAAAATAATAAAAAGATTACAGTCAAAATAAAATAAAACCACTTTTTTTTGCCCAAAAAGTGTCAAAACAAATAACACATATAAGGTATCCTCGCGATCGTAACGACTTAACCAATAAAATGAACATGTTAATTAAACCGCTAGATGAACGGCGTCCAAAAAAAACGGCAAAATTCTCTTTTCTCACAAAACTGCTGAGAAGTTCCCTTTTAATATGATTGTTCAGCCCCCATCAGTTTGAATATTGTTGGCAGCACATCCCCCTGTTTGGCCAGCAACAATTGTTTTTAACCTCTTAAGAACGCGGCCAATTTTCGCGTCGAGGACAGAACAATTTTTTAATATTTCCCTCTCTGCATCCTGGCGCTCATAACTTTTAGTTTTTGTACAACAAAGCTGTATGAGACTTTGTTTTTTGCGGGACGAGTTGCACTTTATGAAGGTACCATTTTTTGGAACACTGATTTTTATTTTGACATTCAGAAACAGCAGTTTCGCTGCAGGTTTTTTTTTTTTTCTTTACGCCGATCATCATACATTATGTTATACATTTGTTGTACAGGTTGTTACGGTCGTGGCGATACCAAACATGTATATTATTTCATGTTTTGGGACTTAAGTTTATTAACTGTATAAAATGTGTATTTTGTGACTTTTTTTTTTATGAATTTAACTTTTAACGTTTTCAGAGTTAACAGAGTTATTTCTGATCTTTCTATTGGTAGGCTACACTTGAACGCTGCAATGTCTAACAACAATGGAGACCAGCGTAATCCTGAATGGTAGGTTCCCCTGACTCTTATATTCTTTTCCTGCTCTATATATCACCAGCGACCATATAACTAAAGCCATCATTTTTTGTGTTGGCCAAATGATCACTTTTAGTTGGAGTTCCCACAACGTTTGAGCGCACTCCAAATGAGAAATAAAAAACCAGCAGTAAAATCACACAACAATTTTATTTATTGTTTTTGTTTTTTTTTAAATGAAAAATACTGCATGTAAATGATGAAAGTGAAGTAGTTGATTTTGCATAACCCCAACCAACCCCTCAGTCCGTTGTCGTTCCCCCTTCCATTGAAGGGTCAAATACTGAATTCCCGAGTAACGTGTGTCTGCATTGGTAATCTCTTTACAGGGCTCAGCAGTACAACGCGGGTAGAGATGGCAGTTCAGAAGCACCTATGCAGGAGAACCCTGAGTGGGAGAAAGCACGGCAAGCTTTGGCAAACATTAGTAAAGCCAGTGCAGCAAATGCTGCTAACAAAGGAGCAAGTGATGGGCAAGCTAATGCCCAGGTAATAACATCAAGGCTTCAGGTCTTCTTTTCCTTTCACTCTTTAACTTTGGAGTAAAAATGATAACCGGTCCCATCACGAAATGTGTGAATGATCTAGTAAGGGTAGACTGTGTGTGTTTATATGTACGGCTCATCCTATAGACGTAAAGCATCATACCGCTCTGCTCACAAAGATTTTAGTCAATGTACACGTTCAATCCCTTGAGTCCTTTTATTACATGACTTGGCTTTACATGGTATGAAAGGAAAAAGCAAACTAAGATAACATTAGCATTGGAATACTTGACTATACATATAATGCTACAGAAAACCGGAGAGGTATCTGCTGGTAATGAGCAGTTTGGGAGACGCTTTAAGTTTTCATGTTGCGTGCTCAAAAATGTCATATTTGTATCAATTTTATTGCACATTTTCAATTCTATGACTTCTGCCCATTATAATGGTGGGTTACTGTACGTGTAATATATGTATATATTTTCTTTTTGCAGTATTCCGCATCCCAGAGTGATGCAGCGATGCAACAACAGTATTATCAGTGGTATTCACAGTACAACTACCCATATGCGTACAACTACTATTACCCCATGGTAGGTATCTCATTTCTGTTCACTGTTTTTGGAAACAAATTTTATTGTTTTTCACCCCACAAACAGTTTCCCAGTAAATTACATGGTACTTTAAATAGTGTCAATAGAAACTACAACTCTGGCAAAATTGTTTCACACCACTCCGTTGAGGGAAAGATAAAACCATTACAGCTCTTGGAAGGTGGGGAGTGAAAAACGAAAAAAATAAATAAAAAAAATTGGTTTGGAGATCAAAGGGTTAAAGGGTTCATTTTGCAAATTATAGGCGAGAATGTAAAGTTAAATGCCACCAAGAACAAGGGGCCCCTGCATATGCTGTTGTGGGTTATACTACTTGATATTTACTTGGGCAGATAAAATCTATGCATTTCACTCGTTGAAAAATTGTGTTGAAAATTCAAATGTTGGATGTGGTTTCTCAATTATGTTTTTTTATTTTTTTTTTTAGCAGAACATGTATGGCGGATACAGTACTCCTGGTCAGTATGGTATGTCTGGCACTTACCAAGGACCAACATCACAACAGAGTCAGCAAGCTAGACAGCACCAGGGAAGTCTAAATCAGGTATGTTGGTTTTATCTTTATATAGATCTATACATATATGAAAAACATACTGCAAAAAAGATTGCATTGGGATGCCTGTTCAGTTGCGTTCTGTTAAGAACCCCCCAACTTACACCTCAACTGTATGGTGAACTGCGCCTTACTGCTGGTGATCTTCACCCGTGTGAACACATTAAGCTGTTGGACAGTTCACCTAGGCTGGTCCAGAATTTCCATGTATAAAATGTGTCAATATCAACCCTACCTGGCAACTATGTAGTAAAAGTTAAAGGGTAACTAAACATTCGACAAACTTTCGACATGTCATAGTGACATTTCAGAAGTTTTGATTGGTGGGGGTCCGAGCACAAACCCCCCCCACCAATCTCTAAAACGAAGTTGCAGAAGTGAACACTGGGCCTCTTTGTTTCTGTTTGGCTTTTTGCGTAAAGCCGATGTATCGGAGTACGGGCTCATAGGCTTTCTATTGAGCCCGTACTGCGATACATTGATTTCCGTAAAAAACTCAACAGAAACTAAGTGGCTGAGGGCTCACACGAGCTTCTGACGCTTCGTTTTAGCGATTGGTAGGGGTCTCAGTGCTCGGACCCCCACCAATCAAAACTTCTGACATGTCAGAAGTTTGAACGTTTAGTTACCCTCTAAGTATTAACTAATATGTATGCGTGCCAGTCTCTCAGATTCAGGTACTGTATGTAAATAACTTGCTGCTTTTCTCTCAAATACTAATTTATTTTCTTCTTTTCAGCCTGCTGTTCCTGGTCTAGAGGATGGGATACCTTACACTAATATCCAGTCTCAAATGTCTGCTCCTAATAGCCAAGCTGCACAACATCACCAACATGTCAACCATAATTTGGCACAGAACGCTGCAGGAGGCAACCAAACCTCACCCCAACATTCATCCAGCAATTCCAACAGTTACAGCCAGCTTTCCTACAATGAAGCTCCCAAATCAAAGAAAGGACAACAACTATGGAACCGAATGAAACGTAAGCCGTCCTTTCTGTCCAGTACATCCTTTAATAGAGATGCGTTCTTACTATAAGGGCGGGTTCCCACGTAGTGTAAACTTTTCTGTGCGGAAACTCTGCAGCATTTACAGCAGCAGCAAAGTGAATGACCTTTTTAAAATCTCATGCCCACGCTGTGGGAAAAAACCGCAGCGAAAACGTTCATTAATTGACCCGGGTGCGGAATTTAAATCTGCAGCATGTCAATTTATGCTGCGTTGTCATTGCTTTTCTGTTGCGGGTTTTCCCCATTGAATTTAATGTGGATGCAAAACCTGCAGAAGAAAGCCACGTGTTGCGACTTTTGCAGCAGAATTGCAACTCTGCAGCATAAATTCCTGCAGAAAAACTGCACCACAATGTGGTCCGGTTTTTCGGACGGAATGTGCTGCAGGTTCTAGGTCTGATACGCTGCACAGTTTTTACGCAATGTATCTGACCTGTGGGTACCCGGCCTAACACTGTTCTTGGGCAGAAAACATCTAATAGTATCAGAAAACTTTTTACAAATGAGCCTTTTGAATTAATGCGAATCATTTGATATGTTTAACATTGGTTCTATTAGGTGTGATCTTTCTGATTTTGTGTGCCATACATTTTTATTCTGTTTTTATAGAAGCTCCTGGAGCTGGTGGTCTGAAGTTTAATATTCAGAAGCGTCCTCTTGTCGTGTCCAGTCAGAACTTTGCATCTAGTGAGCAACACGGGAACAATCCCGGGCTATCGCAACAAGTACGCATGCACCACCACATGTTTCAGCAGCAAACCGAGAAGAGCCACGAACACAGGTAAACATTTGTGTTTCTTTTATGTAGTTCTCTTTGTTATGGATTGTGTTGTCTCTATTAGAGCCTAATGTGTTTTCAACATTTGTACAACCCGGTAAGGAGTCTCCTCTGCTATATTATTTACCTCTTTTGGGTCTGGACAAATGCCAGGAGCCATGGAGACTATGTACCAAGAAACTTACTGCAGCCAATTGTCTTTATTTGTTTATGCCTATGGTAGTTCTTATTGCCTAGCCACTGAAAAAAGTTAAATCGGCTCTTGGAGTATATGATATTGTCAGTCCTGACCTGTGTGGTTCCTGTTCTGCTAAATTCCTAGATTTATTTATTTTTTAAAATTATTATTGTTATCAATCTACTTATTGCAGCAGCAATGCTTCCACAAAGCCAGAGGATTGGCCACCAGCTATGAAAGAATATGTCCAACGTTGCTTTACTGCATGTGAGAGTGAAGAAGACAAAGATCGAACGGAGAAACTGCTGAAAGAAGTCTTGCAAGCCAGATTACAGGATGGATCGGCCTACACCATTGATTGGAGTAGGGAGCCTTTGCCAGGGTATGGTTCCATGTGACATTTATAGCTTCTGCATTATTTTTAGATTTTATGGATTGTTTTGATATTTAGAAATCTTTCTTGACTATCTTGGAGACGCGTTGAACAGTGTGTAGTCACAACCAAATGTTCACTTGGGAGTAGTACTGTTCTGAATTGTCTTACGGTATAAGGCCTCATGTACACGACCATAATGGTTTTTACTGTCTGCAAATATGGATCCATAGTCATCCATATATAAGACACGATGTCTGCAAATACGGTCCATAGAACATCCGTAGTTCATCCGTATTTACGGATTCACAAAAAAAACTGGAGGAACCTTGGGTAATCCCCTGGCGTCGCATAGCAAGACCACCTCAATTACGGACGGCTACATATGCACATCCGTAGCTGTCCGCAATTATGGAATCCCCCACATACTTCCATGGGGAGTCCGTGACCTCCTGTTCTTGTCTGTAATTACATGTTCTATAATTTGCGGATCATTTCTATGGCACGGACACTCATCCGTAAATACACGGAAAGGTGTCCGTGACCCACAGAAATCTAATACGTCTGCAATTTTATCCGTAATTACGGATGAAAACTACGGTAGTGTGCATGGGGCCTAATACAGTAACCACTGCCCATAGATCATCATCAGCTTCATTAACACTTTGCTTATCCGACATTGTGTTGGAGTCTCTCAACCCGCCCCAAATAAAAAAATGTAGCCTGTTTTGGTCACGTGCTGGATTACGAGTTAACTATTTGTCACATCACATTTTATGTTTGCATTTTATAATTATTATTTTTTGGTTTCTTTAGTAAGGATGGTGTTAAGGGAAGTCCAAAGAAAAAGCGCTGGGAACAGAGTACTTTGCAGTCTTCTCTTGGCAGCACCATTACTGTGACGCAGTCGTCCCGTGGTGGTGTCACCAACAGTACTAGTTTACTAAGAGGACGCGGTAGCAGCTTTCCCACAAGATTTGGAAACCGGAATGTTTTTATGAAAGACTCTAGTTCCTCTTCAAGCGCTGGGTCAAGGTCAAGATCGAGGTCATCTTCACGATCTCCCCATAGGCGATATCGCCGCAGGTAAGGAAACCTTGATGAGATCTTCATTTTGTGAGTATGGTTTTTATTTTGTTACACTATTTAATACAACTGGCTGTCTTTTCAGTGATTCTCATTCAGACTCTGAAAGCAGTTCATTATCTGGAAGTGAAAGTCGAGCTGTTAGTCGCAGAAACTTTCAGAAGGGACGTGGCCGTGGAGGACATATGGATCGTGGCCGTGGACGAAATCAGCGAGGCAAACGGTACATAGCCGTAGCATTTTGTGTTTTATATTAGTGATGTCCAAGAACACCAGCAAATCACAGCCTTCCCCACTTTCTTAATGGTAGTGGTATGGACCACATAGATCAGTCTCTCTTCTATGTGACATTGCTATGTCCAATTATTATATTCTAGCAAGGCTGCTCGGTTGCCAATCTGTCATCACATACCAGTAACAAAGATGTTTACGTCAATATGATGCTAATTGGCTAGTAGCATTAAAGAGGTGTTCATGTCAACCTTGTCAAGTGCTGCAATGCAAGAGTGCTAATCACTGAGCCACTGTGCTCAAGAAGACAGGTTATAGACATAAGATAGGACGTCCGAACTCTGGAAATCCCACTATCGATGAGCAGGAAGGCTGTACAAAATCCCTGTTCTCGGCAAGAGATCAGGCCGAGCATGCGCTGCCCTTCATAGTGATGAATGGGAGTCTTGGAAACAGCCAAGTGAACGCTTTTGATTGTTTGCTATGGTACTAGGCATTTCTATGGAGAAGAACCACACATGCGTGTCCTGCTTTGAACAGGGATTTGGGACACCTCATCAGCAACAGTGGAGGTCCCAGAGGTCAGGACCCTAAGTAACTTTTAAAATCTGTCTGATTTGATGGGTTTCTAAAGGAAAAAAAATGGGTTGTTGTGGGAGAACCCCTTTAAGTGGCCACACACTACTTGTGTGTATAATGACCAGATCGTGGTAACTTAGTAAAAATTTGCCAGATTTTTGGATAACGGACTGCTTGTTCACTCCGATTTAGAAATCTTTTCTATATGCAAAATTAGGAGATTTTATTTTTACAATTGTTTTGTTTTTTTCCTAACATTACATTTTGTTTTTTTATTTTAGACATTTTAATTTATTCATTTTTCCTTATGTTTTATTAGGAACGAACAAAACTTAAACAAACGAAACCGCAAAAAGAACATGACCATGGATTTTGAGGATCCTGAAAAAGATTTTAAGAAAGAAAAGCGAGCGGCGCGCTTCCAGCATGGGCACAGTCCTAAAAAACTGCGTGTTGAGCCTTTAGTTCTGCAGATTAATAATCTAGATCCAAGTGAATCGGGTAATTTGGACTGGTATGAGCTGAAAATTGTGGGAACTTCACAGGATATCACGAAAACTTACCTACGTTTGACATGTGCTCCAGAACCATCAACTGTTCGACCTGTTCCTGTAAGACTTCAACAATTTAACTTTTCTTAATACATACACGTTGATTTTTAGTTTGGCCAATGCCTTTAAAGTGGATCTGTCCACTCAATATCCTGCGCTATGTAAGTACTCCTAGTGGTCAAAACAGCACACAAACGTGTTCAGTTTGGCTAAATGGATCGCTAAAAGAATATACTGGATTCCGTTATTCTGCTTCATGAGAGGAGCGTCGTCGTCGTCGTCCCCCCCCCCCAAACCCCTCTCTGTGGTGACTGATAGGCTGCTGTGTATGCACAGCAACCTGTCAATCACTAGTCTGAGGAGCAGAGAGAGGTGAGGTAGCACTAGCCTCATGAATTAGGCAGACTCATAAGGGTCAGTTCACACATTCCGTAAATACTGCGTTTTTTTCCGCAACTGAACTCCTTGCGGAAAATCCGCAGCAAAGTGAATGAGACAAAACAAATCTCATCCGCGCTCTGCGTAAATACTGAGTGGAAAAAAATGCTTAAATAGACCGGCGGTGCGGATTTTTATACCGCTGCATGTCAATTGTATTCGCGTAAACGCTGCTTATTTGTTGCAGGTTGGATGATGTCAGAGGGTCGCCTCCTGGGGTGAAGCTTCATCCCATGTGTCCGCCGCTGCAGCGTTCATTTCATCCCAGGAGACAGCGGACATTCCGGGTGAAAATCTGCACCACAGTTTGTGCTTTTTTGCCCAGAATTCCCTGTGGCGCACAGGGCGGATACGATGCGTTCTTTTACCTGCCCCGTGTGAGCTCCGCCTAACTGAGTCCACTGTGTTCTTTCAGCCATCCTATAAGGCCCTTCAGGCAGCATAATAATACTGACCGATACGCTTTAAACTATACATATCCATTACGGTTGTGCCAGTAATAAACTTCTACGGGAAATCTTTGTGGTATCTCGACCAGTAATGAAAAGATGAGGGAGATAATATCTGCATAGCTTTGGCCACTAAACCTGAATTATGTTCATTTCAAATGTATTTGCATTTATGTAACTTTTTTTTTTCCTTTTAAATCGTAGGTTTTGCGAAGGTCTTTGACAATGGTCAAAGGGCACTTTAAGGAAAAACAAGACTATGCGTTTGCTTGTGAGCAGTTGAAATCAATTCGGCAAGACTTAACAGTACGTACCATTAAGACAATCTGGTCAGTGATATAAGGAGCAGCTCGTTTTTCCTGCACTTGTTTTGAAACTCTTGTGTTCTCCACAGGTTCAAGGCATTCGCACAGAGTTCACTGTTGAAGTGTACGAAACCCATGCACGGATAGCACTGGAGAAGGTACTTTTCTGATACGTTTGCTTGGATACAGAGGACCCAGTTTACCTTTTTATAAAATCAATATTAGGAAAACTTAAAAGTGGATCTGACTGAAGGGAGCATGTAATTGAATGGGAGACGCTGAATTCGGAGATATATAGTTTTTAATAGGCTTATCGACAGCTTTTCCTGTATACACGCTCATGCTGGGAAAGCTGTTAATCGGGCTGTGAGGGGGCCCAGAATTTACAGGCTTGAATATTGCCAGTATTTAAACTTTTTTTTTTTTTTACATAAAAATATTGAATGAAATAATAGAAATCTATATATTGGCAAGCTCTGCATTTTCGATTCTATGCTGCACTCCGAAAGAGGAACATAGACCCGACCGATCTGTATTAACGTAATTTTTCAGAATACATGTTGCTTTTTATTTTAAATATACATTTATTTTTTGGCCTGATGAAGGGGGACCACGAGGAATTCAACCAATGTCAGGCACAGCTGAAATCTCTATATGCAGAAAACCTCGCTGGAAATGTTGGAGAGTTTACAGCCTATCGTGTTTTGTATTACATCTTCACAAAAAACTCTGGAGGTAAAAAAAAATATATGATGTGAGCATCAACTTGGGCTAGGTTCTTTGCAGTACATGTTTAGCGGACTTTGACTGATCCAGTGTATGCCAACGGTATATATATATATCTCTACGTGTGTGTGTTCGTATTATGCTCCGAAACAAACTTGAAATACGCCTTCAAACAGCTTCCCATTGTTTTCAATGGGAAATACTGTGTTGTTCAATTAAGGCATATGTTGCTGAATTATTTATTTTTTTCTTTAAAAAGCCTTCTAAAACACGTAAGTCATCTGAAGCGTCTTACAAGTTTATTTTTACTATTGACACTTCTAGAAAGGCTTTTAACATACGCTTGCAAAAATCAGAAAGTTTTCTCTTTGAATCAGCCTCGTATTTTTTAACCTGAAAATGCCCCGTGTGAATGTAATCTAAGGGCCTGTTCACATCACCGTTCGCTTTCCGTTGTGGGGTTCTGTCGGAGGTTTCCATCGTGTGAACCCCGCAACGGGAAACTGAAAACACAGCTTCCGTTTCCGGCAGGTTTCCGGTTTTCCGACGGAATCAATAGTGCAGTCGACTCCGCTATTGATTCCGTCGTTAAAACGCAATCCTGCTGGAATGGTGACAAACGGAAGCCATTAGCGATGTTTACGTCACCATTGATATCAATGGTGACTGAAACGGAAGCTGTGGTTTCACTTTCCGTTGCAGGGTTCACCCGACGGAACCCCGGAACGGAAAACAAACGGTGATGTGAACAGGCCCTAAGAGATAGAAATGCGTTTACAAGTCCCCTTTTTTTTTTTTTTTTTTTTTTTTTTAAGCATTTATTTGATTTCTTTTCCCTCTTACAGATCTAACAACTGAGCTGGCATATTTGACCAAAGAGCTGAAGGAAGATTCTTGTGTTGCACATGCTCTTAATCTTCGCAGTGCTTGGGCGCTTTCAAATTATCATCGATTTTTCAAGCTTTATAAAGAAGCACCCCGCATGTCTGCTTATCTCATCGACAAGTTTGCAGAGAGGGAGAGGAAGGAAGCCCTTAAGGCCATGATTAAAACGTATGTGCAGGCTGCCCAATTAGTGTACTTAATCCAGCCTTCTTTTTTCAGCTTTTTTATTTTTAGCATGCAAAGGGCCTATGCACATTAGCGTCAGGGTTCCGTCGATGGGTTCCTCCAAAAGACAGGTCTGATGGAACCAATCAATGGAAACCAAAACTTCTGTTTGCATTACTATTGATTTTCAATGGTGACTGCGCTATTGATTCCGCCAAATAACAGAAACCTTACAGAACGGAAACCATTAGCAACGGAAGCTTTACCATTTGAAATTAATGGTAATGCAAACGGAAGCTTTAGTTTCCGTTTGCCTTTCCTATGATGGGTTCCTCCGACTGAAAGGTCTGATGGAACCCATCAATGGAACCTAACGCTGATGTGAACAGGCCCTAAACTCTTATTTGTATTTTTAAAAGTTAGTGTGAACAGGGAGATACATAAGGAATGCATGGAAGCGTTTCAGACAAACGTCCTACACGTAATTTTTAAGTTGAGGATTGTGGGTCAAGGGGCTCTATCTCCTTAGCTGGACTGGCTGCTGTAACATCTGATAGAAGCAGCTGAGATCTGATCCCCTCTTATTAGGGAGAAGGAGGAAATTCACAGACTAAACTAGCATGTCTATTGTAAAGTATGAGACTCAAACTAAGTGGATTTAACCCCCAAAATGGGGAAACTGGCCAACCTCTAAGTTGGTTCCATAGGAGAAGGTTTTTTTTTAAATACTCTACCATGCGGGCTGGGGCTGTCACCTCTGCCCTGTACTGCTTTTATTATTCAGTATTCCCCAACTGGTGGAAAACATCAGTCACTTGTTTATATGCTCGCACTTTAACCTTCAGTCTTCTCAATGAGACTAGAAGTATTAGATTAGTCATTGATCATGAATCTATAGGAGTATTCCTTTTCTCTGGTGATTAGCTGGAACACCTACAGAATGTTCTCTGCATTCATCCTGATTTGTAATGCCAGAGATGAATTTGAGAATGTGAAAAATGTTTTGCTAATTCTCCAATCCAAACACCGTAAAAATAAATAACTAGAGATGTCCATTAGATACAAGCAGAGTAAAATCTATGCTGATCTATAGAATGCCTCACCAGAGGTGATCCAAAGCAGATTTTGACATAGTAGTTAGCATAGTGTCAGAACAACTGGCTGCTTACTTTGATCCTTTCTTTGCAAACTGTGTGGTGGTTATTTTTTTTTTTTTAAAAGGTAAGTAGTGATGTAGTCCAAATATGAGAAGCCTTCACAACTGGAGGCACTTTTTGACAATTGCATATTTATGTTATTTTATTTTTCTACATGCAATTCCTATGTTATCCTATTCGTATAACGGTCAGTGAAAACTGTCCGTTAATTATAGATGGGTAATAGAGCCAAGATCTCCTTCAGGTGTGGCTCTATTATGGTAGAAGAGGGGCGGGGAGGGGGGGGGGGAGTCATTGAATGAGCACTCATTGTTAACCCCTTCCCGCCGCAGCCATTTTTCAGATTTTCATTTTCGTTTTTTCCTCCCTACCTTCCAAAAGCCATAATTATTATTTTTTTTTTCCGTCTATATAGTCCTATGAGGGCTTTGCGGGACGAGTTGTAGTTCTTCGTGGCAACGTTTATTGTGCCATATAATGTACTAGGAAACGGGAAAAAAATATTGGTGGGGTAGAAAATGGAAAAAAAACAGCGATTCCTCCATGGTTTTTTGCACTTCATTTTTACAGAATTCCCTGTGCAATTAAAACAACATGTTAACTTTATTCTCTGGGTCAGTACGATTACGGCGATACCAAATATATATAGTTTCTATATTTTACTACTTTTACAAGTAAAAACCTAAGTGTGTAAAATATAATGTATTTTTTGTGTCGCCAAATTCCGAGAGCCACAACTTTTTTGTATTATTTTTTTTTCCTTCGATTAAGTGGTATGAGGGCTTATTTTTTTGCAGGATAAGCTGTAGTTTTTAATGATACTATTTTGGGGTTTATGCGACAATTTGATCACTTTTTATTTCATTTTTTTGTAGGAGA
The DNA here is from genome assembly GCF_050947455.1 of Rhinoderma darwinii. Taxonomy (NCBI): domain Eukaryota; kingdom Metazoa; phylum Chordata; class Amphibia; order Anura; family Rhinodermatidae; genus Rhinoderma; species Rhinoderma darwinii. Next base: position 49,393,438 of record NC_134696.1, read on the forward strand.
TGAGGTGACCAAAAAATAGAGAGTCTGGCGTTTACAGTTTTATTTTTTTTACTGTGTTCACCGTGCGGGTTAAATAATGATATATTTAATAGTTCAGACTTTGACGGATGGGGTGATACTAATTATGTTTTTTTTTTTTTTTTTTTACTATGCTCTAATGGGAAAAGGTTTTACTAATTTTTTTATTTTTATTTATTTTTTTCTTCTATTAGTCCCCCTGCTATTAGTCCCCCCCAGGGGACTTCAACCAGCAATCGTTAGATTGCTTGCATTATATACTGCAATACTAGTGTATTGCAGTATATCGTGATTTTGACAGGCTTCTATTAGGTCCTGCCGGAGGCAGTGTTTAATAGGAGCACAAAGATGGCGGACCTGGGGGCCTTCATTAGGCCCCAGCTCGTTACTCTGAAATGTCGGCTGTAACATACATCTGATACCGTTTGGAGCGGGTTCCATACTTCCCCCTACCCGACTTTGGCGTATGGCTCCGTCAAATGTCGGGAAGGGGTTAAACATCTTAAAATTGTGACCAGGAAAGTAATTCCCAAGTTTAGTAGGTAATTCTTCTGGTCCTTTCTAGCCTTCACTGGCAATACATTTAATCTCGGTGCCCCACATTTCTAAAGCACTTTACACCGGTTGTAAGCATAAGCTGTGCCACTAAAACACTGCAATGATTTTACAAATTGACAAGAATAGTGGACGTGTTCTCAGAGAAAAATGTAGATTTAGCCAGATTTATTAAGTGGAAATGGCACAAATTTTGGATCATGTTTTCTGACTGTCAGACAGGTGAAAATTAGCCACATTTTTGGAAGAGCTTCGCACCCTTAACACATTTTGAACAAATCACTAACTACCTCCTGCTGGTGTAAAAGACGCTAGAATGATATTTTGTACCGAAACTGGTCATGGGGAAGGCACTACATATAGTGTAGATAATGAGTTTACTTACTCCATACTAGAGCGGTTTCCAGCATGTCAGGGCGTGCTTATATTTGTAGTTGAGCAACAGCTAGAGAGTCGCAAGTTGGAGAACAATGTTAAACTGTGACTTATATTTTAACACACAAATAAGAATACTTGCAGGAAGCGAACTAGCAAAATCACTTTATCTGTTAAATGAATGCACTTGACAGCTAAGCATAGTCTATTATATTGCTCCATTAGTCGATCTAAAGAGTTAAATACAAAAGGGAAAAACTTCTAGTTTAACCCCTTAGTGACCAGCCCATTTTAGGCCTTAATGACCAAGCTATTTTATTCGTTTTTCTATAGTCGCATTCAAAGAGCTATAACGTTCTTATTTTTTCGTCTACATAGCTGTATGAGGACTTGTTTTTTGCGGGATTAGTTGTGCTTTTTAATGGCACCATTTTTGGGTACATATAATTTTTATATTAACTTTTATTAACCTTTTTGGGGGGGATTATAAAAAAAAGCTGAAATTCCGCCATTGTTCTATGCGTTTTTAAATTGACGCCGTTCACTGTGCGACGTAATTAACATGTGACCTTTATTCTATGGGTCGGTACGATCACGGCGATACCACATATGTAGAGTTTTTTTTATGTTTTACGACTTTTGCACAATAAAAACACTTTTGAACTAAAATTATTTGCTTTTGCATCGTCGCTTTCCAAGAGCCGTAACTTTTTTATTTTTCCATCAATGTAGTGATTTTTTGGGCTTGTTTTCTGCGGGACAAGACGTAGTTTTGAATGGTACTGTTTTGGGGTGCATGGGACTTATTGATTCATTTTTATTATGACTTTTTTGGGGGGCAATGGAAAAAAATTGCAATTTCGCCATAGTTTTTGGCGTTTTTTTTTTACGGTGTTCACTTTGCGGTTTAAATTACATATTAACTTTATTAATGGAGTCATTACGGTCGCGGCGATACCACATATGTGTACTTTTTTTTTTTTTTTACACTTTTACTAAATAAAACCACTTTTTATGGAAAAAAATGGTTTTATTTATTTTTTTACTGTACTTTTTATTAATAATCTTTATTTCACTTTGATGACTTATTTTATTAGTCCCACTAGGGGACTTTACTGTGCGATATTCCGATCGCTGCTATAATGCTCTGGTATACTTCGTATACCAGAGCATTATTGCCTGTCAGTGTAAATCTGACAGGCAATCTGTTAGGACGTGCCTCCGGCGCGTCCTAACAGGCATATGTCCAGGGCAGACCTGGGGGCTTTTATCAGTCCCCCGGCTGCCATGACACCCCATCGGAGACCCGCGATTTCATTCGCGGGCCGCCGATGGGTGACAGAGGGAGCGCACTCCCTCTGTAAACAAAGTTAAATGCCGCGGTCGCTATTGACGGCGGCATTTAACGGGTTAAACGGCCGCGATCGAAGTAAACTTCAATCGCGGGCGTTGGAGCAGGAGCTCAGCTGTCATCAGACAGCAGAGCCCCGGCTCCTGCCTGCACGGGAGACCCGTGCAGGACTTAGACTAGGCTGACGTGAAAAGGCGTCAGCCTAGCCTAAAGCCCAGTAGTGAATCACGTTAAAACACGTATTAGTGGTCACTAAGGGGTTAAAGGGAGTCTGTCACCAGGTTTAGGCCTCATGCCCACTTCAGTGTTTTTCTTCAGGGTGCTATCCGTTTTTGTCACTGATAGCACCCTGACCCATTCATTTCAATGGGACCATGCACACTTCAGTTTTTTTGACGGTCCGTTGCTCCATTCCGATCCAAAGTAGAGCATGTCCTACTTTGGTCCGAGAATTCGTGATCGTGAGGCCCATGCAAGTCAATAGGGCCGTCAAAAAAACTGAAGGCATCCGTGTGCCGTCCGTGTGTGACGGAGCCGTTGCCTAGCAACGGCTGGGAAGGCAGAAATACATTACAGATATTACACTAATCGGCAGCCACTTGTCTCTATCAATCACTGATAGAGAAAAGAGGCTGCTGATTAAAAATAAAATAAAAAGCAGTTCATACGTACCCGGTCGTTGTCTTGGTGACGAGTCCTTCTTCTTCCTCCAGTCCGACCTTCCTGTATGACGCTGCAGCCTGTGATTGGCTGCAGTGGCGGTCACGTGGGATGAAGCGTCATCCCTGGAGGCCGGCCTTCTGACCGCCACTACAGCCTGTGATTGGCTGCAGCGGTGACATGGATGAAACATCATCCCTGGAGGCCGGACATGTAAGTATGAACTTTTTTATTTTATTAAAATTGTATTTTCCGAGCGCCGAGCATGTACTGTCCAGGGTGCTGAAAGAGTTACCGCCAATCAGTGCAGCCCATTAACTCTTTCAGCACCCTGGACAGTACCATGCTCGGAAACGGAAACAGAGTGCACACGGCCGCTAAAACGGGCACACGGATCCGTCAAAAACGGCCTTGAAAGCGGTGTCGGAGTGTGCACGAGGCCTTATGCTGCGCTGCATGAGGGAATCCTAAAGTAGTGACGGAGACCCTGATTCTATCACTATTACTTTTCAATGATCAGTAGTTTTTATAAAATTCACAACTTCCTGCAGCCCGTATTCATGAGCTGCGGCTACCCCCGTCCACTTACAGTTCCACCGTGCACTAGCGGCATGGGACGGTGTATTTTATATTAACTGCATTGAAAAGTAAGCAATACAGCGATGGAATCCGATAGGGCATCATAAACCTGGTGACTGGATATGATTCAGTGTTCAGATTGTGTTGGGTTCCGCACACATAGATAGTGACTGAAGGTGGGTATGTGTACTTGTGGTAAATGCTTTTAGAATGTTGTATTGTGTAAGGTAAAGTCAAATATTGTCATTACTGTTCTAACTTGTTTTCTTTTTTTTTTTCTTTGCTCCTTTTCCCCTCCACTACTTTTTTTTTTTTTTTTTGACTTTTTTTTTTAGCTTCCGTCCAGTGCTACCAGTTTCCTACGTTCAGTCAGAGTTGGCCATCGAGAGTGAGGAGGAATGCCAGAGTTTCCTGGCTTCTCTGTCTCTTGTGTATGCAGGGAACGACGCCAGCAAGATTGACTGCAAGCAAAGCTTAGCAGTCTTGCCTAACTTCTAAACCAGTCTCTTTTATACCTGAATATACCTATGTGTTTTATGACACATGATTTAAGCTCACACTGTGTGTGCATGTGATATTCCACATTTCTCTATTGGATCTGTTCCTCTGGATCAGAGGGTACAGGTCAGACCGGGCATCCCAAACAAGACTGTTGGGTTTCTCTGTTTGGCTAAAATATCAACGATTCAAACAGTCATGGCAGTTGTTGGTAATTTCTTGTGTTCTGCTGATGTACGTGCTATCTCGAGCGTGTGTTTGTGTATATATATTTATATATAGCACCTTCAGCATGAAATTTCCAAACACTCGAGGCGACAAGAAAAAATTTCCCAGTCTTGTCAGTAGAAATGTTTTGTTAACTTGTGTTCTGAATGCCAAATGGGTTTAGATGGAAGATACAGATGTCGACGTACGATGTAGTTCTGTAGAGGACGTGTATATCCTTGTGTTCAGACCACTTGTCAGCAGTACATTATGCCTGTAAGGAAGAACCGCTTGTCTTCTTTACTCTGTGACTACAATATTAGATGTCAGATGGGATGTACTCGCTTTTTAGTGAGCTATGTTAATATTTGGCAATAGGTTTTTCAGTTTGAAGTGGGTACGGGGGATTTTTCTATGTGACTTATTGTTGATCCAGAAACTAACAATGTCTCAGTTTCTTTTCTCTCTTTACCTCGCGTGCAAAAAGCCTCTGTCCACACGCTGCACAAGACACACCACCTATGTGGCTCTGGGGAGAAGGCATCCAACATGGGAAATGTCAACTCAAAGATTGGGAGAAGTAACGAGCTCAATATGTTGCTGCTCCTTGACACAAAAATCTAAGACTTTCTAAAGTAAAGAACTTTTTTTTTTAACATCCAACAAGTCTGCTAATGAAGAAAGAAGCTTACAATAAATTAAAGTAGAAGAGCATCCTCCTTCCATTATGGGAATCAACTGCTGCTGGAACCTGTGAGAAGATGTGTTTGTACAATTACTCATTCATTTGAGACCCCCACCCCCTCTATTAGTATTAATAATTTATTTTTTTATTTTTTTTCCTTTCTGAATTAGTATATATTTGTCTTATTTTATTATTTTCACCAGGTAAATATTAGGTAATAGCTATTTAAATCCACTTTCCCCACATAATTTTAGTTTTTCTTATTTTACTGACTATTTTTCCCCTGACCTTTTTCTCCTCCTCCTCGTCCTTCTTCCTTTTTTTTTTTTATTCTCCCATTTTGAGGATGTAATATTGAGGTAATGTGCAATAATGAGCAGTTGTTGGGCAAGTGCTCCTTTCTTTGCAGATGTTTGTTTTTATTTTTCCTTTCTCCCCCTAATAAATACATTCTGTGAGTCGCAAGTGGCTTTTGTATTTTTTTTTATTTTAAGACTGTCAGAGGCTGAAGGAATTCCATCCGAAGGCCCTGTTCAGTTTTTATTTTTTGCAATTCCTTCATGAATTTTGAGGCAGATTTTGACCTGCCTGCAACTTCTTGCTACTTTTTTGCCCACGGGCAAGAAAGCTGCGAAAAACCGCATGCCATTTTCTGGACTTGCCACGAGCGGCTTACCGCAAAAAAAAAGACCTACCTTCCAGTGAAATCAAAAGGAGGCAGTTTCGGACGTTCTTTGCTGCTGATTCAGTCGCGGGTTTCTGCGTCAAAAATCATGCTAACGTAGGTGTATGGCTTGTTGCAGGGTAATAGGCCGTTCTCCTAAGGGCTTATTCGGACGAACGTTGCGTTTTTTCGCCCAGCCGCCATCATAGAGATGAGTCTAGTCGACGTGAGTCACTGTCCAGGGTGCTGAAAGAGTTAATTGATCGGCAGTTAACTCTTTCAGCACCCTCGACAGTGAATGCCGATCACAATATCAAGAAACCTGTTAAAAGAAAAAGTTCGTACTTACCAAGAACTTCCCTCCCGGCCGTTGCCTTGGTGACGCGCCTCTCGACATCGGGCCCCACCTCCCTGGATGACGCCGCAGTCCATGTGACCGCTGCAGCCTGTGATTGGCTGGAGCTGTCACTTGGACTGAATTGTCATCCCGGGAGGTCAGACTGGAGGAAGAAGCCGGGAGTTATCGGTAAGTCAGAATTTTTTATTTTTTTTTACACGTTCATGTATATTGGGATCGAAAGTCACTGTCCAGGGTGCTGAAACAGTTGAACTCTTTCAGCTCCCTGGACAGTGACTATCTCCTGACGTCGCGAACCCAGTGAAGTTCGGTTCGGTTGTCTGGGTTCGCTCATCTCAAAGACACTCCGTTTGGATGTTTGTAAACAGAAAAGCACGTGGTGCTTTTCTGTTTACATTCATCCTTTTGACAGCTGGTGCGCGAAACAGGCAGTTCGCACGGAAGTGAGACCTGCGTGGTTTTCACGCACCCATTGACTTCAATGGGTGCGTGATGCATGAAATACGCGGAGATATTGACTTTGTCGCGCTTTTTGCGCAGCGGACAAACGCTGCGCAAAAAGCACGGACTGTCTGTACTGCCCATAGACTTGTATTGGTCTGTGCGTGGCAACCACGCGGCTCGCACGGACCCAGTACACGTTCGTGTGAATCCACCCTAAGGCTGGGTTCCCACATAGCATAAACGCTGAGGAATTTCTGCAATAGAATTCTGTGCGGAAATTCCACAGCGTTTACAGTAGCAGCAAAGTGGATGAGATTTAGAAAATCTCGTGACCATGCTGCCGAGAAACAAATGCACAAAAGTCGTGCGGAAAGTTTTGTACTGCAATTTGCCACGATTTTGCAAATCTCTGTAAAAGCCAACGCAATTTTCCGGTGTGGTTTTGGTCACGTGCCAAAATTGTACCGTGTGACTATACCCTTTCTTTGCCAGGATCTTTACATGCAGTGGGTGGAAATACCTATGGGATCAATTAATCCCACATTAAATCTTTTCATGGCAAATCTGGAGATTAAAGAGAACCTTTCACTGCTGCACAAACCTTGTGTCACTTTAAACTGTTTCTAGCCTCCTCCTCCGTTATTTAGATATCGGTGCCGTTATATTTGCTCGTGAGACAGTCTTGTCTGCCGAGAGCTGAAGAGATAATGCGCGTGCGTGGCTGAACGCATGCGCACATTTAACTCTCAGCAGGCAAGGACGACAAGACTTTTTTGATCACGTGAGAGGGATCACACAGCACAAGCTGCTCTGATACGGTCTGTAGCTGATTGGACAGTGTCAGAGCGCTAAGTATTACGCCCACCTGCCTTTTACAATAAAAGTAACGCCCCATTGACAGTTCAGGGGGTTAGTTACATATCTAGCGCCAAATATATCCGCACCGATATCTAAATAACGGAGGAGTCTAGAAACCGTTCAAAGTGACACGAGGTTTGTGAAGCCCTGCATATTACATGGTGAACTCTGCTGCATATGTATGGGCTAGTGAATGGTTCTCTTTAAATACCTATCGACATATACCAGAAGACCCATGACTACAATATCCTCATACTCTGGAGTGCAAGCAATGAGGGGTTTTCCAGTTGTACCATAAAATACAGTATATTCTATAAAAAAAAAAAACGTTTCACACCCTTCTGGTCACAATCCAAAAACTTACTCTACAAACATTGGTGACAAATCAACCCACATGCTTCAGGTACAACACCTAAACATAAAAATAGTTCCTGATCGTCCTTGGCAGCACAACACATATGGGTTTTAGTCCCCTAGGTACAATCAAGCAGAGACAGGCTAATTAGCAATTAAACAATTAAGGACTCCCGTCTTTTTAAGTCCCTGAGAGAAGAAATTAGCCCTATCTTGGTGGCAGACTATAATATTTTACTAAGGACCGGTGCTCTCCCAGCAGAGGCCAAAATAGTGCATATAAAGGTATTACCCAAGAAGGGGAAGGATCCTCTTGACCCAGGGTCATACCGTCCTATATCACTGATAGACCAAGACCAGAAATTACTCACAAAAGTTTTGGCCAATCGTCTGGCTACGTATCTACCCACACTGGTGGGAAAATCCCCAAGTAGGCTTTGTAAAGGGCAGGGCAGCAGTGACTAATTTACGTAAGGTGTTGACGGTGCTAGAAACAGTCAGGCACGATCCCCAGCCAGGCACCCAGCCGGCACTCTTAGCGCTAGACGCAGAGAAAGCTTTTGATAACATACAGTGGGAATGGCTGGGGATGGTGCTGGACAAAATGAATGTCCAGGGAGCCTTCCGGGTCTTCTTGAAGGGTGTTTACAATAATCCCCAGGCCCGCGTTCATTCCTCAGGATTTCAGTCGGATCCCTTTCAATTGCATAAAGGAACCCGGCAGGGATGTCCCCTGTCGCCACTGTTATTCAATCTAGCACTGGAACCTATGGCTATATTCCTGGAGGAATCCGATATGTTCAGAGGTATTCAGGTGCGATCACTGGCAGTTAAGTTAGCCCTGTCTGCTGATGACGTTATACTTTTTATATCAAATCCTCAAGAGCATTTAATGCCGGTTTTGCATTTTTTACAGGAATTTGGGCAATGCTCGGGATATAAAGTCAACCTAGCTAAAAGCGAACTGCTGGAGTTGGGCAAACCATTGCCTAAGACCTTTTGGCAATCCTTGGGATGTGGGATATCCCCGGTTGAACACTGCATTACTTATCTGGGCATCAAGATAGGGAAGGTGCGGGACACCCTGTATGGCCTAAATTATCCCCCGTTATTTAAAAAAATGCAAGCGGAATTCACCCGATGGTGCCAATTGCCGTTATCCCTTCTGGGGGAGGTGCCACCTGATCAAGATGGTTAGTTTCCCCAGTTTGCTATACCCCTTTCAAACACTCCCTCTCCTATTGAAATATGTGGATGTCTCTAAACTGACTTCCTCATTCACAAAATTTATAGGGGCAGGAAAAAGGCCTCGCATTGCACTCCCCAAGCTCATGATGGGCAAACAAGAAGGGGGTTTGAACTTCCCGAATATCAGGGGCTATAACGTGGCATGTCTCTTTCGCCATGTAGTGGATTGGCTTCACGAAACGAGCCATTATTCCAACTTAGATCTGGAGGGGGAGTATGCCTCACCCTGGAACCTGAAAGCTTTGCTACATTGTAGAGTTGCTTCTCTTCCGTGCCGTCTCTAAACCTCCATTGTATTGAGAGATACAGTCCTAGCTTGGAAAGCGGTACGTAAGCACTTTGACCTACCTCACCTGCTATCGAAACATATGACGTTGGGCGGACACCTGGAATTTCTACCGGGAGTAGGCAAGGGAGATAGATTTGCCTCTTGGGGGACTGTAGGCATTAATAACGCAGGAGATCTTATGCATATGGAGGAAAGGAGATGGTTAACCGGGGCGGAAATCACCGCTAAACTTAGACCCCTAGAGGGTAGGGTTAATTTTTTACAAATTCTTCAGGCACGATCATTTTGCACCTCTAGGCTCAGGGATTTGAATAAGGAAGCCACCTCTCACACTCTAGATGAGGTCATAGGTCCAACGACTGTGCGTGCGACTATTTCAGGGTTGTATCGAGCACTGGGGGATGGTTTTGTTCGTCCGCAAACAAGGGTTAGATTCAAAGTCTGGGAACGATGGACTCAAGATCCAGGTATAGGTGAGATCATATTGGGGGGGTTGAGAGACGGTACGGAAGAGTGTTATAAACGAGACTGGAGGGAAACCTATTTTAAATTGATGCATTCGGCTATATATGGCTTTAATATTTTGCCTTCACAATCCTTCCCTGACCGCATTACGTGTTGTCCCAAATGCAACACCCCCCTGACGAATTTGTAGCATGGAGTATGGGGGTGTGTTCATACTAAACGATTTTGGGTGATGGTACACAAATATATTTAGGATCATTGGAAAACGAAACTCCCAATGACGCCTCAAGCGCTGCTGTTCAATCAGGCGCGACCGCCGGAGGAAGAGGGTGCTCGAGGGGTGAGGTCTCCTCCCCTGCTGGTGCACACGATTTTACTGGTGGCCTTGAGATGCCTCCTGAGTAAATGGCAACAGACACGCCGGGGTTAGACATGATAGTGTCTCGCCTGAAGCAGTTATTAGTTCTTGAGAGGGTGGAGGTGGAAAGACGGAAGGAAACGGGAACCAAGAGGCTATTCGATAAATGGCAAATATTCATAGAATCGCAGTGCACAGCGGCCGAGGTAGTGGAAATTGTTACGCCTTTCCGGCACACAGTGTGGTATTATATGCAGCTCTTGGCAGGCACTTTAGGGGGTCTGCAACTTTGATCTAGTCATGGTATAAATTAAACGTAGCTACTCATTGATGACCTAAGTCGTGTCGGGGATGGGGGAAGTCATGTTTTCTGTTTATATGAAGATCGACACTTATGCCATGTTTGTATGTTATGTTATGTTGTGTTTAATTCAATGTTAATTTAATGAATGTTGAGTGCTGAGCACTTATGACGCAACCTTTGCGTGAAATGTTTATAAGAAAATGTGAAAACTGTTAATAAAAAAATTATGTTTTAAAAAAAAAAAGGACTCCCCCCCCCCCCCATAAGTATGTACCGGCAACCGGGACCCAGCGTATTTTTTTCCTTTCTCTCTTACTTACGTCAGTGCGGAGACAGTACCCTATCCTTCTAACAGAGGAAAAGATTATTAAGGGCTGCGCCTCTGTCCCTCAGCCGTGAAGGTGTACCAAGATGGCGGTCAATGTCTTGGTACACGGCGAAGGGGCACCTTACCTGGTAAAGGTAGCAGGGGATGAGGACCCCCTGTTGGAGCACCCCCCGTTCATCTAGGTCCGAGGTGCATTTCTGGGGACAGACCGCCCACCCGCACGCGCTCTCCCGGTACCTGGAAGTGCTGCTCGGCGTTACGGAGGCATGGATAGCGGTGGAAGTGATGTAATCGTCGGCCCAGCCGCTTGGATGTGACACGCTGACGCAGCGGGCTCATAATGCCGGCGTCTCATTCAAACATGGCGCACTCTGCCTCTGGACAGCCCTCTGCTTGCTAAGGTTAGTAAGGCTGTGTACATTGATGGGTCCTGATGTGTCTTGATGCTGATGGCTATGCACATTTTCCTACCATGCGTTTCTGTCTGCCAGAAGAGAAGGTAGGAAAAGGACCCACAAATCCAGGCACAGGCTTTGCAGGGAATGCCTCCAGCCTCATGACACTGTGTTAGATCTGTGTATCTCATGCTTCACCCCAGTCGCCTCCCCTCCCAGGGAGGATTCTAGGGGATTCATGCAATGGTTCAAACAACAGTTATCTAGTTTTTGAGGATGTAAAATTATCACACCATGCTAAAAAGGCCAGGAGCTCTTCCTCTCCACCGCCTCAATACCAGGAGGATTCCTCCTCAGCAGGAGGTTCAGATTCAGAGGTGTTCTCTGACACTCCAGATTCTGACGACACTGAAGACTGTTATATCCTAAGTAAAGATAAGCTCCATGATCTCCTAAGAGCGGTGAAGCATACATTGGAGACGGGAAAAGAGGTTCAGCATAAGCCTAAAAAGGACAGACTGTTCTATTTTCCCATTACCAAGGGGAACATTTTTCCCAGCCATCCTGTCCTAACGGAATGGATGAAACGGGATTGGGATAAGCCTGAGAGGAAGTCAGAACTGGGTTCTCGGTTCAAAAACCTCTACAGACTGGATAAAACTGGCTCCAAAGATAGGGAGAATGTACCAATACTGGACTTGCCAGTGGTTAAATTGGCAAAGAAAGACGTTTTTCCACCCGATGAATCAGCCCTGCTGAAAGACCCCATGGATTGCAAAGCGGATTCCCTTCTGAAGAAGGTGTATACCTCAGCAGTGGTCTCGTGCAAAGCCTCCTTGTCTTCAGTATCGGTGGCTAGACCACTCCTGGTCTGGCTAAGCCACCTGTCAAGGGATCTAGAGGATTGAGTCCCAAGGGCAGAAATCCACCAGTCTCTCCCAATAATGAAGTCCGCTTCGGAGTTCCTCTTCGACTCCCAGCTGGATAACATCAAGTGTGCATCTAGGGCCTTGTCCCTATCGAATGTGGCCAGAAGGGCTCATTGGCTTAAGTTATGGTCTAGGGATAATCTCTCCAAAAATAATTTTTGTAGCTTCCCTTTTCAGCCAGAATCTCTGTTTGGTCCCCAACCAACAGATATTTTGAATTCCTTAGGGGAAGGCAGGAGGGGCTAGGTTTCCTGAACCTAAAAGAAAGGATACCAGGCATTAGTTTTGAGATCAGAGAAGAAAATCCCTGGAGTTCAAAAGAAGGTTTCCAGACCATCAGCACATGTTTAAGACGAAGCGGGAAAACCCTTCCTCCTTTCGGAAGAAAAACCCCGTTCAAAATCCAAACAGTTTATGACGCCCAGCCAATCCTACAATTAGGAGCAGGGCTTCAGAGATTCTCCTCTCGGTGGTCGGTGACATCATTTGATGAGTGGGTGAAGGCAACCATCAGGAGAGGATACACTTTGGAGTTCAGAACTCTCCCCCCAGACCACTTTTTCCTCAACAGGCATCACAATCCGATAGTCCAGCTTCTGCAGGTCTTTCTCCAGAAAGCAGCCCTGGAAGATGTCCCAGTCTCAGAAAAAGGACAAGGAGTTTACTCCAGAGTGTTCCCTGTGCCCAAATCAGACGGCAGTTGGAGGCTGGTAATAGACCTGACTTTCCTCAAACAATATCTGGTGAGGAAAACCTTCAAGATGGAGACTATCCGGTCAGTGATGAACCTTCTGCAAAGGAACGACGTGCTGGCAACAATCGACCTCACGGACGCATACCTGCATGTCCCTATTTTGGGCACGCACAAAAGATTCCTCCGATTGGCGATCCAGACGCAGGCGCGGGGTACAGAACTTCCAGCTTACCTGCCTACCCTTCGGGATTTAGTCGGCACCCCTTGTGTTCACGAAGATCGTGGTGGTCCTAACAGTAGCACTGAGGCTGAAAGGGATATGTGTGGTCCCTTACTTGGACGACTGGCTAATAAAAGCTTCATCAGAGTCCCTTCTACATTAACATCTCCAAACCACATTGGAGTTTCTTCACTTTCACGGGTTCCTGGTGAACTTCAGAAAGTCACAGCTCTCTCCATCACAGAATCTGAAATTTTTAGGGTTCATGGTGAATTCCCAGTCGATGACAGTCAAGTTGTCTCCAGAGAGGATTACTGCAAACCGGATTCAATAGAACGCCTTATTTGCCATCCGAATATATCGGTTCGAGGAGCTATGAAAATCCTAGGTCTAATCACCTCATCCATAGATGCGGTCCCCTGGGCCAAAGTCCACATGAGATCATTACAACTCGACATCCTCAGAGCCTGGGACAAAAATGTCAGAAATCTGGACGCCCACTTCAAAGTCTCCAACTTCACCCTTCAAGAACTCAGCTGGTTAATCCCTGACACTCTCCGGTTCGGCAAGTCTCTTGTTCCCCCACCACAGAAAGTCCTCACAACGGATGCCTCCTCCTGGGGCTGGGGTGCCCATGTAGATCACCTATGAGTTCAGAACAGATGGAGTCAGAAGGAAGTGTCACTATCCTCCAACATGAAGGAACTCAGAGCAGTGGGATTGTCGCTAATGTCCTTTCAATCCAATCTGAGAAATACCCAAATCCTGATCCAGTCAGACAACCTTGCAACTGTGTTCTGTATAAACAAGCAAGGAGGAACAAGGAGTGCCTCAATATCAGCCGAGTGCAGACGACTTATGAGTTGGGTAGAACAACATTTGTTGGGAATTTCAGCAGTTCACATCAAGGGCCCCTTTAATCACACTGCAGACTTCCTTAGCCGCAATATCCTCCATCCGGGGGAGTGTAGTCTCAACCCTCAGGTTTTCAGCAGCTTAGCTGCCACATGGGGAATGCCAGACTTGGATGTAATGGAATCAGGAGAGAACAAAAAAAAGTCCTCAGCTTCTGTTCTCTGTACCACACCCACCATGCAGTAGCATTAGATGGCCTATCTGTCAGTTGGGGAGGAAAAGTAATCTACATATGTGTTGTGCTGCCAAGGACGATCAGGAAAACGAAAATGTACTCATCAAAATTTTTATTTCCTGGAGTCCGTAGGCAGCACAAGCTTCCCTCCCTGGCAGGACTTATGACTATTGCTTCATAAAAATACGCTGGGGCCTGGTTGCCGGTACATACTTTTATGGGAAGTCCTTAATTGTTTAATTGCTTAATGCTAATTAACCTGTCTCTGCTTCATTGTACCTAGGGGACTAAAATCCATATGTGTTGTGCTGCCTACGGACTCTAGGAAATAAAAATTTGGGTGAGTAAATTTTCGTTATATCTGTAGTCTGTCCATAAAATACCATCGGATCTGCAAAGATATAGACAACCAATTGGAGCACCTTAGAGAAAATTCCTACCCTGAATATTCATGATCCTGTAGGACATAGATGGTATAAAGGGTTTCTCTGGGTTATAAACAACTGTTGACTTAATGTGGCCTTACTGTCCTCAGGTTTACAACCATGGCTCTGGTGCAACAACACATCAGGACTATCTGATGTCACCAGGCGAAGCAAGATAAAAATGTCACTTCACATGCTACGTAGAACATTTTATTTGTAAATGTTTTGCATGTATTGATTTCATCATATACAATCTACATAATAAATTTCAGGGTATGTTCACTTTTCAACACCATTCTGTAATTTAATTGTGAACGACAGCAATATAGACAGACACATCCTTAAAGGTATTGTACAGGATTTAAGTAGCATGGCTGCTTTCTTCCAAAAACTGCCACACCTGCAGGGTCGGCTCCAGGTTTATGTGGACCCTTGGGCGACACAGAATTAGTGGGCCTCGTTGCGGGGGAACTCAGGGTGGCAGTAAAGTGCCATACAGCCGTCTCTCAGGTAGTGCCAGACAGCCCCCCCTCACAGGCACTGCCACACAGCCTTTGGGGCTCCCTCTAGGAGTGGACTCCCCAACCAGAGCATTGCCGGGGATTCCGCTTCAGGAGGAGCCACTGAAGTCACTAACAGTGATAACAGGGGCAACCCCAGAGCCATAGTCCCGGGCAGAGCGCTACTAGCACTGCCTGGGACACTGCTCTGCTCCTGACATCACTGTCCATATATAAATAGTAATGTGTGGAGCAGAGCTGAAGTCCCTGGCAGAGCGCTAGTAAAGGCCCTGCTCCAGGACTCCGTCTCTGAGTCTGGGGAAGCCCCTGACATCACTGTCCATTTATGGATAGTGATATCAGGGGCAATCCTAGAGCCAAAGTCCTGGGCAGAGTGCTACTAGCACTCTGCCTGGGACACTGCTCTGCTCCTGATATCACTATCCATATAGTCCATATATGGACAGAGATGTCAGGGACTTCCACAGAGACGGAGTCCCGGAGCAGAGCCGCTACTAGCGCTCTGCCTGGGACTCCTGGCATCACTGTCCATACATGCACTCTGCCTGGGAGTCTGTAGCGTAGTAAATGGCAAAGCGGGGAGATACATCTACTCTGCCATAGCATTCAATAGTATCTGCATCCGAAGGACACAGATTCTATTGAATGTGGCGTCGCTACCGCTATAGCAGCTGCTAGCAGGGCCACTGGGCATGGGGGGCCGTGACAGCGGGCGGCACGGGCCCCCTCATGCCACGGGCACCGTAGCGGCTGCTACAACGGTAGTTATGCCGCCTCCTAGACAGGGGCTCCCTCTAGAAGCAGAATCCCCGGCAAGAGTGTCGGCAGCACTCTGGCCGGTTATTCCACTTGACGGCAGCGTCAGCACCCGGCGGCCGAGTGGGCCCTGTCACTTGCCCGGGTTTGTCAGGTGCTGATGCCGGCCCTGCACACCTGTGCGCAGGTTATATGTGGTATTACAGCTCAGCCCCATTTACTTCACTTGCAATACCAGACACAGCCCATGGACAGGTGTGGCACTGTTTCTGTAAGAACGCCATGTTTTTCTAATCCTGTACAAATCTTTTAATAGCTTAGCTGAGCTTCTTTAGCGCACTGGGACAGTTAGTGTTGCCTACATCAAATTACATTGCTTGGTCTAATCAATACATATTCCAAAAATACAAATCACCAGAGTAAGCTCTGTGCAGACATACAATCAGCAAAGATTAGACCTCATGCACACAGCCGTATTACTGCACTGTAATAGAGTGGCCATACAAGTGTATGGGCCTTTACTTGTACCCCCATTTGCCTCCAACATAATACAATTATTTATTTTTTTGTGGCATGCTCCATCGGTTGCCGTACGTGCGGATTCATTCTGCTCAAGAAGCATTGCTTCTAGGAGAGAATAGATCCATACATGCGTCACCCAAAGGAGCATGGTACGGCCTCCATGTGCTGCTGTAACCCAACTTCTTAGGTAGATTCATTCTATATATAAATTGTGAATAGTGTTTTGAGTTAGAAATTCAATTTAAGGGTCAAGGCTTGGCAAAATGAAGCCACATATTGGATTCGGTAATTAATGTACAGTAAGGCCCCATTCACATCACGTTAAGGCACTACGTTTATCTTGAACACCGAGAAAGCTCCCGACGTACAAGATAAATGTGTCCATAGAGCTCCATTATCCCGACTGAGACCAAAAGTGTCCTTTTGGCCTCCGGTGGGCTGGTATACGCCGGTATACATTTTTTTTAAGGATGGAGTAGCGTAGTAGACTACGCTATTCCATCCTGAGAGATCCCGCAGAAAAAACGTATACCACATGGTATACGTTTTTTAACGTGGGAGTCTAAGGGTGACGGATGCCACTGTGGACAGTGACGTCAGGAGCCGTTCTGTAGTCCCCGAGCAGGGCATCAGCTAGCGCTCTGCCTGGGACTCCAGCACTGCTTCTGATGTCACTGTTCATAAATGGAGAGTGACTTCAGGAGTTTTGCCGGGGCCCGTCTCCGGGCAACGTATGCCACTGTAAGCCATACAGTGGGATACGTTTGGGCCTTTTGTCGGAGGTATACGTCGGGGGTCTATCCAAAGTATAGATCTGATGGAAGCCCCTATCGTGATGTGAATAGGGCCTAAGTCGGGTGCATTTTTTTTTGTTTTTATAAACTTAGAAAATTAACTAGTATGCAATTATACTTTGTAGAATTAGTAGAGAGGTAACTCCAGAAGTGTTGTATAAAAGCCATCAGTCCGTCTTGAGCTTCCAGCATAACAGAAACTAAGGCAGTCAATATGTTGTGCCCCAAAGTGGGTCAACTGAACAGTTCCGTAAATCTCTGGTAGGAAAAGAAGGTTTGGGTTTCTAGTTGCCACATTCCTAGGGACTTTTGCTACAGTCACATGGAAGCTGTTGGATTGAGGTGGATCAATTATTTTCAATCCTTTACTGCGAAAACTTTGGTTTAGCCTGCCTACAAAACTTACTAATCCTGGAATGGGCACAGGTTCTAAATAGAGCACACGTGAATGAAAGTCCTTCAGTCCATTAAAGCTTAAGATAAGACTTGGAGGAAGAATTCGTTGAATGTCCGTTTTTAGTTCTTGAAGCACAGTGTAGGCAACATCAATATCATCTGGAGATTCTAAATGCAAAAGGCACAATGTTAAGTGAAGTTCCATCAATGGGATACAAAATTCTGACATATTTGGGCTATGCTTATGGAGGGCATTTTGTACCTCCCTTACTGTATGTCTCACATCGTCACTGCTTACACGGACTGCTATAAAATGTGTAGGCCTCAATTTTTTTGTATCTTTTCGATCTAAAAAATTACAATTCTTCTCTGCAAGTTCTTCTTCTTCTTCTTCTACTTCTTCTTCTTCTTCTTCTTCTTCATCCATGGTCACATCACTTTGCCCCTTTTCGTTGTTCTCTTCCATATTGTTTCTTTCTGTTTGAATTAATGTTTCATACTGATCAATAATATCCAAGATTGTCAGACCGCTTCCTGTTGACCCAAAGACGTTGTCTATACGACTAGTCTTGTCCCACACCACCAAATCTTGATATTTGAAATATTGAA
This sequence comes from Rhinoderma darwinii, assembly GCF_050947455.1. Classification (NCBI taxonomy): domain Eukaryota; kingdom Metazoa; phylum Chordata; class Amphibia; order Anura; family Rhinodermatidae; genus Rhinoderma; species Rhinoderma darwinii. Next base: position 49,411,387 of record NC_134696.1, read on the forward strand.
TACGATGTTTGGGTATGGCAAGAACATCTACTCCTATTGATGCCAAATCTTCCCAAGAAAAAGCAGAGAAAGGTTTTTCTATTGTTCCCAAGAATCTATCAAGATAACCAACTATAAAATTCTCCGTTGGCAAGTTTGCGTCCCATTGAATCCGGGAGATTACATCATTGGCGGTCTTCATTGGAGGCTTTTTCCCCTTTGGTTCGTTACATTTGCCTTTATTGTGTTTTGGCATGCAAGGGTGATTGGATGCTGCAGGCACCCCTGTATGGGTGTTCCTACATTTGTCCCCAAACCTGCAGCGTCCTAAGAGAAAAAAATGGCATATTGTATCGTCAGGTGTTACGTTCACCTCCTCTGATGTTACACTTTCCTGATTCTGTAGGGCCACTTCTTCCATAGTGACCTCATTGTCCATCTTTATAGATTCCTTTATCGTGTCAATGTCAGTATTTTCCATTTCTTAACTTTGAATACTGTGGAAAGACAGAACATGAGGCGAGGGTATTAAAAGAATGAGCTTTGATAGACATGATGTAGTTTAAGTAAAATCAATTAGGCCAATAAGGTCTATAATTCTCTGTCACAGGTGCCTTGGCTAAGAAAGCTTTAGTTAAGACTAGCATTAGGAGGTCTGTTCCCTATTTCCCTGATCTCAAGTTTCTTTTTTTGTTTACCTAAAATGAAAATAAATCTCATTCTAAGAGCTTAAAAATTATCTTTTACATTAATTTTTCAAAATGTGAATCACAGTGATTTCCACCGCTTTAGACAATTCCTACTTGTTAGAAGGGTCCCTTAACAATAAGGTTATGGTAAAGTGTCCCCCTGCCAGGGCACCAGTGATTCTCAGTTATCTGCGGAGAGACCTGGCAGTAAGTGTTCACTTTGCCTGCAGCGCCACCACAGGGGAAATAAAGCATCACACAGTGCCCATTCAAATCAATCGGGTGTCTGTAAAAGGGTCTATTCCCACTGAGTTTGGGAGTATTTCCCAACGTATACCACTGACGGCCATAGGCTCCCATGTTAAAAAACCCTATACCATGCAATATTTTTGTGGAATGCCTGTATGGAATAGCGCAGCAGACTGCAATATTCCATACAGTTAAAAAAAGGTATACTAACGTATAACAGCTCAACAGAGGCCAAAAGGCCACTCTTTTAGCTTTCATTGGGTTAATGTGCCAAGCAGACACTGCAAACACAGTGTGAATTCAGCCTATTACAGGACAGAAAAGTGAGAGATTCTCCACTATGGCCAAGGGACAAGGATCCTGAACAAGGGATTACCATGTAGTAACTCACAATTGGTTTAATGAAAATGGCTTTTTTAAACTGAACAATTTAAGCCTCATGCATAATAGTATAAATGGGCAACCCTTAAGGATGCCCCCTACCGTTAAAATTGATCAGTTGGTTATTGTGACAATAGGGCCCGATTGAAGGCTTCTCTGATCTTTGCCCTTAGTGTGGGTGTCTGGATGTCAATGTCAGCAGGTGATCACAAGTTCACAGCAACATATCACTTTGAGGTGTGAGATGGCAAATGGTAGCCATTTAATAAAGGGGCATTCTTTGTTCAGCCCCTACTCACGCACATGGCGGTATTGGGGATCCGTGTCACACAGATCCTGAATACAGTACCCACAGAAATGGGAGCTGTACCTCCATGGGATTTGTCATTTATGTGAAAGAAAATTGTAGCATGCTGCGACAGATGCCACATTATGGGGGCATTCTCTGCTAGAGGTAGCATTGCTAGGAGTGCTGTATAGGTCTGTGTGCATGCTGTTGCACATGATGTTGCTGTGTGCATGAGCACCTGGCTTGTCATTTATACTGCAAGATCACTGGAGGAGAAAAAAGCACGTCAGCTGCTTCCTATGGCAATAACAGCTAAACTGGACAAACCCTTTAACCATTTAATTGTTGCCCATTTTTTTTTTTAGCAGTTTCCCTTTAAGACCAGAAAAGATTTCTTCTGTATCTGCAGCTGCCATAGAAGCCTCAGTTACATTAGTCACAGCCTCGGACTGATCTGGGTCTGGTTATATAATACTAGAAGCAACGTTGTTTGCGTTAGTTCTTGTCTGTCGGGTTCCGTCGCTTTTTGATGGCCAGAATAGCATCGTATGCTGTGTATTATAAGCAGCAAAAAACAGATACGTATAATAAGTCATAGGGGGTAAAAATAATGGGTCCTATACAATTTTTTTAAAACCGGTGAACACGAGAGCCTCTCAATAAGCCAGATAACCAGTAAATAAAGATATACGCATGAAACCAGTATGTACTAAACTGTATCTGGTCACTAAGGCCAAAAATAGCTCAGTAATTAAAGGGGTAGTGCATTCATTAACGTGTCTAATTTTGATCGCTCTGCTCTAGAATAAACAATCATAATCAAGCTTTACCTTTTAACATGAACACTTACAGTAATGCCTGTGCTTCTTCTCTCGTCTTCCTCTCCTAATCTTCTAACCAGGAACATTGCATCATGGGTAAAGTCTTTATAAACATGACTCACCTGCACGTTATGTCACTGTCCCTTGTTACTATAAACAATGTAACAACATATATGGGAAGCACTCTAGTCACATGTCAGCAGAGCGGAGTCATAGAGTTGAATGTGCTCACAGAGCGGCTATCCCTGCAAGGTTTTCTGGGATTGATGATGTGCACACCTTCACCACAAGGTGGCAGACTTGTCCTTTAAGAGAACAGTCAAATCCATCCTAGAATGATTCTCTGATGTGTTTATAGATACATGAGAGAAAAAAAAAAATCTAATTTATGAAGTCTGTGGTCACAGGCAACACTGATTTCCAGAATAAGAAACCACTTTAGTATTGCTAAGAGATTATTTACTATAAATCTGACACTAAATTCTAAGCAAAGGGCCATAATTTGATGGCACTTTTAACGCCTTAACGAGATTTTATGTACATCACGGGAAGGGTCTCCTTCCCGCATTCCGACGTGCATGTATGTGACGGTGACAGCCTGGGCAAAGCAGCTGTAACGGACATCCAGGTTCCTGCTGCAATGCCCAGGATCAGAGAAACTCAATTCTGCGGTTTAGGCCTTATTCACACTACGTGTCCGTTTTGCACGCGTAAAAAATGCAGCATTTTGCGCGCGTTGCACTTACGTGTGTCATCAGTGTTGGCTGCGTGGCTGCTTGAATTTCGCGCATATGCCATCCTTATGACACCCGGTTTTGAAGTTTAGAAAAAGAAATGAAGGAAGTGCTTTTATTTTTTCCTTAATTTCTTTATCTACTGTTGCGCGAATCACGCGCGACCAACGGAAGTGCTTCTGTGTGCCGTGCGCGATTATCACGCACCCATTGACTGCGTGAAAAACGGCCAAGTATAGGACATGTCGTGAGTTTTACGCAGTGCACATACGCTGCGTGAAAATCATGGACTGTCTGAATGGCCCCATTCACTAACATAGGTCCGTGCGATGCGCGTGATTTTCACACGCGTATTACGGACGTAAAACACGTTTGTGTGAATAAGGCCTAAAAGTGACTGCAGCATTTAAATTATTTGACAAAGGGAGGGGGCTTCATCCGTCATCCATTGACGGCCTGCGAACACTATCACTATACTGGGTTACCATGGCAGCTTGGGGCCTTACAAAGGCCCCAAGGCTAGTCATGACTGTATCCTAGTACCTCCTAGTAGAAAGTCTATGGGCCCGTGCACCACTTTCTCAGCTTTCCGATAAAAGCCGATCAGAAACTAAGCGGCACAGCGCTCACCCACTTAGTTTTAGCGATCAGTTGGAGTCTTAGTGCTCGGACCCCCACCGATCAAAACTTCTGTTTTTTTGAAAACTTTAAGGCTAAAATAGGCTTGGTCCTTAAGGGGTTAAAGGGGTTGTCTCATTAAGACATCCCCTGTCCATATTCCCTAATGTACTACTACACTTTTCCTGCAGTGGCTGCTGCAGGTTAAATATCTGGCCAGACAAGGCTTTCCCTAGCAAAAGCAATAGTAAGGTCAGGCTCTGATGTTAGCTGAGAGGACCTGGCTCGCAATCCACGTTCCAATTTATCTCAAAGTTGTTCTATAGGGTTGAGGTCAGGACTTTGTGCAGCCACTCGTGTTCCACCCCATCAAGCTTGTCACATCATGTTTTTATGGACCTTGGGACACAGGTCATGATGGAACAGAAAAGGGCCGAACCCCAAACGGTTCCCACAAAGTTTGAAGCATTCAATTGTCTAAATGTCTTTGTATGCTGTAGCATTAACATTATCCTTCACTGGAATTTAGGGGCCATTAACGAAAACCCAGATTCGTAGAAAACAATTTCATGAAGCTCCTGATCTACAGTTCTTGAAATTAAGTATAGTACTCCGGGGAGACGCTGTGACCTCTTAATTGCTTACCAGGCACAGCTCTGTTCATTCAGAAGTGGCTGTACC